>NC_136971.1:31728576-31781076 GCF_032717465.1 Coenobita brevimanus
CGATAACTAAATTACAGCCTTGGCGACCCTTGGCAGCTGATGCTGGTGCGAGACTGGGATAGACAGCGTCGCAGCAGTTAGGTGAGTGTTACCAAACGGAGGTTGTGGAGAAAAGGTTGATTGCCAATAGTTCGCCCCATCCCTGCTTCTCAGTCAGGTCCTCTTTATTATCGTGCATAAAATATACATTTTAATGTAGTTCAGTTATGCTTTATGGAGGGTTCAGTAGTAAAGAACAGCTTTGCTGTTCTAGCTAATGATACTGGTGGTGGATGAACTTTCTTGTGTGAGTAACAATACGATGTACAGCTATAGCTTTTTTAGTAGTTGGTGGTGGCAACCATCATCCACTCCCGATGTAGTGCTGCTTACTTTTTCCCTTATCTTTATCATTCTTTTTCTGTGCTTTCCCTCCTCGCTTCCTGTTTTCCCATCCTTCCTGTCACTTTTTCTTTCTCTCCTTTCCGCTTCAGGTGATTGTACAACGAATGACAAGCCTTATGGGTTCCTGGAACCCAAGAAACCATTTACAGTTCTGAATGGTAACCATATACACAGATAACGAGGTGATATGGAGTCTCCCATGGTGCCTTTGTTAACTGGATGGGGAAACGCAATTGCGGCGTCCACCCGGGAACATCAGTTCACTGTACAGGACGACCCTGCAGGGGTGGTTGCCCTCCTAAAGTTGACCGGTCTGCTCAGCCAAACAGACCAGGGTTACTCAACAGCAACCCATTCTTTTTTACCCATACACTTGATTAAGTATCTGGGTAATGTATGTACGCATGGACTGTAGTGGTTGACTGGCGCAAGTCAGAACAAGGATGGGAAATTAGAGATTAAAGTCCGAGAAATGGTACAGCCGAGAAGGCTTGAAGGGACTCTCACTACCAAAAGTTTACAAGCACTTGCTTGCCAGTTGTGACAGTGAAAGGTGGACTACGAAATGCTTTGATGTGATAGCAATATGAATCATAGGGGAAAAGAAAGAAGAGGAGAGATATCATATATTTAGAGAGGAATTAGATATATGAATGCAAAATATTAAGCTGGCAGAGAAATGTCAGCGAACTTTTAATCATGGCAAGTACGACTGTGAACAGTGATAAGGAGTAAGGAGTTGAGCATGAAACTAGAAAAATTTGTTGGGTGGGAGAACTGCGGTCGCCACATAACTTATAGATATTAAGTTTTGACTTTATTGGAAGGACACTAGTCAAAGAGCGAGAGGAATGAAAATGAGTTTTGTGAAAGAAGCGTCTAGAGTTACGTGGAAGAGAGACAGAGGAATAAGGAATCTTGGGAGCGTTATGGTGCTGATGTGGATGTACTGGAAAGCAACAGGAGTACCCTGAGATTATTTAGCCACATAGTGAATGGAGGGTCAGAGACTGGCTAGGATTGTATATGCAAGTGAGGTATAGGGGTAGAAGGGATCGAGCGACTGAGGATGAAGTGGAAGGAAGGAGTGGAAAGATGTATGAAAGAGAATGGTGTGAGATGGAAGTGGAAAGGGAGAACGAATGTGAGGGAACGAAAGGAAGGAGTGATACCTGATGGTCAAGGAGAAGGCGATGTGGAGGCGATTTGTTCGTGGCCACCGTCTTCGGGGTGAACGAATTTGTTTATGAGTAAATAGATAAACCCAAATCCTGTTACTGATATATGATTTTCTCTTTCTGCCTCCAGGCTGGTTGCCTCGAAAGAACAACACCGCCATCGCAGCAGGCACAAGTTTTACCTAGCACCCCGCAAAATGGTATTGGTAATGCAAGACTGGTGAGCGGCTAGCTGTGGTGTGATTACCATGGAGGAATGGCATAGATAAATTTATGGCCGTAGTACGAAAACAGAGCAGGAAGGCACAGTAAACCCCTAATACTTAATGGTTATTTAAGGAACACCTGTAACGAGACGAAAACTTGCAGTGGCATGGTTGCTCTGGAAGAATTACGTGTTTGGTTGAATTATATGTTGGTATATATATTGGAGAAAGCATATGACAGGGTGGATAGACAAGGATTGTGGAAAGTGTTAAGAATATATGGAGTAGATGGGAAGTTGTTGAATGCTGTGAAGAGTATGTACGATGGTGCGAAGGCTGCAGTGCGTGTGGATGGCGAACTAAGTGAATTTTTCTCTTTGAAAGTTGGGTTGAAACAGGGATGTGTCATGTCTCCGTGGTTATTCAATCTGTACATGGATGGAGTAATAAAAGAGGTACAAGGTAGGGTAGTGGATGTTGGAGTGGCCCTGGTGAGAGAGGATAATGTTTGGAAACTCCCTGTACTGTTGTTTGCAGATGATACTGTGTAGTTGAGTGAAGACGAAGGGGAGCTGCAAGGCTTGGTGGATGAGTTTGGGAGAGTGTGTAAGAAACGGAATCTGAAGGTGAATGTAGGGAAGAGTAAAGTGATGGTCTTTGAGAGAGGTGAAGTCAGTGAATGTACAGCGAGGTTGGATGGTGAGGAATTGGAAAATGTGGGTACGTTTAAGTACTTGGGTAGTGAGATGAGTAAGGATGGAGGTTTGGAGGGTGAAGTGCTTGAAAGGGTACAGCAGGGAAGAAAGGTTGCTGGTTCTTTGAAAGCAGTGATAAGAAACAGGGAAGTGAGCATGGAAGTGAAAAAGTTACTACATGACAGTATTGTGATACCAACTCTAACGTACGGAAGTGAAGCTTGGACGTTGTTGGAAGGACACAAGTCAAGAGTGAGAGCAGTGGAAATGAGTTATTTAAGAGGAGCCTGTGGAGTCACGTGGAGAGATAGGCTGACGAATGAGGATATAAAGGAACGTTGTGGGGTTGATGTGGATGTGATAGGGAGCGTTATGAGGAACACACTGAGGTGGTTTGGCCATGTGGAGAGGATGGAGGGTGAAAGACTGACGAAGAGAGTGTATGTGAGTGAGGTGGAGTGGGGAAGAGGGAGGGGGAGGCCGAGCATGAGATGGAGGGATGGGGTGGAGAGGTATATGAGAGAGGGGGGTGTGAGTTGGGAGCAGGGCAGTGAAATGGCGGGGGACAGGGCGACTTGGAGGCGATTTGTTTGTGGCCACCCCAAACGGGATTGAGGCGTCTGGCAATATATATATATATATATATATATATATATATATATATATATATATATATATATATATATATATATATTGTATATTTATATTGTATATATATATAAATATAGGAAGAGAATCACCAGGGCTTGTATATAGTACGTATTCATCTTTATTGGCAAACGTTTTGGTACAATACTTTTACTATCATCAAAGCCTAAAAAAGAAATGAAGAACTATACATGTAATATTCTTCCTTACTGTGTTTTAGTCATATATAAGTAATAAAATAAAATTGCACTAATTTCTGCATAAAACCCTCAAGGTGAAAAGTGCAAAATGAATATTCTTGGGTGACATTAACGTACGCGAAATAATGAATTTTAAAAATCATTCCAGGTCAAATAATAAAAAGTCTGAAGTTGGGTCTGGTAAGTAAAATTACTATTAAAACAAAGTAAATAAATAAAATCACAAGCTGTTACAAAGTGTGGCAAGAATTCATTAACCTATCAAAAACTTACGCATGGTATAAAAATCCTAAAAGTAAAAAAAAAAAAAAAAAAAAAAAAGGAATGCACTAGACGACACAAAAGTTAGCAAAACTTAGTTTCGTAAAAAAAAAAAAGAAAAAACTAGGAAGAGTCCAAGAAACAGAATTAAAAGCACAGTAATTCTGTAGATACCTCATCATTGCAGATAGTAGGTTTGTCCCTGTATGACAGAAGGGACTCCAATATTAACAGGCCTATGTCTGAGGAAGAACTGGTCAGCACAGAAAAGTTCTCCGTGGACATACGGAGGTCGTTGTCGTGACCACCCTCTGCCATTCAAACAATTTCCAACGTTTTTTTTCCAGTTCTGGAACGTGTTTTCAGGGATGGTCCGCAGTTCTTGTAGATAATTTTATTCCGTCTCTTCTGTCGTCTGAAATCGGCGAACTTTCAGTGTGGATTTCAACTTTGGGAAGAAAAAAATAGTCGGCAGGGGACAAATCCGGTGAGATGGAAGGCTGGGGGAACGATGGTTGTCTCGTGCTTTGTCTAAAAGTCACGGATAAGGAGCGATGCGTGAGCAGGTGCACTGTCGTGGTGCAGGACCCAGGTTGTGTTTTTCCACGCCTCAGGCCTCATCCTTTGCATTGCCTCCCTCATATGTTTCAGGACGCTCAAGTAAAACTCCTTACTGCCTGTCTGACCACGTGGAATAAACTCATGATGAACGACGCCCTTCCAATAATAAAAAAGACGATCAACATCACCTTCCAATTTGAATGACTGACGTGCATTTCTTGGTCATGGTGGGGATGTTCCAACCACTGCAATAGCTGCCTTTTTGGTTCAGTGTCACAGCCGTGCACCCGCGTTTCATCGTCTCTTATGACATTTTTCAGCTTTTCATCAGCATTCGAACAGTCAAACAGTTCCTAACTGACTGTGATACGGTTCTCATTTAGCTCATCTTTCAATAGAGGCGGCACAGATTTTGCGGCAACACGATGTACCTTCGGTATTTCAGTTAAAATCATGTGACATGAACTTTTACAGATGCCTACTTCTTGGGAAACATCACGGGCAGTCAGGCGATGATTTTCACGGATCACACCATGCACTTTCTCAACGTGATCGTCGTCTCTTGACGTTGAAAGCCATCCAGATTTGGGATCGTCTTCGGTGGATGTTCTGCTGAACCGCTGGAACCGCTTGTGACACTGCGTACGGCTCAAACAATCCTCCTCATAAGCCTGTTGCAACATCTGAAAATTCTCTAATAGTTTATCCCAAACTGAAACAGAATTTCACATTGTTCTTCGAGAGCTTTCATCGTTCAACTTGCAACAATTCGCCAAGTGCACTGAACACACCTTCACTCAAGCGCGTGTGCTTCGGTGAGCAGGCGATGTGGCGTGATGCATTAATAGTGTTTGACTAAACTCAAGCTCGCCGCTACAGTCCTCCCGTCGCGATCACGGTACACCAGCTAGTTGATGCGTTATTTAAAGAGCTCGGTTTCTTTTTGGACAGAACGTCGGCTAGTTGATGCGTTATTTATGAATTTTGGTTTCTTTTTGGACAACTTGTGTGTGTGTGTGTGTGTGTGTGTGTGTGTGTGTGAGAGAGAGAGAGAGAGAGAGAGAGAGAGAGAGAGAGAGAGAGAGAGAGAGAGAGAGAGAGAGAGAGTAGAAAAGAATGTCCTTAAAAATTTTTTTGAGGGAGATTTTTTCATATATTACAATGCATCCTTCTGGCTAGTCAAGACTTGCTATAACTTAAGTGTGTGTGTGTGTGTGTGTGTGTGTGTGTGTGTGTGTGTGTGTGTGTGTGTGTGTGTGTGTGTGAATATTTCGTGATATCTTGTATTTGGCCAAAGATCATTAGCTTTAAGACTCGACTTTGTACTGTACAATACATGCCCGTAATAACCACTGACGCAGTATTCTTCATTTCATCCGGTGTTCAGCCTATTTATTTTCACATAAAGTTACGTCTTCTAATCGTAATTACTTGTTTAATCCCATGACATATTCATTTAATTCTTATAATTTCCAAAAAAAAAAGTTTTATTCAACCCTGAGGAGAATTCAACTGAGAGATAGCTATATGCCATTTTCCTTAAGCCTGTCACTGATCCAGGTCTCCTCAAGGCTGAAAAAAATCATAGTGGCGGAAATGATAAATTTAAAAAAATCATCGGACTGGTGAGGTTCATTCATATACTTTGCTACTACTTCAGTATTTTTTGGACAGAACTTGGTAAAAAGTTGTTTTACCAGTTGTACACTGGAAATGAAGTATATATATATTATTCCATACCTCGATTTGCTTTAAACCCACCAGGTCCCAAGAACTCTTAAAAGTTTTGACGCACCACCGCCACACTACCTGTTTCAAACTTTCCATTGCCAAACGATTAACATCTTCAGGCAGGATATTTCTGAATGCAGGCACATCTAGAACGATCCTGTCCGTCACTCACCTTGTAAGTTTTTTCGGACGCAGGGACCTTCACTCTCACTGATTTTAGCTAAGCCCTATATAATGGCCTTTATGGTCCCGCATGTGTCCAGCTCTTTATTGTTTTTTTCTTCTTTATTTTCATCATCCACATGATTTTATTCAACAGAGGAGAGCACACTAGAGTTTTGGTTTCGTCTGACGGTACTGGGGCACAAATTTTCAATGCTAAGTCGTGACTGCATGAAATGTGATGATCCTTATTTATGGGGTACGACTGAAAATCCTTAGTTACTAGTCAAATCAAATCTGGCAATACCTGGCCATCAGCTGAGCGGAGAGGGGTTGGGGCGTCTTTTAGGTTACAACAAAGTAAATGAAGTAGTGAAGGGGTTAATGCAGGCTATATTTAATCCCTTCATTTCTCAAAGCCTCTCTGAAGACATAAAATGGCGGTGGTTGAGTCAGCAGTGAGAGGGTTTTCTGTCCCAATATACAGTACGTGAGTTAGAATCCCGGATGGGGCAGGGAACAATTTAGAGGATTTGACTTTCGCTAACGTAGACTTTGCTGATCTATCAGAAGACCCACTGACATGTAGAAACACCCCCATTAACACCAAAAAATTAGTCCTGCATGAGAGCTCTTGCACATAATATTCGCTACGGAGGGTGGGTGTAGCGCCGAAATGATGACATGAAGTGTGCGGTACATAGGTGAACTGCTGTTAAAACCTGTGCTCAGAGTAGGAGGCAATAATAATAAAAACAACAACAAAAAATAATAATAATATAACAAGAACAAGAACAACAACAACAACAATAATAATAATAATAATAATAATAATAATGATAATAATAATAACTAGAATTCTGAAACTGCTGAAGCAATAACCCAAAAACTCCACATTCCAGATGAAAATACTTTCATCATTGTGGACATAATATAAAGGGACTTTTGGCATGACCCAAATTTTTTTTACAGATTTTGACCTGTGATCTTGAGGTCAAGGTCAAGGTCAGTCATACTAAGCAAATCATGTTCACACATGACCCACTACATTTCCACCGACTTCGGTCAAAATCGGCCAAATACTTTCCGATTTAGTATCCTAAGGCATGAGGCGGCCATTTTGATTTTCCTCAATATTTCAAGAAGTATTTGTTAGACATCAATATCAATACCCAGGTGCACTAGTATATGTTGACGACTTCAAGCTGGAACATTTGGAAAGCAATCGATTCTGTAGTTTTTGCTGCGCAGGAAAGCAAAAATTGCAAAAAATAATAATAATAATAATAATAACAGAGGTTGCTAGTGCGACGCCAGTGCTAGGGGGAAAAGAAGTGGCAAAAGAAGCCTGCAACAAAGAAAATCACTCATGAAAATTTCAAGTCTATCTCGAATGGTCTTGGAATACCAGCCTTCTATATCAAAATAATAATAATAATAATAATAATCATCATCATCATCATAATAATAATAATAATAATAATAATAATAATAATAATAATAATAACGATATCTACAATATCAAAATGAACTCCACAGAATGTGGATTGCCTAACTGTGTAAGGGAACATGTGAGTGAAGCGGTTAACCCTGTCTTGGTAACGGAAGGGATTATACGAATTCGCCCGAGATATAGTTCTCCGAGATTCATGGTTCGATACATCTAACCCCCGTTTTTGTATGTATAGTTAATGGCAGGATAAACTAACTCCTATCAGTCATCGATAGATTTTATTAATTGTGAACCTGTAGTAATACTACAAGCAAGCCCTACATCAGTCTGCCTACCAAGGACCACCGTTACTGTAAAACAACAATAACAGCTCTTACTTGTACAGAAAACGGGACTTGTTACACATAACAATGCTATGATGGACAAAGGTTTCTATTAAAGTCAGGACTACCAAACGTCCGTATTTTCCCCGACACACACACACACACACACACATATATATATATATATATATATATATATATATATATATATATATATATATATATATATATATATATATATATAGCTTCATTTTCTCTCCTTCCGGGAGGAACTCCCAATTATACAAAATTCTCCGTGATTTTATTGTTTTTACATTTCCACAGCATTTTCCATGAGAAATTGACACTGAAGCATATCTTTAAGAATAAACTATTCGTTATATCAGCAGAAGAAAAGAATGATTGCTGCATAATGGTCCAATTCTGAGTTATTATACTTTGCTGAGAGGTTTGATTTTCATCTTGGACCAATGGTTTCCCACAGCCACCTCCCATGCCTTCACAGGAGTAAAATCTGAATAATGAAGGGAATGAAGGCTGCCACAACACTTTCTCTTACTCGAGACTCAACACCTTAACACATTAATACACTACTAAATAACGTAGTATTTACTGGTTCACTGGCCCGCCCTATTCCTTCGAAAAGCGTCCTCTTTTGTAGATGTTCAGATATGGCAGGCTTAAAGTTTACTGTACTTAACTTTTGTAGTTAATTCACAAGCTGATTTGTCTTTATCCTAGTATTATTTCAGTGTACTGTACATGTAATACATTATAGAAGAGTATAAAAAATAAGTACTAACCTCTTCCGGAGGTAGAAGAGCTTAGAGCCCCGTGGGTATGCGATATCAAGGGTGAAGAAGCCATTAAACGCATCCATGGCCACATGCTCTTGAAGCTGAATGGGAAAACTCTGCTTGCCCATCATCCATTTATGTAATCGGTTTCATTGATAATTTAACAATAAGAACTTAATATGATAGGAAGAGTTTGTAAGTGAACGGATGTTTTGTTGCTGATGCATCAGTGGACTTCCTGAGTCAGGTTGAGGCCAGCAGACCTCTTCGAAAATTCTGCTGGGAGAGACTTGCAGTTGTGTGTGTAAACAGTGTAGTCGTGACACTGGACAACACACACAAAGGAAACTCTCAACCTGTGCCATGAACGATTGTATGAGAGTGAGAGATCAACTACAATCCGTAGGTTTAACATCTAAGGTCCTAATAAAACATCCAGTTGTAATTTGAAGTCCTTAAGATCAGCCTGAAATCCTGTTGGTAAATCTATGGGCCCACACTTCACAAATTCTTTAATACCACAGTCTCTGTCTACATGTCTTACTTAAATAATTTCACTTTCTGGGATTTTGTAAACAGAAAGGAAGGGAGCGGGTGATGACTTTGATGCCATTCGGAGAACGGTGTCGTCAGGAGCGGCGGACACTTTTTAAAGACTTAGGACAATTTGAACTTTTCTCTCACACCAGTTTTACCTACTCTGGTTAAATCCTATAGAAAATAGAAAGTATTTTCGCACTTACTACATTATGCAAGTGAATGAAGGGAAAAGTCGTATTTAAAGCTTCTGGACAACACACACACACACACACACACACACACACACACACACACACACACACACACACACACACACATGTATCATCATCATCAGCAGCCATTACATGTCCACTGCTGAACAAAGACCTCCCCAACCTTCTCCACGAATTTCTTGACTGAGCCAATCGGTGCCACGTTTTCCCTGCAAATTTCTCTATCTCATCCCTCTAACTCCTGTCTGTTTTTTTTCTGCTACGCATACAATCTCTTGGTGTCCAGTCAGTCAACCTCGTGCTCCATCGATTATCCCTTATTCTTGCAACATGGCCTGCCCACCTCCATTTCTGTTCTTTCATAACTTCTATAATATCTCCACACACACACACACACACACACACACACACACACACACACACACACACACACACATATATATATATATATATATATATATATATATATATATATATATATATATATATATATATATATATATATATACTACAGAAACCATTGCATTGCCTATTATTTGACCCACCTTATGTTATATTCTTGCAAATGTCTGAACGTTATGAAATCTACAAAGTCCCCAGCTGGTGGAAGGGTTGAAGAAGGCTTTATCCAACACCTCCAGTTTGAAAATCTCCTCCAAAGATGAGGAATCAGCTCAGTGGTGGGGTTTGCACTTCACGACTGTAGGGTTGGCAGCTCGAATCTGCACCAGGTAGCGTTTTATGGTTAGAGATGTAGCAGACTCTGTAAGAATCTTTCCTTGCCTTGCAGAGCTAGTTGTTCATGGGTCCTATTATCGCTCTGGGGATTTACTCACCCACCCTCCGAAGCTGAGGAAAACTGTGAAGTAACAATCTCATAAATTATTAGAATTAACTTGTTAACCATTTGTCTGCCTAGTGCTATTCTGTTCTGAATAACATCGTCAGGAATTAATCGGAATAAAATATCAAAGTTTTATTGACAAAAAGTTTGCCCTGGAGATACGTATTCTCTATATTTTAAATCTTTTCCCCTCCGTAGTATTTCATTTATCGTAGGGTAGACCTCTAACCGTGATGTTAATGATGGGTACCCCTACTGGCCGAGAAAGTCTCACAAGCTGAATAAGACGCTCTGAAGATAGGAAGAGTATACTGAACGCGTCATCTTTGTGAAATAAATAAGCTCACCAATTGAGTTATCGTTTTCTATGACAAACATAACAAAGAAAATTGAAGCCCCAGAGCGTACTTTAAAGTATATTCAGTGAATTGATTATTCACCACCCCCTAGTTTGGTTTTCAGCCTTATGATGGCCATAATACTATCTTCCACGAGGATATTATTTTTACATTGATTCATTCGTATATTTTCGTTTTCACCTCCATATATTCTGATGGGCTTTTGCTCCGAGTGTTATTTATGGTAATGCCCCATTTTGCCTTTTTTCTCCCCTCCTCTTCCACGGTCTAACATGGCATTCCCGACAAAAATAAGTAGCCTATAAAAAAAAAATCTACCGAAATACGAAAAACCATTAGAAAAAACTGGCAACTAATCGTGGGGATGGGAGGCATTGTCCCCACTTCATGACCGTACTGATGGAAAAACAAACACGTACAAATAATATATGCCCAGTACATATAAATTTATGGGTTTACAGATATAAGAAACATCTGAGGAAGTATTATTAGTAGTACATTTTCAAACTGAATAATAAATGGACCTACTATAACTTGATGAAGGATACAAGATATACATGGTAGCGTTGTCCACTCAGTTTATGAGACGTCCAAATTCGTGGCTTCTGAGAATTTTCAATTGTATTTACTGGGAAGGAGAGTAGGGTCATGCAGGAGGTCGACGAAACACCTGACTGTAGATGTTGGTTCTTTATTGATATACTGCTTCTCCATACATACTGGATGACAACAGGGAGATTGGACTTGTTCCAGGTCTGGGCAAGACTTGAAAAATACTTGAAAACCAGACAATGCCCATGCTGGACCCAGTGTCAGAAGTAAAATACTCTGCCAGAACTTGGTTAAAGTCCACTCCCAAAGTTATATCAAGACCTGTACCAATACTTGCTCCCCTGAAAGTGTTAGAACTTTCAGGTTGTTTCACGAAAAGGAATAAGATAAAAGTATTATACAGAACTTTAATGTGAAAAAAAAAAAAAAACTGTCATAGGAATACTTCAAGGAATTATAGTTAATGCAGCTGCCCTTTGACCACCCTAACCTTCAGTTGTTTGGGTGTTACTGCATGGGATAAGAATTCACCATCTTATTTCATATTTACAAGCCAGTTTCCTAGTTTGGTGGTGTACGTGACTGGCTGGCCTCATCCCAGTGCGTCAACTGCTGACAACAGCTGGTTCTGCCTCTCGTCACACACGGCTGCTCTGTACTCTTCTCATATCTCACAATTTCCGGGGCAGATAGGCTATTACTTTCAAAACATTACTAACATAGGCATAATACAATCAAAATACCTTTTAGGGGATTAGAAGTCGATGCACTAACTCATAATGAGGCTAGGAGAAAGATCCAGGCAGAAGGCCGTAATCCTGCTCCCAAGAAATCGAAAACAGACCGGGTATATACTTGTCTTCCCTTAGTGCTCCACCTCCCCTTAGGGACACTAATGATAAAACTTAAATTACCTATGATATTTTCTTTCAGGAAGGTGGATAAATATTACTAAATATATAGGAACTCACTGGTACTATATTAGCGTCTAGAGTCATCGTTCACCTGAAAAAAAAATAAATAATGAATAAATGTAAAGAACACATAACATCATGACAAAAATGTATAAAATCATGGGATAATTCAGTGCACGGTGCAAAAATATTATTGGCATTTATTTTCAATCTGTACATCATGAACCCTCCAGGCTGCCACAATGTATGAGAGTGAGAGATCAACTACCATCCGTAGGTGTAACATCTAAGGTCCTAATAAAGCATCCAGTTGTAATTTGAAGTCCTTAAGATCAGCCTGAAATCCTGTTGGTAAATATATGGGTCCACACACCACAAGTTCTTTGATACCACTGTCCCTGTCTACATGTCTTACTTAAATAATTTCTCTTTCTGGGATTTTGGAAACAGAAAGGAAGGGAGCGGGGGATGACTTTGATGCCATCGGGGAACGGTGTCGTCAGGAGCGGCGGACACTTTTGAAAGACTTAGGACAGTTTGAACTTATCTCTTACTCCAGTTTTACCTACTCTGGTTAAATCCCATAGAAAATAGAAAGTATCGTCGCACTTACTGCATTATGCAAGTGAACGAAGGGAAAAGTATTTAAAGCTTCTGGACAACACACACACACACACACACACATGTATCATCGTCATCTCCAGCCATTATATGTCCACTGCTGAACAAAGACCTCCCCAACCTTCTCCACGAATTTCTTGACTGAGCCAATCGTTGCCACTTTTTCCCTGCAAATTTCTCTATCTCATCCCCCTAATTCCTGTCTGTTTTTTTTTCTGCTACGCTTACAATCTCTTGGTGTCCAGTCAGTCAACCTCGTGCTCCATCGATTATCCCTTATTCTTGCTACATGACCTGCCCACTTCCATTTCTGTTCTTTCATAACTTCTATAATATCTCCACACATATATACTGGATATATATATATATATATATATATATATATATATATATATATATATATATATATATATATATATATATATATATATATATATATATATATATATATATATATATATATATATATATATATATATATATATATATATATGTACTACAGAAGCCATTGCATTGCCTATTATTTGGCCCACATTATGTTATATTCTTGCAAATGTCTGAACGTTATGGAATCTACAAAGTCCCCAGCTAGTGGAAGTGTTGAAGAAGGCTTTATCCAACACCTCCAGTTTGAAAATCTTCTCCGACTATGAGGAATCAACTCAGTGGTGGGGTTTGCACTTCACGACTGTAGGGTTGGCAGCTCGAATCTGCACCAGGTAGCATTTTATGGTTAGAGATGTAGCAGACTCTGCAAGAATCTTTCCTTGCCTTGCAGAGCTAGTTGTTCATGGGTCCTATTATCGCTCTGGGGATTTACTCACCCACCCTCCGAAGCTGAGGAAAACTGTGAAGTAACAATCTCATAAATTATTAGAATTAACTTGTTAACCATTTGTCTGCCCAGTGCTATTCTGTTCTGAATAACATCGTCAGAAGTTAATAGGAATAAAATATCAAAGTTTTATTGACAAAAAGTTTGCCATGGAGATGCGTATTCTCTATTTTTTAAATCTTTTCCCCTCCGTAGTATTTCATTTATCTTAGGGTAGACCTCTAACCGAGAAAGTCTCGCAAGCTGAATAAGACGCTTTAAAGATAGGAAGAGTATACTGAACGCGTCATCTTTGTGAAATAAATAAGCTCACCAATTGAGTTATCGTTTTCTATGACAAACATAACAAAGAAAATTGAAGTCCCAGAGCGTAATCACCCCCTAGTTTGGTTTTCAGCCTCATGATGGCCATAATACTATCTTCCACGAGGATATTAGTTTTACATTGATTCATTTCTTATATTTTCGTTTTCACCTCCATATATTCTGATGGGCTTTTGCTCCGAGTGTTATTTATGGTAATGCCCCATTTTGCCTTTTTTCTCTCCTCTTCTTCCACGGTCTAACATGGCATTCCCGACAAAAATAAGTAGCTTATAAAAAAAAAAAATCTACCGAAAAACGAAAATCCATCAGAAAAAACTGGCAACTAATCGTGGGGATGGGAGGCATTGTCCCCACTTCATGACCGTACTGATGGAAAAACAAACAAGTACAAATAATATATGCCCAGTACATATAAATTTATGGGTTTACAGATATAAGAAACATCTGAGGAAGTATTATTAGTAGTACATTTTCAAACTGAATAATAAATGGACCTACTATAACTTGATGAAGGATACAAGATATACATGGTAGCGTTGTCCACTCAGTTTATGAGACGTCCAAATTCGTGCCTTCTGAGAACTTTCTATTGTATTTACTGGGAAGGAGAGTAGGTTCATGCAGGAGGTCGACGAAACATCTGACTGTAGATGTTGGTCCTGTATTGATATACTGCTTCTCCATACATACTGGATGACAACAGGGAGATTGGACTTGTTCGAGGTCTGGGCAAGACTTGAAAAATACTTGAAAACCAGACAATGCCCATGCTGGACCCAGTGTCAGAAGTAAAATACTCTGCCAGAACTTGGTTAAAGTCCACTCCCAGACTTATATCAAGATCTGTACCAAGACTTGCTCCCCTGAAAGTGTTTGAACTCTCAGGTTGTTTCACGAAAAGGAATAGGATAAGAGTATTATACAGTAGTTTAATGTGAAAAAAAAAAAAAAAAAAACTGTCATAGGAATACTTCAAGGAATTATAGATAATGCAGCTGCCCTTTGACCACCCTAACCTTCAGTTGTTTGGGTGCTACTGCATGGGATAAGAATTCATCACCTTATTTCATATTTACAAGCCATTTTTCTAGTATGGTGGTGTACGTGACTGGCTGGCCTTATCCCAGTGCGTCAACTGCTGACAACAGCTGGTTCTGCCTCTCGTCACACACGGCTGCTCTGTACTCTTCTCATATCTCACAATTTCCAGGGCAGATAGGCTATTACTTTCAAAACATTACTAACTTATGCATAATACAATCAAAATACCTTTTAGGGGATTAGAAGTCGATGCACTAACTCATAATGAGGCTAGGAGAAAGATCCAGGCAGGAGGCCGTAATCCTGCTCCCAAGAAATCGAAAACAAACCGTGTATCTCCTTGTCTTCCCTTAGTGCTCCACCTCCCCTTAGGGACACTTATGATAAAACTTAAATTACCTATGATATTTTCTTTTAGGAAGGTGGATAAATATTACAAAATATATAGGAACTCACTGGTAATATATTAGCCTCTAGAGTCATCGTTCACCTGAAAAAAATTAATAATGAATCAATGTAAAGAACACATAACATCATGATAAAAATGTATAAAGTCATGGGATAATTCAGTGCACGGTGCAAAAATATTATAGGCATTTATTTTCAATCTGTACAACATGAACCCTCCAGGCTGCCACAATGTATGAGAGTGAGAGATCAACTACAATCCGTAGGTGTAACATCTAAGGTCCTAATAAAGCATCCAGCTGTAATTTGAAGTCCTTAAGATCAACCTGAAATCCTGTTGGTAAATCTATGGGCCCACACACCACAAGTTCTTTAATACCACTGTCCTTGTCTACATGTCTTACTTAAATAATTTCACTTTCTGGGATTTTGGAAAGAGAAAGGGAGCGGGTGATGACTTTGATGCCATTCGGGGAACGATGTCGTCAGGAGCGGCGGACACTTTTTTAAAGACTTAGGACAATTTGAACTTATCTCTCACACCAGTTTTACCTACTCTGGTTAAATCCTAAAGAAAATAGAATGAATTTTCGCACTTATTGGATTATGCAAGTGAATGAAGGGAAAAGTCGTATTTAAAGCTTCTGGACAACACACACACACACACACACACACACACACACACACACACACACACATGTATCATCATCATCATCAGCCATTACATGTCCACTGCTGAAGAAAGACCTCCCCAACCTTCTCCACGAATTTCTTGACTGAGCCAATCGTTGCCATGTTTTCCCTGCAAATTTCTCTATCTCATCCCCCCACCTCCTGTCTTTTTTTTTTTTTTTTTTTTTTTTTTTTGCTACGCTTACAATCTCTTGGTGTCCAGTCAGTCAACCTCGTGCTCCATCGATTATCCCTTATTCTTGCTACATGGCCTGCCCACCTCCATTTCTGTTCTTTCATAACTTCTATAATATCTGCACACATATATACTGTATATATATATATATATGTATATATATATATATATATATCTTTATATATATATATATATATATATATCTTTATATATATATATATATATATATAAATATATATATATACATATATATATATATATATATATATATATATATATATACTACAGAAACCATTGCAGTGCCTATTATTTGGCCCACCTTGTGTTATATTCTTGCAAATGTCTGAGCGTTATGAAATCTACAAAGTCCCCAGCTGGTGGAAGTGTTGAAGAAGGCTTTATCCAACACCTCCAGCTTGAAAATCTCGTCCGAATATGAGGAATCATCTCAGTGGTGGGGTTTGCACTTCACGACTGTAGGATTGGCAGCTCGAATCTGCACCAGGTAGCGTTTTATGGTTAGAGATGTAGGAGACTCTGGAAGAATCTTTCCTTGCCTTGCAGAGCTAGTTGTTCATGGGTCCTATTATCGCTCTGGGGATTTACTCACCCACCCTCAGAAGCTAAGGAAAACTGTGAAGTAACAATCTCATAAATTATTAAAATTAACTTCTTAACCATTTGTCTGCCCAGTGCTATTCTGTTCTGAATAACATCGTCAGGAATTAATCGGAATAAAATATCAAAGTTTTATTGACAAAACGTTTGCTCTGGAGATACGTATTCTCTATTTCTTAAATCTTTTCCCCTCCGTAGTATTTCATTTATCGTAGGGTAGACCTCTAACCGTGGTGTTAATGAAGGGTACCCCTACTGGCCGAAAAAGTCTCGCAAGCTGAATAAGACGCTCTGAAGATAGGAAGAGTATACTAAACGCGTCATCTTTGTGAAATGAATAAGCTCACCAATTGAGTTATCGTTTTCTATGACAAACATAACAAAGAAAATTGAAGCCCCAAAGCGTACTTTAAAGTTCCCCCTAGTTTGGTTTTCAGCCTCATGATGGCCATAATACTATCTTCCACGAGGATATTAGTTTTACATTGATTCATTCGTATATTTTCGTTTTCACTTCCATATATTCTGATTGGTTTTTGCTCCGAGCGTTATTTACGGTAATGCCCCATTTTGCCTTTTTTCTTCCCTCCTCTTCCACGGTCTAACATGGCATTCCCGACAAAAATAATTAGCCTATAAAAAAAAATCTACCGAAATACGAAAAATCATCAGAAAAAACTGGCAACTAATCGTGGGGATGAGAGGCATTGTCCCCACTTCATGACCGTACTGATGGAAAAAAAAAACACGTACAAATAATATATGCCCAGTACATATAAATTTATGGGTTTACAGATATAAGAAACATCTGAGGAAATATTATTAGTACTACATTTTCAAACTGAATAATAAATGGACCTACTATAACTTGATGAAGGATACAAGATATACATGGTAGCGTTGTCCACTCAGTTTATGGGACGTCCAAATTCGTGGCTTCTGAGAATTTTCTATTTCATTTACTTGGAAGGCGAGTAGGGTCATGCAGGAGGTCGACGAAACACCTGACTGTAGATGTTGGTCCTTTATTATATACTGCTTCTCCATACATACTGGATGACAACAGGGAGATTAGACTTGTTCCAGGTCTGGGCAAGACTTGAAAAATACTTGAAAATCAGACAATGCCCATGCTGGACCCAGTGTCAGAAGTAAAATACTCTGCCAGAACTTGGTTAAAGTCCACTCCCAGAGTTATATCAAGACCTGTACCAATACTTGCTCCCCTGAAAGTGTTAGAACTTTCAGGTTGTTTCACGAAAAGGAATAAGATAAAAGTATTAGACATTACTTTATTGTGAAAAAAAAAAAAAAACTGTTAACGGAATACTTCAAAGAATTATAGATAATGCAGCTGACCTTTGACCACCCTAACCTTCAGTTGTTTGGGTGCTACTGCATGGAATAAAAATTCATCACCTTATTTCATATTTACAAGCCAGTTTTCTAGTATGGTGGTGTACGTGACTGGTTGGCCTTATCCCAGTGCGTCAACTGCTGATAACAGCTGGTTCTGCCTCTTGTCACACACGGCTGCTCTGTACTCTTCTCATATCTCACAATTTCCGGGGCAGATAGGCTATTACTTTCAAAACATTACTAACATAGGCATAATACAATCAAAATACCTTTTAGGGGATTAGAAGTCGATGCACTAACTCATAATGAGGCTAGGAGAAAGATCCAGGCAGGAGGCCGTAATCCTGCTCCCAAGAAATCGAAAACAGACCGGGTATATACTTGTCTTCCCTTAATGTTCCACCTCCCCTTAGGGACACTTATGATAAAACTTAAATTATCTATGATATTTTCTTTTAGGAAGGTGGATATATATTACAAAATATATAGGAACTCACTGGTAATATATTAGTCTCTAGAGTCATCGTTCACCTGAAAAGAAATAAATAATGAATCAATGTAAAGAACACATAACATCATGATAAAATTGTATAAAATCATGAGACAATTCAGTGCACGGTGCAAAAATATTATTGGCATTTATTTTCAATCTGTACATAACGAACCCTCCAGGCTGCCACAATGTATGAGAGTGAGAGATCAACTACAATCCGTACGTGTAACATCTAAGGTCCTAATAAAGCATCCAGTTGTAATTTGAAGTCCTTAAGATCAGCCTGAAATCTTGTTGGTAAATCTATGGGCGCACACACTACAAGTTCTTTAATACCACTGTCCCTGTCTACATGTCTTACTTAAATAATTTCACTTTCTGGGATTTTGTAAACAGAAAGGAAGGGAGCGGGGGATGACTTTGATGCCATTCGGGGAACGGTGTCGTCAGGAGCGGCGGACACTTTTTAAAGACTTAGGACAATTTGAACTTTTGTCTCACATCAGTTTTACCTACTCTCGTTAAATCCTATAGAAAATAGAAAGTATTTTCGCACTTACTACATTATGCAAGTGAATGAAGGGAAAAGTCGTATTTAAAGCTTCTGGACAACACACACACACACACACACACACACACACACACACGTATCATCATCATCAGGCATTACATGTCCACTGGTGAACAAAGACATCCCCAACCTTCTACACGAATTTCTTGACTGAGCCAATCGTTGCCACGTTTTCCCTGCAAATTTCTCTATCTCATCCCCCCACCTCCTGTCTGTTTTTTTTTTTTTTTCTTCTACTACGCTTACAATCTCTTGGTGTCCAGTCAGTCAACCTCGTGCTCCATCAATTATCCCTTATTCTTGCTACATGGCCTGCCCACCTCCATTTCTGTTCTTTTATAACTTCTATAATACCTCCACACACACACACACACACACACACACATATATATATATATATATATATATATATATATATATATATATATATATATATCTATATATATATATATATATATATATATATATATATATATATATATACTACAGAAACCATTGCATTGCCTATTATTTGGCCCACCTTATGTTATATTCTTGCAAATGTCTGAACGTTATGAAATCTACAAAGTCCCCAGCTAGTGGAAGTGTTGAAGAAGGCTTTATTCAACATCTCCAGTTTGAAAATCTCCTCCGAAGATGAGGAATCAGCTCAGTGGTGGGGTTTGCACTTCATGACTGTAGGGTTGGCAGCTCGAATCTGCACCAGGTAGCGTTTTATGGTTAAAGATGTAGCAGACTCTGCAAGAATGATTCCTTGCCTTGCGGAGCTAGTTGTTCATGGGTCCTATTATCGCTCTGGGGATTTACTCACCCACCCTCCGAAGCTGAGGAAAACTGTGAAGTAACAATCTCATAAATTATTAGAATTAACTTGTTAACCATTTGTCTGCCCAGTGCTATTCTGTTCTGAATAACATCGTCAGAAGTTAATCGGAATAAAATATCAAAGTTTTATTGACAAAAAGTTTGCTCTGGAGATACGTATTCTCTATATTTTAAATCTTTTCCCCTCCGTAGTATTTCATTTATCGTAGGGTAGACCTCTAACCATGATGTTAATGAAGGGTACCCCTACTGGCCGAGAAAGTCTCGCAAGCTGAATAAGACGCTCTGAAGATAGGAAGAGTATAGTGAATGCGTCATCTTTGTGAAATAAATTAGCTCACCAATTGAGTTATCGTTTTCTATGAAAAACATAACAAAGAAAATTGATACCCCAGAGCGTAGTTTAAATTATATTCAATGAATTGATTATTCACCACCCCCTAGTTTGGTTTTCAGCCTCATGATGGCCATAATACTATCTTCCCCGAGGATATTATTTTTACATTGATTCGTTTCGTATATTTTCGTTTACACCTCCATATATTCTGATGGGCTTTTGCTCCGAGTGTTATTTATGGTAATGCCCCATTATGCCTTTTTTCTCCCCTCCTCTTCCACGGTTTAACATGGCATTCCCGACAAAAATAAGTAGCCTATTAAAGAAAATCTACCGAAATACTAAAAACCATCAGAAAAAACCGGCAACTAATCGTGGGGATGGGAGGCATTGTCCCCACTTCATGACCGTCCTAATGGAAAAACAAACACGTACAAATAATATATGCCCAGTACATATAAATTTATGGGTTTACAGATATAAGAAACATCTGAGGAATTATTATTAGTACTACATTTTCAAAATGAATAATAAATGGACCTACTATAACTTGATGAAAGATACAAGATATACATGGTAGCGTTGTCCACTCAGTTTATGAGACGTCCAAATTCGTGGCTTCCGAGAATTTTCAATTGTATTTACTGGGAAGGAGAGTAGGTTCATGCAGGAGGTCGACGAAACATCTGACTGTAGATTTTGGTCCTTTATTGATATACTGCTTCTCCATACATACTGGATGACAACAGGGAGATTGGACTTGTTCCAGGTCTGGGCAAGACTTGAAAAATACTTGAAAACCAGACAATACCCATGTTGGACCCAGTGTCAGAAGTAAAATACTCTGCCAGAACTTGGTTAAAGTCCTCTCCCAGACTTATATCAAGACCTGTACCAATACTTGCTCCCCTGAAAGTGTTAGAACTTTTAGGTAGTTTCACGAAAAGGAATAAGATAAAAGTATTATATAGTACTTTAATGTGAAAAAAAAAAAAATGACATAGGAATACTTCAAGGAATTATAGATAATGCAGCTGCCCTTTGACCACCCTAACCTTCAGTTGTTTGGGTGTTACTGCATGGGATAAGAATTCATCACCTTATTTCATATTTACAAGCCAGTTTTCTAGTATGGTGGTGTACGTGACTGGCTGGCCTTATCCCAGTGCTTCAACTGCTGACGACAGCTGGTTCTGCCTCTCGTCACACACGGCTGCTCTGTACTTTTCTCATATGTCGCAATTTCCAGGGGAGATAGGGTATTACTTTCAAAACATTACTAACATAGGCATAATACAATCAAAATACCTTCTAGGGGATTAGAAGTCGATGCACTAACTCTTAATAAGGCTAGGAGAAAGATCCAGGCAGGAGGCCGTAATCCTGCTCCTAAAAAATCGAAAACAGACCGGGTATCTCCTTGTCTTCCCTTAGTGCTCCACCTCCCCTTAGGGACACTTATGATAAAACTTAAATTACCTATGATATTTTCTTTTAGGAAGGTGGATAAATATTACAAAATATATAGGAACTCACTGGTAATATATTAACCTCTAGAGTCATTGTTCACCTGAAAAATATAAATAATGAATCAATGTAAAGAACACATAACATCATGATAGAAATGTATAAAATCATGAGATAATTCAGTGCACAGTGCAAAAATATTATTGGCATTTATTTTCAATCTGTACATTATGAACCCTCCAGGCTGCCACAATGTATGAGAGTAAGAGATCAACTACAATCCGTAGGTGTAACATCTAAGGCCCTAATAAAGCATCCAGTTGTAATTTGAAGTCCTTAAGATCAGCCTGAAATTCTGTTGGTAAATCTATGGGCCCACACACCACAAGTCCTTTAATACCACTGTCCCTGTCTACATGTCTTACTTAAATACTTTCACTTTCTGGGATTTTGTAAACAGAAAGGAAGGGAGCGGGTGATGACTTTGATGCCATTCGGGGAACGGTGTCGTCAGGAGCGGCGGACATTTTCTAAAGACTTAGGACAATTTGAACTTTTCTCTTACATCAGTTTTACATACTCTGCTTAAATCCTATAGAAAATAGAAAGAATTTTCGCACTTACTGCATTATGCAAGTGAATAAAGGAAAAATTCGTATTTAAAGCTTCTGGACAACACACACACACACACACACACACACACACACACACACACACACACATGTATCATCATCATCATCAGCCATTACATGTCCACTGTTGAACAATGACCTCCCGAACTTTTTCCACGAATTTCTTGACTGAGCCAATTGTTGCCACGTTTTTCCTGCAAATTTCTCTATCACATCCCCCCAACTCCTGTCTGTTTTTTTTCTCCTTCGCTTACAATCTCTTGGTGTCCAGTCAGTCAACCTCGTGCTCCATCGATTAACCCTTATTCTTGCTACATGGCCTGCCCACCTCCATTTATGTTCTTTCATAACTTCTATAATATCTCCACACATATAGATTGTATATATATATATATATATATATATATATATATATATATATATATATATACTACAGAAACCATTGCATTGCCTATTATTTGGCCCACCTTATGTTGTATTCTTGCAAATGTGTGAACGTTATGAAATCTACAAAGTCCCCAGCTGGTGGAAGTGTTGAAGAAGGCTTTATCCAACACCTCCAGTTTGAAAATCTCCTCCGAAGATGAGGAATCAGCTCAGTGGTGGGGTTTGCACTTCACGACTGCAGCTCGAATCTGCACCAAGTAGTGTTTTATGGTTAGAGATGTAGCAGACTCTGCAAGAATCTTTCCTTGCCTTCCAGAGCTAGTTGTTCATGGGTCCTATTATCGCTCTGGGGATTTACTCACCCACTCTCCGAAGCTGAGGAAAACTGTAAAGTAACAATCTCATCAATTATTAGAATTAACTTCTTAACCATTTGTCTGCCCAGTGCTATTCTGTTCTGAATAACATCGTCAGGAATTAATGGGAATAAAATATCAAAGTTTTATTGGCAAAAAGTTTGCCCTGGAGATACGTATTCTCTATATTTTAAATCTTTTCCCCTCCGCAGTATTTCATTTATCGTAGGGTAGACGTCTAACTGTGGTGTTAATGAAGGGTACCCCTACTGGCCGAGAAAGTCTCGCAAGCTGAATAAGACGCTCTGAAGATAGGAAGAGTATACTGAACGCGTCATCTTTGTGAAATAAATAAGCTCACCAATTGAGTTATCGTTTTCTATGACAAACATAATAAAGAAAATTGAAGTTCTAGAGCGTACTTTATAGTATATTCAGTGAATTGATTATTCACCACCCCCTAGTTTGGTTTTCAGCCTCATGATGGCCATAATACTATCTTCCACGAGGATATTATTTTTACATTGATTCATTCGTATATTTTCGTTTTCACCTTCATATATTCTGATGGGCTTTTCCTCCGAGTGTTATTTATGGTAATGCCTCATTTTGCCTTTTTTCTCCCCTCCTCTTCCATGGTCTAACATGGCATTCCCGACAAAAATAAGTAGCCTATAGAAAAAATCTAACGAAATACGAAAAACCATCAGAAAAAACTGGCAACTAATCGTGGGGATGGGAGGCATTGTCCCCACTTCATGACCGTACTGATGGAAAAACAAACACGTACAAATAATATATTACAGTACATATAAATTTATGGGTTTACAGATATAAGAAACATCTGAGGAAGTATTATTAGTAGTACATTTTCAAAATGAATAATAAATGGACCTAATATAACTTGATGAAGGATACAAGATGTACATGGTAGCGTTGTCCGCTCAGTTTATGAGACGTCCAAATTCGTGGCTTCTGAGAACTTTCTATTGTATTTACTAGGAAGGAGAGTTGGGTCATGAAGGAGGTCGACGAAACACCTGACTGTAGATGTTGGTCCTTTATTGATATACTGCTTCTCCATACATACTGGATGACAACAGGGAGATTGGACTTGTTTCAGGTCTGGGCAAGACTTGAAAAATACTTGAAAACCAGACAATGCCCATGCTGGACCCAGTGTCAGAAGTAAATTACTCTGCCAGAAGTTGGTTAAAGTCCACTCCCAGACTTATATCAAGACCTGTACCAAGACTTGCTCCCCTGAAAGTGTTAGAACTTTCAGGTTGTTTCACGAAAAGGAATAAGGTAAAAGTATTATACAGTACTTTAATGTGAAAAAAAAAAAAACTGTCATAGGAATACTTCAAGGAATTATAGATAATGCAGCTGCCCTTTGACCACCCTAACCTTCAGTTGTTTGGGTGATACTGCATGGGATAAGAATTCATCACCTTATTTCATAGTTACAAATCAGTTTTCTAGTATGGTGGTGTACGTGACTGGGTGGCCTTATCCCAGTGCGTCAACTGCTGACAACAGCTGGTTCTGCCTCTCGTCACACACGGCTGCTCTATACTCTTCTCATATCTCACAATTTCCGGGGCAGATAGGCTATTACTTTCAAAACATTACTAACATAGGCATAATACAATCAAAATACCTTCTAGGGGATTAGAAGTCGATGCACTAACTCATAATGAAGCTAGGAGAAAGATCCAGGCAGGAGGTCGTAATCATGCTCCCAAGAAATCGAAAACAGACCGGGTATCTCCTTGTCTTCCCTTAGTGCTCCACCTCCCCTTAGGGACACTTATGATAAAACTTAAATTACCTATGATATTTTCTTTTAGGAAGGTGGATAAATATTACAAAATATATAGGAACTCACTGGTAATATATTAGCCTCTAGAGTCATCGTTCACCTGAAAAAAATAAATAATGAATCAATGTAAAGAACACATAACATCATGATAAAAATGTATAAAATCATGGGATAATTCAGTGCACGGTGCAAAAATATTATTGGCATTTATTTTCAATCTGTACAACATGAACCCTCCAGGCTGCCACAATGTATGAGAGTGAGAGATCAACTATAATCCGTAGGTGTAATCTAAGGTCCTAATAAAGCATCCAGTTGTAATTTGAAGTCCTTAAGATCAGCCTGTAATCCTGTTGGTAAATCTATGGGCCCACACACCACTAGTTCTTTCATACCACTGTCCGTGTCTACATGTCTTACTTAAATAATTTCACTTTCTGGGATTTTATAAAGCCTTTGATGCCATTCGAGGAACGGTGTCTTCAGGAGCGGCGGACACTTTTTATAGACTTAGGACAATTTGAACTTTTCTCTCACACCAGTTCTACCTACTCTGGTTAAATCCTATAGAAAATAGAAAGTATTTTCGCACTTATTGGATTATGCAAGTGAATGAAGGGAAAAGTCGTATTTAAAGCTTCTGGACAACACACACACACACACACACACACACACACACACACACACACACGTATCATCATCATCATCAGGCATTACATGTCCACTGCTGAACAAAGACCTCCCCAACCTTCTCCACGAATTTCTTGACTGAGCCAATCGTTGCCACGTTTTCCCTGCAAATTTCTCTATCTCATCCCCCCACCTCCTGTCTGTTTTTTTTTTTGTTACGCTTACAATCTCTTGGTGTCCAGTCAGTCAACCTCGTGCTCCATCGATTATCCCTTATTCTTGCTACATGGCCTGCCCACCTCCATTTTTGTTCTTTCATACCTTCTATAATATCTCCACACATATATTGTGTGTATATATATATATATATATATATATATATATATATATATATACAGTATATACTACAGAAACCATTGCATTGCCTATTATTTGGCCCACCTTATGTTATATTCTTGGAAATGTCTGAACGTTATGAAATCTACAAAGTCCCCAGCTGGTGGAAGGGTTGAAGAAGGCTTTATCCAACACCTCCAGTTTGAAAATCTCCTCCTCACGATGGCCGTAATTACCACCTCCACTGCTTGCTACTATCTTCATTACGATCTTCGCTTTGGACATTGATCTTGCTTGGTAGAACCCCTTGACTACGAAAAAAGTCAAGGCTTGCCACATTCTGAAAACAACTCTGAACTATTTCCCACTGCAGTGGGGGAGGCGGTGGCTCAATCGGTAGAGAGGTGGCCTGCAGTCCTTACGGACCCAGGTTCGAATCCCGGCTGGGGCAGGGAACAGTTTAAGGATTTGAATTTCATTAAATCAGGCTTTACTGATCTACCAGAAGACCCGCCGACATGTCGTAAAAATACCCCCGCTAATACCAATACACCAGTCCTGTATGAGACAGCCCTAGCATGTATTCAATATGGACGGTGGGTGTTAGCGCCGAAGTGGTGACATGTAGAGGTGTATGGTATGTAGGAGGACTGCTGGGCCTTGATAGCAGGCTGTGAAGCCTATGCCCAGAGTCGGACACATAAAAAAAAAAAAAAACTTTGAAAGGGCAAGAAAGTCGCTACCAGGCTGTGTAGGGTGATCGCCGACTGAGGGCTTAGTCATGCTTCCCTTCGCTACTTGATTGGTTAAGGACGATTGACGGGGGACAGCACAATCAGATATAACAAGAAAAAAAAAAAAAAAAAAATGACAGGGGACAGCACGACCAGGAATCATTTTCAACGGTTGTTGCAAGATCCAGATTCCCACGCCATGCTCATGGGATGTAATTTTCAGGACGAACATAAAACCCTCTTAAGGATGCATTTCCAAAGGAAATGACATGGAAAAGACCCCCATATTTAATGAGAAAATGTCATGCAACACACACACACACACACACACACACACACACACACACACAAATGAGGCCAAAGTTTTAAAATACCAATAACATCTGATATGTTTGAAGCAGTGTATCACTTTGCTGTGCTATATTCATTCCTGCGTAAACAGTGTTCCCAGAATGCTGGGTCTTGTTCTGAATGGTAAAGAAATCTAAAACAAAAGTGTACAGTTTTAGATTCCTATGCCCAGTAGTATCGTCTAGCAGTAGCAGGAAAATATTACAGAGACATCAGTTTAGCGAAGGGATCAACTATTTATGGATATTTATACTCGAAAGTCACTATTACACGTATTCGGTTTACAGTGTCCAAAATTTCTGGTTACAGTGTAGACGAAGGCTTTGTAGACGAAGGCTTAGAATTAATAACCATCAACTGCACGAGGAGTAATTATGGCAGATAATAAATTTGTGCAAAGATCCAATCTTCCTTTAGAACACGACACAACAATGTCACCTTCAGGCAGAGCGTTATTATCACTCGTAATCTGTATTTGTTGTGGGTGGGGACACCACTCACCATCCACTCAGTAGATGCAGAACTTCCTCCCGAGACTCTGTACTGAGTGACAGGCCGTTTTTTTTTTTTTTCTTTTTCTTTTTATTTTTAAGCCCAGGAAACCATTTACTGTGTTGAGTGGTAACCATGGAGTGGTTAAATCACTGCCTCCGGGTACGACCCATAAGTCGAAGTGCAATATAAGGACGCTTTCACACGGTGGCAATAATGCATCCTGCTGCTCGGTTACTCAAACATCCCTAATCTACGAGTACTTTCCTCTTCTCCGTTTGGATGTTGATGGACTACAACTGAATGGCAGCTTCAGTCTGCACTCCTCTGGCTTCAGATGAACATGGGGCCACAACAACAAAAATTACTGAGGATACTTTGGTTTCACATAGTGCCACTCAGAAAAGAGCTACTGGTTACTTTAATATTAAATGTGTGGACCATGCAGCCTGTATATGGGTTTCTACACTCCTGGTGAGATAATGAAGGTCTGGAGGATAGAACTCATAAATTGTACACTTTTGTTTTAGATTCTTTACTTATCATTCAGTACAAGTCCCAGCACCTTGGGGTACACTGTCACAGCAGGCCATGCAGGAATGAATATAACACAGCAAAGTGATACACCAGTTCAAAAAAATTGAAGATGTTATTGGTATTTCAAAACTTTAGCCTCCAGTTTTTTCCGTATGTTGCATGACATTTTCTCATTAAATATGGGGGTCTTCTCCATGTCATTTCCTTCTGAAATGTATCCTTAAGAATGTTTTATGTTCGTTCTGAAAATTACATCCCGTGAGCATGGCGTGGGAATCTGGATCTTGCAACAATAGTTTAAACCGATTTCTGCTCGTGCTGTCCCCTGTCAGTCTTCTTTGTGTGTGTGTGTGTGTGTGTGTGTGTGTGTGTGTGTGTGTGTGTGTGTGTGTGTGTGTGTGTGTGTGTGTCATTCTATCTGATCGTGCTGTTAATCAGACAAGTAGCGGAGGGAAACATGACTAAGCCCCCAATCGGCGATGACCTGTCACAGCCTGGTAGCGACCTTCTTGCCCGCAACGCATGGCGGGCCCTTTCTAATATACTGGTGTTGTTTTAAGGTTGTGCTTCTCTGCAGTGGGAAATACCCCAGCGTTGCTTTCAAAATGTGGCAAGCTTTTAGTTTTTTCGTAGCCAAGGGGTTCTATCTAGTGAAGTCATTGTCCAGAGTGTAATACATCGTGCTGGTACAATGAAGACGAACACTATTGGCGGTGCAATAACACTTACCCAGTCCATAAAACAAAGAAACGCAAGAGAACCATGCGAACACCAGGCTGCAAAGGTCCTTTATTCCCGTCGATGAATCGAATGAGCGCGCCAAAATAGCGGTGTCTCCCTAAGGCTGTTCTAGTCTAAGTGGACTTAGTTAAGGATATGCATTGTGGCAGCCTGGAGGGTTCATGTTGTACAGATTGAAAATAAATGCTAATAATATTTTTGCACGATGCACTAAATTATCCCATGATTTTATACATTTTTTTTTTCATGATGTTATGTGTTCTCTACATTGATTTTTTTTTTTTTTTTTTAGGTGAACGATGACTCTAGAGGCTAATATATTACCAATGAGTTCCCATATATTTTGTAATATTTATCCACCTTCCTAAAAGAAGATATCATAGGTAATTTAAATGTTTTATCATAAGTGTCCCTAAGGGGAGGTGGAGCACTAATTAAGGGAAGACAAGGAGATGCTCGATCTCTCTCTATTTTCGATTTCTTGGAAGCAGGATTACGGCCTCCTGCCTGGATCTTTCTCCTAGCCTCATTATGAGTTAGTGCATCGACTTCTAATCCCCTAAAAGGTATTTTGATTGTATTATGCCTATGTTAGTAATGTTTTGAAAGTAATAGCCTATCTGCCCTGGAAACTGTGAGATATGAGAAGAGTACAGAGCAGCCGTGTGTGACGAGAGGCAGAACCAGCTGTTGTCAGCAGTTTGACGCACTGGGATAAGGCCAGCCAGTCACGTACACCAACATACTAGAAAACTGGCTTGTAAATATGAAATAAGATGATGAATTCTTATCCCATGCAGTAGCACCCAAACAACTGAAGGTTAGGGTGGTCAAAGGGCAGCTGCATTATCTATAATTCCTTGAAGTATTCCTATGAGGTTTTGTTTTTTTTTCTTCACATTAAAGTTTAATACTTTTATCTTATTCCTTTTCGTGAAACAACCTGAAAGTTCTAACACTTTCAGGGGAGCAAGTCTTGGTACAGGTCTTGATATAAGTCTGGGAGTGGACTTTAACCAAGTTCTGGCAGAGTATTTTACTTCTGACACTGGGTCCTGCATGGGCATTGTCTGGTTTTCAAGTATTTTTCAAGTCTTGCCCAGACCTGGAACAAGTCCAATCTCCCTGTTGTCATCCAGTATGTATGGAGAAGCAGTATATCAATAAAGAACCAACATCTACAGTCAGGTGTTTCGTCGACCTCCTGCATGACCCTACTCTCCTTCCCAGTAAATACAATAGAAAATTTTCAGAAGCCACGAATTTGGACGTCTCATAAACTGAGCGGACAACGCTAACATGTACATCTTGTATCCTTCATCAAATTATAGTAGGTCCATTTATTATTCAGTTTGAAAATGTACTACTAATAATACTTCCTCAGATGTTTCTTATATCTGTAAACCCATAAATTTCTATGTACTGGGCACTTATTATTTATACGTGGTTGTTTTTCCATCAGTACGGTCATGAAGTGAGGACAATGCCAGCTCCCATCTCCACGATTAGTTGCCAGTTTTTTCTGATGGTTTTTCGTATTTCGGTAGATTTTTTTTAATAGGCTACTTCTTTTTGTCAGGAAAGCCATATTTGACCGTGGAAGAGGAGGGGAGAAAAAGGCAAAATGGGGCATTACCATAAATAACACTCGGAGCAAAAGCCCATCAGAATATATGGAGGTGAAAAGGAAAATATACGAATGAATCAATGTAAAAATAATATCCTCGTGGAAGATAGTATAATGGCCATCATGAGGCTGAAAACCAAACTAGGGGGTGGTGAATAATCAGTTCACTGAATATACTTTAAAGTACGCTCTCGGGCTTAAATTTTTTTGTTATATTTGTCATAGAAAACGATAACTCAATTGGTGAGCTTTTTTATTTCACAAAGATGACGCATTCAGTATACTCTTCCTATCTTCAGAGTGTCTTATTCAGCTTGCGAGACTTTTTCGGCCAGCAAAGGTTAGATATAACCTTCCTTAACACCACGGTTAGAGGTCTACCTTACGATAAATGAAATACTACGGAAGGGAAAAGATTTAAAATATAGAAAATACGTATCTCCAGGGCAACCTTTTTAATTGTCAATAAAACTTTGATATTTTATTCCGATTTATTCCTGACGATGTTATTCAGAACAGAATAGCACGGGGCAGTCAAGTGGTTAACAAGTTAATTCTAATAATTTATGAGATTGTTACTTCACAGTTTTCCTCAGCTTCGGAGGGTGGGTGAGTAAATCCCCAGAGCTATAATAGGACCCATGAACAACTAGCTCTGCAGGGCAAGGAAAGATCCTTGCAGTCTGCTACATCTCTAACCATAAAACGCTACCTGGTGCAGATTCGAGCTGCCAACTCTACAGTCGTGAAGTGCAAACTCCACCACTGAGCTGATTCCTCATCTTCGGAGGAGATTTTCAAACTGGAGGTGTTGGATAAAGCCTTCTTCAACCCTTCCACCAGCTGGGGACTTTGTAGATTTCATAACGTTCAGACATTTGCAAGAATATAACATAAGGTGGGTCAAATAATAGGCAATGCAATGGTTTCTGTAGTATATATATATATAGTATATATATATATATATATATATATATATATATATATATATATATATATATATATATATATATAGTATATATGTGTGGAGATATTATAGAAGGTATGAAAGAACAGAAATGGAGGTGGGCAGGCCATGTAGCAAGAATAAGGGATAACCGATGGAGCACGAGGTTGACTTACTGGACACCAAGAGATTGTAAGCGTAGCATCATTTCTGACTGTTTCTTCCTCTAATGTTTGTCCTCCACATTGTCATCGATTGAGGAATAACTCTGGCCCTGAATTTCGTACCGTGGCATGACATGGCTTTACTGGCCAGGTCACTGATAACAGGTGAATTGCTGAGAAAAGGGCATGCAGGGGGAGAGGAGGTCATGCTGGGTAAGGCATTGTCCCTGCCTGGCATCTTGTAGAGGAAGGTGTCCCATGTATATGTGCCAAAAATCACTCGCGAAAATTGAAAATTGTGCAAATTAAATTTAAAATTGTGCAAATTAGGGACCTTGCAATGTTGCCGCGTTAATTTACGTCTCCGGGATATGAGTGCACATCATGTGAGGACGTGAATTCACGTCTCCGGGACGGGGCGGGTTAAAGTATCCCTAGCAGGCCACAGCCAGATTCCCTGATCGTTGGAATTCCCAGATGTAGAACTGAGAATATATCGCGCCCCTGGAGCTAGAGCAAAAACGTTTTTTTTTTTTTTTTTTTCAGATAACCGAATGAACAGGGTGCTAGAATGGAAGCATGATCAGTGTATAATCTGGTTAGGAAGCAATGATATGTACCAAAATACCACTCCAGGACGAGTAGTAAACGATATCAAGCAAGTTGTCAAGGCTACAGAGAGTAACTGTGAGGCCGTGGTATGCATTTGTCTGATGGAACCTAGATCTTACTCGGGAAATGTTCCAATTTCTACCACCAGTTACAGAACAGTCCAGAATGCTATCATTAATAAGATAAAGCATTCTATGAGGAACCAGGTAGTCCACTTCAATACAGCATATCATGTGGGAGCTTTGGTAGATGGGATACATTGGATGGATGAGGGGAGAAGCAAGGTAGAGGATAAATTGTTGGCAGTGATCAGGGGACACATGGCAAGGAAGGATGCAGAGACTGTAAGTAAGTGTGCATAAGCCGTAGGTGATAAAAATTCTTTCATATAACAAAGTGGGAGAGAGTGCTGATTTTTCCCATCGTTGTTGAATGTAGTTCCCCCTTCCCCTTTCCATTATGAGCAGACACGGTACTACCAGTTTTAAACTTCAGACTGAGGAAAGGGAGAATGTGTGATCAGTAAGGGATAGATTAGTGAGAGAACTGGAAGAGATGGAGACACCACTACCCCCTGCAAACCTTTTTCAGCCGTCACATTCGACCCCTCACTCGTTCGCAAGATTGAAAGAGAGCAGTCTCACCAAGCGCCGGGATATCCCAATTCTGGAACTCCACCAGTTGCGAGGACTCGATGCCCTGGCCAGGTTAGAGATGCTTTTCGAACTAGTGGAGCAATGTGACCCTAATGATTTCACCCGAATGCAAATAGCTAAGAGTAGGGTCGGTCCGGAGTTAGCCATATTCATTCACAATCATCAAAGGAACCACCGAGCAGACTCCCGGCTAACACTCAAGCATCTCCTTAGGAGAGAGTTTGCAACAGAGGTTAGTGTCTTTTGTGTGTGGCAGGAGTTGGAGTCGATGAGCTATGACTGGGGAGAATCACCCCAGGCTTTCACCCATAGATTCATTTGCCAAAGTGTAGTAATAGAGTCAGAATTCCCTAATGAGAAATTTCCCAATCGAGATAAACAAATAATGAGGAAGCTGTGGTATGGCTTACCTTCCACTTCACGAGAGAAGTTGGAGGGATTTCTAGTTGATGAGTACCCACTGCGCAAATTCCTTGACTGTATTGAACATGAACGACAATTGCTGGAAGAATGCGGTACCAGATCAATGTGGCACCAGTGAAGGATGGTAATGACAGGGTAAAAGCCGGAAACGTTCCTCCTCCTTCATTCCTGTAGACCCGGACAGTAACATGAGTATGGTTGAAACTAAGAATGATATGGAAGAACTGAGAGCCCAGGTGTGGGAAAAGAAAACAAACCTAGAATGTGTGAGTAAGGGATGAACGAGTGATGAAGGGACCCCCCACCGAAAATATTGTAGTCATTGCCGAACATCATCCCACACTCTGCAAGAGTGCTAGCGGAAACCCCCACCCGGTCACTGTTTTGACTGCCGCAGACCTGGATGCCGTTGGGGAAACCGCAGGTGTCCTGGACGTGAACAGAGAACCCCAACCTATGATAATTCCAGCACAGACAATTCCCAGAACCCTAGTCTGAGAACATGACTAACCGGTGGTCATACTTCTCCCACCATTGGCATCGTTGTCAATGGGAAGGTTGTAGAGGCACTAGTTGATACAGGCAGTAGCTACACACTGATAAAGGATCGTTGTCAATGGGAAGGTTGTAGAGGCACTAGTTGATACAGGCAGTAGCTACACACTAATAAAGGAATCGACTGCCAAATGGGTAGGAGGAGAAATAAACTTGGGGCGGAACCCTCCTTGGCTACAAGGGGTCACAGGTGCACCTTTGAGGATTTTAGGAATGCTGTGGACTGAAATTGGGGTCAGTGATGAAAAAACCCATAAACAATGGTTCCCGGTAGTACCTAACTCGTACATCAGTGCTAATCTACTCCTTGGGTGTGATGTACTGAGTCAAGTCCCCCTTATTTGGGAAGGCAAAAAGAGAATCATGGTATGGGGAGATGCCCCTCATGTAGTAAATCACATTCCCCACCAGAAGAACAAAGTCGAGAGAGTAAAGGTGAACCTGGTAGTGGTCACGAATCCGTCATTAACTTTTCACTCAAATCACTTTCCTTACGGTAGTAAGGCTAAGTCCCTATCAATCCAAATTTGTGTCCATCCATATGAGAGAAGACCCAGGTACTAACTTGATTGTTCACTCACAAGCCAAATTCAGTCATAACAGTCACCCCTATCTAGTACAAGTAAGTTCAGAAAACACTGTCTACCTACCGCTTACTAATGCCACTAAGCAGGAAAAGACATATAAGAAGGGCACAATTGTTGGGTCTTACGAGAAAATCGACAACCCTCCCTGTAAAATCAACACCACCACCCAAATCCATAAAGACTTGTTGCTGCAAAATGATCAAGTGAGAGAAAGCAGGACACGTGTTCAAAGGTTAAAAGAACTTATCAAGAGACAAAAGTGGCAACATCTCACCAATGCTCAACGAGAAGACCTGATGCAATTAATATACAGTCGCAACCCCCGTTTCATTCTTGCCAAGAGTGAGTTAGGATCTATCACTGGCCCTCCCGCTCACATTAAGGTGGCTAATCCCCAGCCCAGTCGTGGACCAATGTACCGTTATTCAGAACAGGCCAAACAGATCATTACATTTCTGATATACTCAAAGATATGGAAGACCAGGAGATTATAGAACGATCAACAGCGGCCTGGTTGTCACCTATAGTGTTTCTGAATAAACCTGATGGTAGTAAGTGGATGTGCTAAGATTACAGGCATTTCAAAAAACATCTCGCCACCGATATTCATCCCCTTCCTCGGTTGGAAGAATTAGTTGAACAAGTGGCCGGCCATCAATGCTATGTCACTCTTGATTTGCAAGAAGCTTACTTCCAAATCATGCTAGATGAAGAGAGTCGTGACCTCACCACTTTCAGCGATGGGGTTACCCTGTATGGGTTCAGATGACTCCCATTTGGACTTAATTGCTCCCCTGTGATCTTTTCCAGGCGGATGGCTTCAATACTGGCACCCCTCCTACAGAAAGGATGGGTCAGAAATTACTTAGACAATTTGATTCTTTGGGCTCCAGACTTTCCTGCTTTACTAGACCGCCTGAAGAAGCTTTTCCAGTTACTGAAAATGGGGTAAAATTTAATCTTCGTAAATGTACATTTGGTCTTGAAGACGTTACTTTTCTGGGTCACAAAATCTCAGGGGACGGAAGTAAACTCAACCCGAAGAATGTAGATGTGATTGCAAAGATGAAACCATCCACTACAGTGAAGGAAGTATGTCGTTTCCTAGGCATGTGTGGGTTTTATAGGAAACATGTCCCCTCCTTTGTTGTACCTTTGCTGTACCTCTCACCAACTTAATAAGTCTTGAGTTACCTTCGCATGGACGGATGAACATCAGGAAGCTCTTGAACATTTGAAAACTTGCCTTATGAATGCCCCATCCTGGCTAGAGCTCAGGTAAATCAACCCTTCATCCTCACTACGGACGCGAGCAATACTCACATCGGTGGTGTCCTAAGCCAGATCCAGCCCGATAGTACAAACAGAATGATCGGTTACATCTCTAAGAACTTGAACCCCTGTGAGGCCCAATATTCGGCAACGGATAAAGAGGCATTAGCGGTGGTCCTTACCTGTCGTAATTTTCATCACTATCTCTGGGGCACCTATTTCACTATGGTCACAGATCATTAACCTCTTACTAGTATATTCAAACGAAAGACTAAGTCCCCCCGGATGAATCACTGGATCTTGGAAATGTGAGAATACAGTGATGAAGTACAATATCTGAAGGGCAAGTATAATTACGTAGCCGATCATTTATCATGCCCAGTTAGAGTAGTAGTGTGTCCACCAGAAACCACCTGGCTTGGGTTAACTCTACAACAGATAAAAGCTAGGCAAAGAGAAGAACCTGTGTGGGGAGAACTAGCGCGATATCTCGAAGGTGGAGTATTTCTGACCAAACGTCTGCCCAATGTCACCTTAGATCAGTTTGCTCTCGTAAATGAGGCGTTATAGTTTGTGCGAGAGAAGGCAGATGGAAGCCTACATAACAGTCTCATAGTACCTCGTACTTTAGTTAAACAGGCGCTCCGGCATGCACATGAATTGCCAGGTCATCTCAGACAAAAAAAGAAAAAAAACAATCAAGAAAGAAGAAGAGTTATACTACTGGCAGAATCTCAAAGTTGATGTATGTGAGTGTTAACAAATGTGTGACTTACCAAAGGTTTAAAGGGGACACTGGATTGCAGCAATGGTGGAAGGAGTTGCCTTCAGTGAGTAAGCCATTGGAGAGGATTGGGATAGATCTTACTGATATGGTTGCTGGAATCCAGGGTTACCGATATGTCCTTCCAGTAGCAGACCATTACAGCCGTTTTGTTAGGTTCTTCCCCCTGAAGACCAAACACTCCACACACATGACAGACAAACTGTGGCAATACATGGCAGATTACGGGTCACCTCGCTGTATTCTCCTGGATAACAGAGGTGAGTTCACCAGTAGAGACTTCCAGAAGTTCTGCCAGCAACATCAGATCACCCTCTACTACACGACCCCCTACCATTCACAAGGCAACGGTGTCACGGAGAGAATGCATCGTAAGCTTAAATCCATTCTCTCTGCTTTATACCAAGGACACCCCCTTCGATGACACCAACTGCTCCAACCATGTCAGACTGTGATGAATCAGGCTATCCACACCTCAGTGGGACAGCAGCCATACTTTGCTTTCTTTTCCTGCCATCCTCCGAGGCTTGTGAATGTCCAACTTCCCTCAGTCGATGGAGAAGAGGACGAATTAGCCACTGCACACACTCTCATCAGGGAAACCCATCAGAAGATGATGCGCCGTTATAGAGACGTGGCAAATCAGAGAAGGAAGAATCAGACTGTCGGTGTGAGGAGACTAGCATGGATCAAAAAGGAAATAGTGGTGCCATGTACATTTCGAAATTTTAATGTGAAATGGGATGGTCCTTATCGTGTTGTGAAAATTATGCTGGACGGAAGTGTATTTTTTTTTTTTTTATGTGAGAAAGAAGGAACCAAAGACCACGAGCCCGCAGTTACAGTTACCTCCAAGAGAAAAACAAAATACAATAGAGAGCCAAATTCAAGATCCAATCATTTTGAGATGCCTGGACACACTGTGTTTAAAAGACTGGAGATCATAGGCAGCAGGAAATACAGACAGGGAGACAGTTCCAGAGCTGACCTGTTGCATAATGAAAGACTGGGAGTAACGGTTAACTCTTGCATTAGAGAGTTGGACAGAAAAGGGATGAGTTTTTTTTTTTTTTTTTTTTTTTTTTTTATGTGTCCGACTCTGGGCATAGGCTTCACGGCCTGCTATCAAGGCCCAGCAGTCCTCCTACATACCATACACCGGTACATGTCACCACTTCGGCGCTTAACACCCACCGTCCATATTGAATACATGCGAGGGCTGTCTCATACAGGACTGGTGTATTGGTATTAGCGGGGGTATTTTTACGACATGTCGGCGGGTCTTCTGGTAGATCAGTAAAGCCTGATTTGATGAAATTCAAATCCTTAAACTGTACCCTGCCCCAGCCGGGATTCGAACCTGGGTCCGTTAGGACTGCAGGCCACCTCTCTACCAGTTGCTGCCAGACGGGTGCTACGCTCCCGTTGTAGAGGTGGAGGAATGCAAGCAGACTGTTCAGAGGAGCAGTGACCATTAAAGTAGCGATAGAAAAGAGATAAAGATGCAACAGTGCGGCGAAGAGACAGAGGTTGAAGGGAGTCAGTAAGAGGAGGAGAGTTAATGAGATGAAAAGCCTTTGACTCCACCCTATTGAGAAGACCTGTATGTGGGGAGCCTCCCCACACGTGAGAGTTGTACTACACACAGGGGCGGATAAAACCCCTGTATAGAGTCAACAATTGTGCAGGGGTAAAGAAAGAACGGAGTCGGCTTAGCACACCCAGTCTCTTGGAAGCAGATTTTACAAAAGATGTAATATGATCTTTCCAAGATAAGTTCCGAGTAAATGAAACCCCAAGCATGTTCAAGGATGATGCAGGATTAAGCTGAATATTATTAAACATTAGTGGGTATAGCTGTGGAAGATTTTGTCGGATTGATAGATGTAAGAACTGAGTCTTAGATGCATTAAAAACAACCATATTATTTTTACCCCAGTCAGAGATATGAGCCAAGTCAGACATTAGGTGTGCCATAGCCTCATCCCTTGTTTGTTGAAGTAACTGTTGAGATGGGCGTTGCGGGAACCGAATGGAAAGGTGAAGGGTGGAGTCATCAGCGTATGAGTGGATAGGGTTAGATGTTCAGCTTAGAAGATCATTGATGAATAAAAGGAAGAGAGTTGGTGATAGGACAGAGCCCTGAGGAACACCACTGTTGATAGATCTAGGAGAAGAACGATGGCCGTCTACAACAGCGGCTATAGAACGACCAGAAAGGAAGCTAGCGATGAAGGCACAGATAGAAGGATAGAAACCGTAGGAGGGCAGTTTGGAAATTAAAGATTTATGCCAGACTCGATCGAAAGTTTTTGAGATGTCAAGTGCAATGGCAAAGCTTTTGCCAAAGTCCCGAAAAGAGGATGACCAGGAGTCTGAAAGGTAGGTGAGAAGATTGCCAGTGGAGCATCCCTGACGGAACTCGTACTGACGATCGGAAAGAAGGTTGTGATAGGAAAGATGCCTTAAAATTTTTCTATTGAGAATTGACTCGAAAACTTTTGAAATACAGGACGTTAAAGCAATTGGACGATAGTTGGAGGGTTGGGAGTGGTCACCCTTCTTTGGGACTGGCTGAATGAGAGCAAACTTCCAGCAAGAAGGAAAGGTACAAGTTGACAGACAAAGGTGAAAGAATTTGCCTAGGCAGGGTGTAAGCATAGAATCACAGTTCTTGAGAACAACAGGAGGGACCCCATCAGGCCCATATGCCTTGTTAGTACTGAGGCCAGTGATGGCAGAAAATACATCAACTGAAGAAATTTTAATGTCAGCCTTGAGGAAGTCAGAGGGGGGAAGTGATGGAGGCACAGCACCGGAATCATCTAAGGTGGAATTGGAGGAGAAAGTCTTTGCGAAGAGATCTGCTTTATCAGTAGAAGAAATAGCTACAGAACCATCAGAGTAGAAAAGAGGAGGGAAGGATGATGAGGTAATATTGTTAGAAAGATTTTTGGCAAGGTGCCAGAAGGAGCGGGAAGAATTCGAGTTGGAGAGTTGAGAGCATTTAGTATGGATGAAATTATTTTTAGTAGAGCGAAGAACAGACTTAGCACGATTCCGGGCAGAAACGTAAAGATGATGTGATTCAGGGGTGAGTTGGCTCCGGTACCTTTTGTAGGCCCTCTCCTTGTTGCGGACAGCATTAGAACAAGCGTGATTAAACCATGGCATTCTTGCGTTTGGCAAAGGATATGAGAAAGGAATGTATGCTTCCATGCCCGAGAGAATAACCTCTGTAATGCGCAAGGCACACTCAGATGGCTCCCGACCATGGAAGCAATAATCATTCCAGGGAAAATCAAAGAAGTACTGCCTGAGGGCCTCCCAGTCCGCGGCTCCAAAATGCCACAGACGAAGTTTCCCTGGAGGGTCCACAGGCAGTACCTGAGTGATAGGACAGGTTAAGGTAATAAGGTTGTGATCGGAGGAGCCCAACGGAGAGAAAAGATTAACAGAGTAAGCAGAAGGAATAGTTGTGAGGAGGAGGTCAAGTATGTTGGAGCTCTCCACAAGGCGGTCAGGGATACGGGTAGGGTGCTGTACAAGCTGCTCTAGGTCATTAAGGATAGAAAAGATGTAGGCTTGTTCACCAGGTGGATCCGTGAAAGGAGAGGAGAGCCAAAGGTGGTGGTGAACATTGAAATCTCCTAGAATGGAGATTTCAGAGAAAGGAGAAATGGATAGAATGTGTTCCATCGTAGAAGTAAGATAGTCGAAGAATTTTTGATAGTCAGTAGAATTAGGGGATAAGTAAACAGCACAGATATATTTAGTCAGAGAATGACAGGAAAGCCGAAGCCAGAGTGTAGAGAATTCAGAAGAATCGAGTTCAAGAACACGAGAGCAAGATAAGTCGTTGCGTATATATACACAACAGGCACCTTTGGCTTTGAAATGAGTATAGAGAAAGTTGGAGGATACAGAAAAGGGTTTGCTGTCAGTTGCCTCAGACAGCTGAGTCTCCATTAGAAAAAGAAGGTGAGGTTTAGAGGAGGAGAGGTGGTGCTCAACAGAGCGAAAGTTAGAGGAAAGGCCGCAAATGTTGCAGAAATGAAGAAGAAGAGAGTCAGACAGTGTTTACGGGAAAACAATTATAGAGAGCTGCTGGGCAGGTGAAATCTTATTATGGAAGTGAAGAGTAGCTGTTGGAACCCCTAGCAAGTGCTTTTGCACCTGACCCAGTGGATGAACAATTGCCACCCCATGAAAGATGGCCTCCCTGCCGACTCATTGAGGAATGTTGACAAGTCTTTGAAGGCTAAACAGTGTAACTGTTTATGGGATGGATAGGGAAGTGTGTGCGGGTCGGACTGATTGACAATTGACTGCAAAGAGTTAGAGTATCAAGAAATAATTCGTTCTTCTAAGATTTGAACTATAGTTTCAAGGAGAGAGAGAGAGTTTGAGAATAGGTTCGTCTTATTGGGCTCAGTCCAGTTCTGTGGGGATATTACGAGAACTCTACTTCGAGGGGCAGTGTGCACCTGCCCCTCACATTACAGTTGACACAGCCTAGGGTGTGGTCGCGACTTCAGGACATGTCAAGTGCTCGTCAATCACTAGGTGGAAGACTGGGAACAAAAGTATCGAATGGAAGAAGTGTGAGTGGGACTGAGTGACAGTGAATGTGTATTGGAAGTGCCCCTGGAAAGATCTTGGCAACGAGAGTACGAGTCCACCCAGCCGGATGACTGCCATTACTGAGGCAGGTTAACTGGGGTATTTCTTCTCCACTGGAATTTTTTTTTTTTTGTAGAAAATTCATTAGTGACGTGAAGCGACCCCCTGGGGTACGCAGGGTATTATGTGGGCCGACGGGTGCCACTTATCATGGGGAGAGTGTCAAAGGAAGGCGTGTTCAAAAAGGGCCTCGCAGTCAAGTCAGTAAGTCTATCCTGTCCGCACACACATCCTCGGAACGTGTATTGGTGCGTGTGATAAGAGGACTCTAATGGTAAAATTTGTTTTCCGGAGGAAGGACCGTGTAGTGCCAGCAGGTTAGGTTGAGATTTAGTATAAGTGAAATATAAGTATAATATTAGTGTAATTTGGTAGTTAAGAACAATTTAGTGTAAGTATAAATAATTGTAATTTAGTATATGTAATATAAGTATAGTATAATTGTGATTTTTGTATTGTAGAGTTAAGATAGGAGGTAAACATCTATGTATTATGCAATTCGCGTTAAGTATTGCATCAGGCGGTTACACCCCCTCCCCCCTCCATGAGACACGCTGGTAACAAAGATTTGGCAAACATTTAAGTTAGCCGAGACTTCATAGTCTTCCGATTGAGTAAATTCAAGGATCCTTCAGTCTTAATCTATTTCAATGATAAAACATTAATTGACGAATATCAGAAAGGGAGAAGCAATCCACAATACCCTATGAGATGTTAACCTTGAATTTCTGACTGCTGCGTTCATACCCAAGCCGCGTTAACTGACATAAATAATGTCTGAACCCCATAACGAAAACTTAGCATTAAGTGATGAGAACATTATCAATAGTTCTCAAATTTTAACCATCTTCGTACAATTTTTGTGAAATACTATAAACTCAAACGGGTCAATTACGGAGCAAACAACTTGTGACATGGTTACTAAGGAAAAACTGAGTAATCGGGGAGTTGACACCCTCAGATGTAATCGGACTAGTCCCCCTAGCCTATATAAACAAGAGAACGCGTCGTGCGTGTGATTCCGTGACCATCTCTCGTCTCATTCACAGGTCGGTGCTTAAAATCCCCCCATTTACTTGCACATTAGGTTCGTTACTTACGTTGATCATTCCCTTCAAGTTGTGAGTTGTGGAGAATAGAACGAATAACAGTTGTAATCATTAGCATAATTCTCGGTGTGTGATTCCGTGACCATCTCTTGTCTCATTCACAGGCCACAGCACCAACCAAAATCATAGTCTTGCCAGCCACGTCGTCACACTTACACATCTTCACACTTACATTTGTTTACTCCCCCCCCCCTCTGTTTGGGCCAAATCTAGATTTAGTATGGGATGTGATCGGACAAAATATCGATTTTCTTTCCTTATTTCATTGAGGTATCGGAGTGTGACTGTTTGTTAATATGGGGCTGAGAAGTTTATAATTATTCAAGGGTGAGAAAAAGTAATCAGATCAATTTATATGTTATGATTTTTTTTTACTCCTTAGATTCAGGAATTTGTAAACACTAAGCCTCTTGTAATTTTTGAGTCTTTTTCCTGTCATCTAGACTGGCTGATATATAGACATGTCTCATTTTTAGTAAAATCATGGGCGTCATTTCAATTTTCCTAGGGAGGAGGGCATAGGCTATTTAGGAGGGTGGTGATCCCCGATGTCTATATTATGCTCTATCAGATCAGTGCACCCCATTGCACTGACAACTCCTTGTGAAAAGGTCTTGTAGGTGGTTTGGCACGTACCTGTCTTCCTTGACTACGTTTCTTTTACAGGCCTTGCTCCGATGCCACTCAGGGTTCCACCGCCTGGCGCAGTCCCACAATTTCTCCCTCATTGATCTTCTGTGGCTCACGGGAGAAATTGGTCACCACAACCGACCCTACACCTGCACCTGTTTCCACCATTGTTCTCCCCACCATCACTCCAGCCTTCGTCTTGCACCGTACATCAGGCTCCACTACCATCTGGACCTGACATAGAACTCAAATTCTAGACCCCTGGCTAGTGCTTCTTGCATGCTTCACACGCACTTTCAACTCTGCACTATCAAAAGCATCGATGAACTGGTCCCTCAGTAGAATTGCCAACAGGTTAGGTACTGCTCCAGTGTATGCCTTGCATGCAATACTCTCCAGGGCATGAGTAAGCTGCTGTAGCGATTCTCCTCGAGCCCGTACACGGCTCTGGAATCTTGCTCTGTAAATTCAGTCTGGTACATAGTCCCATATCTGCGCTGTAGCACTTTTACAAGGGACTGATAACTGTTTCTCTCCATCTCTGACATCTGGCCCAGAATTTCCATTGCAGCACCCTTAAGGCTAGTAGCAAGCTGCACAGCCCTGAGCCTATCATCCCAACCATTCTGACCTGCAAGTAACTCAAACTGTGCACGGTAAGCTTCCCAAGATACTTTAACATCAAATTCCTGAGGTTTCTTTTTAACCAGACTCCCATTATAGCCATGCACTTCGCTGTTTGGGGCCTAAAAACTGGAGCATCATAATTAAGTCCAGGACTTAAAATTTCTGCATTGTGATTATTCAACCCTGTAATGCTACCCTCAGATGCCTGGGATCTGTCAAGATTCGCCATACACTGTTCATTTCTTTCATATATTCCCTGAGACTCAACAGTGCAAAATTTCTCTAAAGCCTCAATTTTCTCACTAATTATCTTCACATGGTCGACTACATGCTTCAACTGGCTATCTACATGCTGTCTGCACTCCAACACAATTCCCTCACTAATTGTCTTCAGCTAGTCATCTACATGTTTCAGCTGGTCGTCTACATGCTGTCTGCACTCCATCACATTATTGCTTATTTCATACTTCTGCTGCTCTATCTTGGCATCACTTCCTCCTTCATTTCCCCCATGAAAGCATCTAGCTGCCCCTGCACCCTCACTTGTACTTCCCTCTGTTGCTCCTGTAATGCCTCTTGAAGTTGTTCATATCGTTCTGTTTGTTCTTCACGTTGTGCCTACAGTGTTCACTCTGTGCTTGCAACTGCTCCTTGATTTCGTTCCTGAGCTCTTTCTGTTCTTCACTCTGCGCCTGTAGTTGGGCACTTTGTACTTGTCACTGTGGTTGTAGTTTTTTCTGCCCTTCTTTCTGTGCCTGTAATTGTTCTTGTAGTACTTTCCTGCCTAGCTTGTCCTCTTGTCTGGACATCTTCTTGCTCCATGTTTGTCACGGGTTTTTTAAGAAGTATGAAATATTAAAAGATAAACCTTCAAATATATATATTATTAAAGGATAATTATTCAATAATACTGAGAGCAGGGACAATGAATTGTCTTGCTAAAAATCAAGCAATGATTACTTTATGTTGGCTTGCTTCGCCGATTCTCTCAGGACGAGAATTTATAAACTTTTTTAACAGTACGCAGCAAAGACTAATTCCTCACAATTGCTGTTTTTTAGTACTGTTTGCCTCTGGAGAAAGTGACTTCACCCCTGACAATCAATAGCTGATGCTATTAATGATAACAGATTCTTGCTGATGCAATAACTCCTAGATGGCACAACGGATTTTAAGCTTAATACAAAAGACTGGCCTAAGTACCAGTTATGAATAGCAAAGCGTTTATGCAAGCTAGGAGCTGTAACTCAGTTAAGCTCAATATGGAAAATAAAACACGAGTTTACATTACATTAAGCTCGAGAAAAAGAACTGTTAAATTTATTGATTACAAAGAAATAAATTTACATTACATTTCAAAATGAATTCTAAATAAAGAGATTGCACTCACTCGCTCACTCAAAAGCTAGCTCTTAAACCTAGGAAAATACGAAAAGAAAATACTGGTCAGAAAAGTGGACAAAGCGGATGACTGGGCGTCGTTACTGGAAGGACACTGCACTCGCTAAGTCTCTCGCCAATCACAGCTATGTGGGAATACAGCAGCGGTGGGAACTGCGTCGTAGGAAGGACACTGCCACACACTACCTACTTCCACGGGGTTCAAACCTTGACTGACTAAATCGTAGGAAAGAGGGAAGCGTCCAACCGCATTACCAACAGCTAGAATGAGCGAAACACGCCCACAACAAATCGCTCAGCAGAAGCGCTAATCTCTCGCACAAATATGATCACTTATGACAGTGAAAAGTTGTTTTGAAAACACTCCCGACCAGGTAAATACGCAGTGATTAAACTGAACGATAAACAGTGGGATTCTACTAGAGTTCGCGGTTTCCCACTAAATTTAATGTCACAAGCCGACTCATGACAATGCTGAAGGTTAACCTCACTGCAGCCCTTAATAATAATCCACCCTCCTGACACCAGTGTTACATTCCCGTCCCACGGAAGTGCCGTTTCTAGCCTTTGGGGGGCTGTATGCGAAATGCTGTTTGAGGGCCCCTGTTTTATGAAACTATGGTGGGGGGATTCCAAACTCTAAGGTGGTCCGGGTGCACTCCTTTAACATTTAAATACATCAATCTGGTGCACTTTAACAGGAAAATATATATAGAGTGACTCAACACACATTTTAAGTTCTAAGAAAAAAAAGCCAATAATGGCAGCTCGGGGGCCCCCTGGTGGCTTCGGGGGCCCTATGCAATTGCGTATAATTCACATATAGTAAGAAACGACATTGGCCACAGGCTCCAACAGCAATACTTCAGTACAGGAAGGACGTTGCCCAGTGAGTTCTTCCTATGGTCAGCCTTTAGGTGTACAGTACACAAGATCTGCTGAGGCGAAAATAAACACTGGCTTCTTAAAGTTCACTGTCTTTATTTTCCAAATAATTCCACTTAATGCTTTCCAACTTCACTTCACTGTTCTCACAAACACTGGAGCTATACAAAGTTTACTAATGCTTGACAACACTTAACTGTTATTACAAGTTCTGATGATATACAAACTTCAGTAAACACTTCACTGTTTGCCACTGATTTCACAAGTACCAAAAATATACAGTCTTCACTGACAATGCACTGACACTGAACCAAAACCAACTGAACTTCACTCAAACTGAACTGAAACCCAACTGAACTTGAAATAGTCTCTACCCCATCCTTATATAAGCTTGCATAATTCAAGAAACTTCTGCTTTTTACGAGAACAACAGTTGCCAATTCGGAGATATCAAAACATGCCAGAGTTGTCTTACATTACATAACACTCTAAATCATTTACCATACAAGCTTAAATTACATAGCTTAACATGCAATCACTTAACTCATTAACTGCGCATGGTGGTTTTTTGGAGGTGTCCGTGGTGCGCAGACGTAGGGGTAAAAATGAAATTTCCCAAAGGCCAAATTTTGTCTTAGGAATTGAGAGAACACATGCCAAAGTATATAGTAACGAAATATTAGCTCAATATTTACATTGGTATAGCCATGGATGAACATCGAAGTGTCTGATTCCCTACTGGAATATATGGTTTTCGTTTTCTTTTTCGGTTTCGGTTTTGAAGGCTCAAACATGCTTGCATGGGTCGGCCTTGGTCACCATGGCACTATATTCGAAATTCACCTGCATAGCCATGGCTGTATTGAGCAGTCTCATTCGGAACAGCCCAGGCTGTATAGAACAGTTAACGGGTTAAATAAAACATTATAAAGAAAAAGAGCACAAAAATTAATGTACAACTTACGAAATAACTACGTTCACAAACAGCAGGCAAACTGGCAGCTAACTTGTACCGGAACTAGCTACCGTAAACATAGGAAACGTCGAGAAAAATCTCGGCTACGTAACTGGCAAATCTCACTTCTTAACACAAGAAAATATACCCATTCTCCTTTACTGTTGTTTAAGCACAATATATGGTGCATTTTATTTCCAATGTTAGTGACTTTAAATACAATCAACTCTGATCTTTTTCTTTTTGAAGGAGTTGGATGTGCGTGAGATGGTGCCTTTGTGCAGCTGTTCAGTGCAGTTTCGCTATTCTAGCCAAACCACTCCTCTGACACGAGGAGTTCTACACTGTGAGACTCATAAAAATATTTATGATGACATAAATTGCACCTCCACCCTCTCTGAAAGATTAAGACTGACCAGAATCTTATACTGAATCTCAGCTTCAATATTTATGCTTTGAGTCGACATCTTTGCAGGTGATCTAACTAAAAAGGAGTAAGTTATTGTCTTTTATACGATGGACAAACTCATGAAACAACCTCAAAGTTGATTTTCTTCCATACTGCAGTTGTCGTCTGAGGGTGTAATTTAGCCATTTGTTCTCAAGCAATTACTGTACTTCGTTACTGTGAAATATAGGTAACAGAGTGCGTAGACTTATTCAGACTGAGAATGTCATATTTTTCCATTCCCTGATTTGTGTATGTGTGTTCTTACCTAATTGTTCTTACCTAATTGTATCTTTACAGGAATGAGTCAAGCTCGTACTGTCCCGTGTCTTAAACCATATTTATCGTACATATCCTTAAATTTGTGAATTGTTTTGGCACACACTATTTCATTCGGTAGTGCATTCCATTGATCAATTGCTCTGTTTGGGAAACTGAATTTCCTTACGTCCATATCACCTCTCTTTTTATGCAGTTTTTTGCAGTGTCCTCTTGCTGATGCTTCTCCATATGCTAAGTAATCATTTATGTCTATTTTCTCCTTTCCTGATATGCACTTATATAACATTATCATGTCACCTCTTTTCCTTCTCTCCTGTAAAGTTGGTAGATTCAGTTTATTTAGTCTTTCTTCGTAGCTTAGGTCCCTTAAGCTTGGTATCCATCTTGTAGCGGCCCTTTGAACTTTTTCAATCTTGTCTATATGCTTTTTGAGATGAGGACTCCAGACTAATGATGCATATTCCAGGGTTGGTCTAATGAATGATGTTATTATCCTTCTTAGCATGTCTTCATTTATGTATGTGAATGCTATTCTCATATTTGCAAGCAGTGTATACATGGTCCGTACCTTCTCGCTGATTTGGTCAGCCGGAGATAGTCTGTTATTGATAATCACACCTAGGTCTTTCTCTCTTTCTGATGTATATAGGGTTTTATTTCCTAACTTATAATCCCAATCAGGTCTTTTTCCACTTTTACCAAACTTGATTACATGACACTTGTCCACATTGAATTCCATTTGCCATGTACTACTCCATTCATGAAGTTTATTTAATTCTTCTTGTAGCTCTTTACAAGATTCTGTGTTGGTAATTCTCCTTTGTATTTTTGCATCATCTGCAAACATATTCAGATAGCTCTCATTTCCAGTGTTACTGTTTATATCATTTATATACACTAAAAACATGATTGGTGCCAGCACTGAACCCTGTGGTACTCCACTAGTCACTTCTTTCCATGATGAGTAGTTTCCTCTTAGTACTGTCCTCATTTCTCTTTTTATGAGAAAGTCTTGCATCCAACAAAACAGTTTGCCTCGAATTTCTCCTTAATGGTACAGTTTCCATAAAAGTCTTTGGTGTGGTACTGTGTCAAAAGCTTTCTTGAAATCTAAATAGATACTGTCCACCCATCCTTCCCTTTCCCGTATTGTGTTTGTTACTCTGTCATAGTAGCTCAACAGATTAGTAACACATGATTTTCCTTTTCTGAAACCAAACTGTCTTTCTGTTATCATACTGTGTTCTTCTAGATGATTTACCCAAGCTTTTCTTATCAGTTTTTCTAATACCTTGCTTACAACACTGGTCAGTGATACTGGTCGGTAGTTGAGTGGATTTTGTCTATTTCCTTTCTTGAATAAGGGGACAATATTTGCTTTTTTCCAAATATCAGGTAGTTTACCTTGACTCAAGGATTTCTTGAAAATTATAAATAATGGTTTACTTAACTCCTTTGCACATTCTCGTACTACCCAACATGAAATTTCATCAGGACCACTTGCTTTTCCTCTGTCTAATCTACTTAACTCCTCCTGTATTACTTTTTCTGCTATTTGTATATCTGGTAGTATGTGTGAACATGCGTGTTCCACATAGTCCCTCTCAAAATTTTTTTCTTCTGTAAAAACTAATTGGAAATTCTTATTTAGTGCTTCACAAATATCTTTCTCTTGTGTATAAGTGATTCCCTCGTCCGTAATTGATTGTATTATATCTTTTACTTTGGTTTTGCTTCTGATATAGCTGTAAAACAGCTTTGGTTGATCACTACTTTTATTTATTATATCCTCCTCAAACTGTTTTTGGGCTTCCCTCCTTATTCTTGTATAGTCATTTCTTGCATGTTTGTAATTATTATACGCCCTTTCACTATTGTGTCTTCTGTATCTATTCCACAACAAATCTCTTCTTTCTTCTGATTTTTTACATTCTGTATTGAACCATTTCTGTATTTTCTTATCTGCTTCTTTGTGCTGTGGGATGTACTTCTGGACTCCTATTTCATAAAATTTACAAAAATTTTTATATACAGCATTTAAATCTTGTCCTCTAAGCTCATTTTCCCAATCATCTTCTGAGAAATACTTCTTTAGGTCTTGATAATTTCCCTTTTTATAGTTTAGGCTCTTTTTGTAACTATCATTGCTGTTTCCTATGTCATATGCTATCCTGAAGTCATAATTCAGTACTGAATGATCGCTTTTGCCGAGTGGAGGGTGATATATTAAACTGTCAATATCATTTTCTTGCCTAGTAAATATTAGATCTAGCACTGAAGGTACATCAAGTCCTCTTTTTCTGGTGGTTTCCCTCACATGTTGCGTTAAGAAAAACTTTTGTGCGAGATCCAGGAGCTTTTGGTCCCAACAGCTTTCTTGGCTATTTATATCTAGAGTATTCCAATTTATATTTGTATTGAAATCCCCAGTTAGTATAATTCTTTCCGATTTCTCTTCCATTTTGTGTAGCAATGATCTTATACTCTGAATTGTACTCTCTGCCAGGTCCTCATATTCGTCTCTTTCCCATGTGTTTGATCTGGGTGGCATGTACAAATTGGCTACAATTACTTTACCTTCAGATGTGTCGATCTCTACTGCAATCAGTTCTACTTGTGATGGTATATCTAGTTTTATTTCCTTGACTTTTAGATTTTTCTTAGTTAATATTATAATTCCTCCTCCTTTTTTAAAATTTCTGTCTCTTCTCCATATATTGTATTCCTCTAAGTTTAGTATGTCATTGGATATCCTTGGTGTTAATTTTGTTTCAGTTAGGCATATTATTTGTGGTTCATTTTCTCTGACATAATCATTCATCTCTAGTAATTTAGATACCATTCCATCCACATTTGAGTACATCAACTTTATCATCTTGTTTATATACTTGTCATGACATGGTTCTACTACCTTCCTCCTTTTTCTTCCATCTTGTTTGTGTACCACTTTCGTACCTGCAATCCTATTACTTTGTAAAAAAATTTCTTCTTCTCCTCTTCTGATCTTCCCTCATTTTTTATTTTTGCTTCCTCCCTTTTCTCTTTCAGTAATTCCAGTTCCTCTTGTGTTAGGCATCTTTTTATCCATACATTTTTGAACTCCTCTTTTTCCATAAGATTCTTTGACTTTTTTAGTATCTCTTCCACAGTGTTTACACTCTGGAAAGTCACCTTTAGAGGTCTTGTCTTGCTTTTCTCGTATTTCCCTAACCTTTTGTGTTCCTCTATGTCTTTACTACAGATTTCCTCTGATACTTCTTTCAGTAAGTTCATTACATTTGTCATCTCCTTTTTGTCTCTTGTGATCTTGTTTTTAACTTCTTCCTCTTCTATACCAGTGATTACTATTGATTTGTTTCTCTCTACTGAATATCTGACTAACTTTGGATTGTTTTGGATTATTCTTTTCACCTCCTTTTTAATGCTTTTTTCCTCCACCCTTGTTTCTAAGTCTTTCTTTACTTTCACCATTTCAGCATACGTGGTTTCTACATCATTTTTGTAGCTTTGCACAGCTTCATTCACTTGTGTTATCTTCTCCTCAATATCACTGCTCTGGTCAATAAGACTGCTAACTTGCCTAATTGTCTCTGTGTCATTTTTGAACTCTTCCATAACACTCTCGTGATTGACTACTGTACTTGCCATTTCACTCATTTTCTTCCTAAGTGTACTCAATTCCACTGTTAGTTAGTTAGTTAGCGTGTGTGTGTGTGTGTGTGTGTGTGTGTGTGTGTGTGTGTGTGTGTGTGTGAGAGAGAGAGAGAGAGAGAGAGAGAGAGAGAGAGAGAATAATTACAAATGAGCATCTAAAATAACGCCTTCAGTTAGGTATTTACGTTTTATAAACTAGAATGTTGAAATAACTTGCTGTCAAAATTAACTGCAAATGAACAAATGCAAGAAAATAAGACGTGACCAGGTATATGTTGGGAGGAAGTTCACAGAAGTTACGAAACTTCTGGGATGAATTTCTTCAGTAGTTAGTCTCGCCAATAAAGGTGGTGTCAGTGACTGCTAATACAGTGTATTTTATTGACTGTCGTGTAGCTGCTTCCACTCCACCCTCCACACTAGCACAGACTCATACATTCAGTCTATGGAGATTGCTTATATTCCATGCATATCGACAACATAGATTCCTTTTACAACTTCTTTAATGGTATTATCAAAAGTGTTCTTCGTCAATATCGACCCCGCTGCATCCCTGTCGTTCCAGTAGCATATAGTACTTGTAATTTTAAACTGGGTACAAAGTTAGTCAGTTAGTTAGGGCTTAATGGTCATCACCCTCTATGAGGGGCATTAGATCAAATAGTATAAAACTCATAAAGACTGGAAAAAAAAAAAAAAAAGGCAGGAGACAAGGCAGCTGGGCTAGGGAGCCAGGTGATCAAGAGGCATGAAATAATATGCTCAAAGATCGGCAAGCTGTACTGTTTCTTCCCTGATAATCAGGCTAGATGGAACCCCCTCACCCAGGTCGTACACCCAGAGAAGATCGTACAGGGTCATATAAGACGATTCCTCGAACTGGTACGACTGGGTGTGGGCGCCAAAAGTCAGGAGGCGTTGGTAGACAGACACATCAAGCTGAACGTTACAGGCCTCGAGCAAAGGGAGAGACAGGCTGCCCTTCGAGCTGGAGGAAGGGAGGACTCAATGACGTCCACCTCGGCTGAGGAATCGGTCGATGCATCCCCGGCCATAGAAGCGGAGGCAGAAGAGTCCTGCCCGTCTTCCGTCACTGGCAACTGGTGGTGGTCGCCAGGAGGATCGATAGCCGTGTCCATGGTCTGATCCGAAGCTGGGTCAGTAACTGGAGATAGGCAGTTGTGCCGATTTAATGAGGCGTCCAGCTGCAGCTGCTTTTGTGGTGTTTATCGGGAAGCAGTGGTCTGTGACGGGCAGGCCTTGCACTCCCGATGATGATAGGAGGCAGGATGTATGTAATGGGGGAAACACTCGGGAATGACAAGGCGAGGCAGCCCATTCTCCTCAAAGATCCTGGGGAGAAGAATGCGCAGTGCCCCCTTGTCATCC
>NC_136971.1:31786076-31824578 GCF_032717465.1 Coenobita brevimanus
ATAATAAGTAAAAGATGTATGTGCATACCAAGTAAGTAAATATTCAGTATGTTACACCGTCATTACAGGACACTTAGGTATAATGAACTCACAATCATTGATAAATATTTCTTTTATGCAGAGTTGATAGTTGTTAATTTGATAATAATGGACTCATACACAGTTGTTTTATGCAGTGTTAGAAGTTGTTAATAAAACACTAACACGTCTGGTTGGCACAGTGTTAGAAGTTCTTCAAATTTTGTTCATTGTCCGTCAAATGTCCCCCCAAAGCCTACATTTTGTGCAGCTTTAGATATTGTTCAGATCTGATGAATTTCTTACCAGAAACATGTCTTGTCAATAGGAACAAGGGCAGCTTTGTAAAGTGGGAAAAATTTAAAGTATACTGTATTTATTTTTTATCACTCTCATATCTATCTATCTATATGGGGCAGCTTTGTGAAACGGGAAAAACTTAAAGTATACTGTATTTACTTTGCATCACTCATATCTATCTATCTATCTATCTATCTATCAATCTATATATCTATCTATCTATCAATCTATCTATCTATCTATCTATCTATATAAAGAAAATGTGTTTGTATCTCTCTGTGTGCTTGCCTGTCTGTCTGTCTGTCCTCTATATAAGTCGAGGGGGATGCATGTAGAACTCTCTAAAACAGGTGTAATTTCATACAACGAATTTGAATGTTTATATTACAGTTGCTAAAGTGGCGCCACTGATGGCCAATTACCATAGATTTTTTCTTTCTTTTTAACTTCTACAACAATATCATTATTAGCTACACAGGGTCGGATGGGTGGACGGATTGGTGGGGTGGGCAGGGGGGGTGAGGTGGGTGTACAGGGTTGAGTGGATGGATGGGTGTGGAAGGGAAGGGTTGGTGGGAAGGAGGGAGGGTTAATGTGGAGGGACATGGTGGGTGGGATGGGTGGGCAGGGTTGCGTGGGTGTGGTGGGGCAGAGTGGGTGGTTAAGAGGGTGGGCAGGATGCGTAGGTGAGTGTGGGTAAGTGGGCGGGCAGGGTGGGTAGTTAGGTAGGTGAGGAGGGTGGGTGGGAAGAGCTGGTGTGTGGGGGGTACTGGGAAAGAAGGTCCGGTCAATGGGGATTATATCTGTGGGGTAAGGGGTCCAAGGAGGATCATGGGTTCAATGGGTAAAATGGGACCCCAGGGTCTCTCACAGGGGGAATGGTCATCCGGGGTCCCAGGTAATGCCAGTATGGATGATCATAGGATTAGCCCCGGGCAACGCCGGGTACCCCTGCAAGTGTACATAAAAGCCAAAATGAAAAGAAGGCACTGAAACCAATTTAGCTTGGCTATCTCGCTATGACTGTACATCATGTTTGTTTTAAAAAGCTATCGCCTACCGTAATACGAGTTTCAGAATCAGTAATCTGCTCATTACGAGGTTTTCAGACGTAAAAAAAAAAAAAAAAGCAGGAGAGAGAAGAGAGAGAGAGAGAGAGAGAGAGAGAGAGAGAGAGAGAGAGTAAACCAATATCGCTGAGTACATGAAGACTACATGAAGACTAAATGTATGAGGAGGAGGAGGAGGAGGAGGAGGAGGAAGAATAGGATGACGAGGAGGAGGAAGAGGAGGGAGAGGAGGAGGAGGAGGAAGAAGAAGAATAGGATGAGGAGGAGGAAGAGGAGGGAGAGGAGGAGGAGGAGGAAGAAGAATAGGAGGAGGAGGCGGAGGAAGGGGAGGAAGAATTGTAGCAGTAGTGGAATTACTATCATCATTATTATTATTATTATTATTATTATTAACAGCAGCAGCAATAGGGGTGGTGGTGGTGGTGGTGGTGGTGGTAGTAGTAGTAGTAGTAGTAGTAGTAGTAGTTGTTGTTGTTGCTGTTGTTATAGTAACAGTATTAGCAGTAGTGGTAGCAGTAGCAGCAGCAGCATTAGTATGTATATACATATATACTGTATATCTATCTATCTATCTATCTATATATGTGTGTGTGTGTGTGTGTGTGATCTATAGAATTAAAGCCAGACCATGTAAAGGAGGGATCTATTCCTTTCGGCATTAACATGCGTATTAGTTAAGCTGACCCGAGATTGAGTCCCGGCCAAGAGAGCAATTGATTTGATTAATTTCTATTATTACATTGGTTGGTAGCGATGTGGGAACTTTCATCAGTTATTACAGTTGTTGGTAACGACGCGGGACGTGAGGGGAGATATGATTGGCTCTATATGTTTTTAGATGTTAGTATAACGTTCCCGGTTGAGCTGGCAGCGTCCTTGTATTTAGATTATGGGGATGAGCTGATAGGTACGGGTTCACAGCATCCCAAGTGAGGCCCTATACAAAGCCTGATATCGAAAGCCGTCCAGGAGAGTGCAATCAATATGTTAATTTTAATTTCAGTTAATGCATAGATATAAGCCAATCCGAGAGGCGTTAATATTTTGTATCGGACCAACATCTGAAATCATAAACAATGAAACTAGTTCGACTACTTACAGCCTACTATGATACGATGATAATTTCCCTCATTGGCCCATTACAGACCTGGTACAGCTCTACTACATGCCGGGGTGCAAACAGATAACTAATTTATACTGGACCAATATCGGCAGCAAGAGTAAACATCATCATTCCTGTATATTGAAAACTGAAGTAACAGCATTGACAGGAATTTGGTCTGTACATTTATAACTTGACTACGAAACCAAAACAAGGATAACAAGGAGAAGGCTATTAAACTGCATAATGTCGGTGATCTGATACCTAATGAAGTACTGTACTGTATTTTTGTCCTTGTGCAATATTTGCTGCATCATCTTTGTTTTTCCACCATGTCTGTGTTTCTTATGAGTTATTATTCTTACTCATCACATTATCTGCCAAATCCTTACATATTCTCTAACATATCTCTCTTGCTACACTGCCTCCATCCCCATTCTTTCATCCTCCCCCTACCCCCTCCAATATCACTTTTCCCTTCCCTCCATACCCCAGTCCCATCCCAAACCCCACCCCTATTCACTCACACACATTTTCTCTTCTCTACATTCCAACACTATATATATATAAATATATATATATGTATATACAAAAACTGTCTTCCTATGACTTGCTAAGAACATTTTTATAATGCATGTGTTAGACATAAATATATTTGTACGATTGGAACCGCTAATGGAAAAAAAAAAAAAGACAGTTGTTGGCTTGCGGGGTAGGCATTCTCTCCGAGATTACCAATTCACCTTAACCTAAGGTCATTTTCAAACTTTCGGACCACCCCCCTGAAGGTGCTAGACTGGTGTCATAAAACGACTTTGCCATACGACAGACAATTCCTACGTTCGACAAAATCGGCTGAAGGTTGCAAAAATAAAAATATAAGGACGTCACCATTGTGAAGGAGTTATTATTGGATTGTTGACCGCAGTGGGCGTGAATAGGTGGCTAACAGGTTGGTTTTTGCCGTATACTGGTGGATTAGATAATGGTTAAATCAAGGAAAGTTTAAATTGACATTACAGCAGAATCTAAATGATTCTAGCGGCGAGGGCCAGTTTTCACTGCAGATGTGTTATTGATGTAGGTAACGTACTGCGACCATCGTCCACTTACTTGTATTGCTGCCTGCTTCTTCCTTCACCTTTATCATTCTTTCTCTGTGTCTGCCCTCCTCTCCTCCTATTTTCCTTATCTTTCCTGTCACTTTTTATTACTCTTCTTTCCTTTTCAGGTGGCTTTACACTGAGTGACAAGCCTGATGGTTTCCTGTAAGTCAGGAAACCTTTTACAACGGTGGGTGGTAACCATATATCCAACCCACATGTGTTCCCTACGTGTTAACAAGTGGGTTGGCGGAGGGTTGGTGCCCCTTCCCGTAAAACCACTAACGCAAAGACAAACGGGCACCCCTTATGGGTGCGTCTTGCTATATATTAAACTTCGTGAATGGGTTTTTAAGTGAGATGGAACTGTGAAGTGTTGGGTCATCTGCGTGTGATTGAATGAGAGTATGGGTGATTGACAAGAGATATTTAATATGAATGAGGAACAGGACTGAAGCCAGATCTGATCCTTGAGACACTCCGGCATTAACTGAGGGGAAATTGGAATATACATCATCTACCTTTATTCTTATCTTTCTTTTGCTGAGATATGAGGAAATCAGTGGAACAAAAGATGATAGGCCAAAGAAGGGAATTTGAATAACAGGGAATGATGCCACACTATCAAAAACTTTGGAAATATCAAGAGCTACTGCATGGGTTTCTCCAAGCTGTCAATTGACTGATGGATGGTATGAGTAATGAGATTAAGTATATCAGCAATGGATCTTTTGTGGGGAAAATTATACTGCATCACTAATTATGCTGTTGATTTTAAGATGTTTAACAATGTGCTTATTAATGACAATGTCAGATACTTTACCAAGAAGTGGTAGCTCTTGGTCTGTAATGAGAGGGATCAGAGGAACTTCCTTTCTTAGGAATTGGGTGGATATTGGCTTCATTCCAAAAACTGGGGAAAAAATACGTATGCAAAGCATGAATAATTTAGCTGAACAAAAGCAAGTTCTAGGAACACTTTTCAAAACTACTGGAGGAATTCCATCTAGATCTGGAGCTCCGTTGGCTGGTAAATTTGTCTAGGGTAGGTTTTACTTATGTAATCTGTATATTTAGTGAAGCAATTTCGGGAGAACACTAGTACAGGAACGTTCTGATTGACTTTACGGTAGAATTTCTGGCAAATGTATTGACAAGAATGGTGGCTTTTCCTCGAGGGTCATTGACATTGCATTCGTCTGAAGATTATTGTGGGGGAATAGGTAATGATTTGTTAAAGTTGCTATTGAAAGAACCGAGAGTTGACCAGAATATTCTTTTGTCACTGGGTTAAACAGTTTGGTTGAAAGGAAAGTTTGATTTAACGATATTTATTTCTGCTTCTGTGTGGTTACTAGGAATTTTAGTGATTGAGGGATTCGGTAGTTTTTTTTTTTTTTTTTTTTTTTAAGTAAGAGTTATATTCTAAAGAATTTTGGTTTGCTGCTCTGACACACTTGGTGTTGAATCATTAAGGGAAGTCCAGTCTTGTAGTAAATTGGTGACAGGACATGAATAATTCCATACCAACTTGTTTCAAGTCATTAATGATGGACTATGTAGACACTGATGTTAGTGAGAAGAAAAACTGCCATGGAATATCAGCAAGATAATTTCTAAATCCATTCCAGTCTGCATTATCAAACCGCCATATGGTCACTGTGACTGATTCAGAACGGGCAAGTTTGGAGCAACTGACGAATGAAGCTTTGATGTGAGTGTGGTCGGTGGATTTAAATGGTGACAGTACCTATATCCTGTACTGATCTGGGTTATTTTTCAGGAATAGGTACAAGAGATAGACGCTGTTGTCAGAATTATTTGGTATTCTGTTCAGCTGCTTCACCAGTTACGTGAAATTAAATGATTCTACAAACAGGCGCTCTAGACCAGTATTGTAAGTCCTGGCAGAATGCAATGTCCATTTGATATTATGGATGTTAAAATCACCCACCACAGAAATTTCAAGGGGGTGATGTAAAAGACTGGTCAGCTATGTTGATAAGGCATCAAATGTTGGGTTCTGATGATGCACTGGGGGAGTGATAAACTATATAGATCAGGGCCATGCGCAGAATTTTTGGAAGGGATGGGTTGAATAAAAGTTTACTTTTCATAACAAAGTTTATTCACTTTCATTCATTCATTCATATCTAATCCTGTGTTTTCCCATCAGAAGCATAGAAGCCCAGGGCTAGGCAAGTTGGTTCTGACATTTAAGATGAGAATGACCAGCCTCACTCATTCCTGAATGGCATTAAGTGAGCAATAAACCCTAACGATCCCATGGATGTAAACCTGCACAGGCTCAGTCCAATTGAAGTGCCTTAATAACCCACTAAAATAAGCAAAGTAATATGATAGTTCTGAAAGGGTACAAACTCATGGTAATTTACATACTGAACTCTGCAGAACCTTGGAAGTAAAAGCAATATGGATACCAATGGATAGAGTACCTTGGAGGTTATGGCAATTCAGAGAGGGAGTCTCTGTTATATATATGGGAGGTGTTTCAAAATATCACAACTTCGCCCTAACAACTAACACACTAAGTTGCTTTACATGTAGCAATGGAAGATCATTATATCAGTATAATTTTTATGCAATTTACTGAGTAATAAGTATTTACCAAGGAATTAATAGCACAATAGATTATCAGAACATGTGTCCTGAAAGGAAGTACTACACTTAATTTACCTGTAACTATGATGTCTTGATCTATTCTTGTTACCAACAGATTTTTTAATTTAGAACACAAAACATCTCAAGTTCATGGCTTAACCCGCCGACTCCCGTTGACGTATATATACGTCCACACATTTTGTCACTGTGACTTCTGTTGACGTATATATACACGCAGCAATTGCAAGGGCACTAATTTGCACAATTTTCAAATTTCGTGTGTGATTTTTGGTATGTATACACAGGACACATTCCTCTACAAGATGCCAGGCAGGGTCAATGCCCTCCCCCCCCCATGCCATTGTCTCGGCAATACACCTGTTACCAGTGACCTGGCCAGTAAAGACATGTCGTGCCATGGTACGAAATTCAAGGCAGAGTGATTCCCCAATCGATGACAATGTGGAGGACAAAGTTTACTTAGCATTAGAGGAAGAAACAGTCAGAAATGATCAGGTAATGTCATCAAAAAAGGACAGGTATGTTGATGTGTTTGGTGAGTGAAACAATGCTTATATTGCCTATATTACTGTGTGAAAACCAATATACTCTCATACTACATATAAATTCGTACCAAATAAATAAATAAATAAATACCGTTTATGAGTGGTGTGGAATAGTTACCCTCCCATAGAACTCGTTTTCTTTGGAGCCAGCCTGAAAGAAAACACAGTAAGGTAAGGGGTACTCTTCCTGTATAGAGTATCTTAAATCTCAGGTGATTTTTGATGATTCTCACCAAAAGTGGAGGTTTGAGCCAATTTTTTTTTTTCTAAAATTGGTCAGGACTGGGGGGAGGAGTCAGTGGTGGAAAATCAGTCGGGATGGGGTGGGTTAACAAAGGCTACACTGAAGTTATCAGGTGAAGATTGGCAACTTTAGGGAGTTTGTGAACACTCCTATTCGTTCTTTTGTAGAAATTTTTAACTCATTTTCTATTATTTTTCTGTCTTGTAACATTCTTAACACAGGCCTTAATTAATTTAATGAATTACTGTACGTTTGTAATATTATTTTGATTCGAAATTTTCATTCTTTTGAAATGGAGGGCAAACCACCTCCCCCCACATCCACGGTCCTGATAGATATATTTGGTTGTATTGGGGTAATTAATTTATAAAATGAGTAATCAGAATTTGTAGAAGTGAAGTGCACTGCAGTGTCAATTGCATATTCTGATTTACTGTAACAATGTGCCACCTTTGTTATGAAAATCAGAGAGGACATGGTAACTAGGAAAATTGTATGTGGATAGGTCAGCAGTATATATATATATATATATATATATATATATATATATATATATATATATATATATATATATATATATATCCTGATGAATTCCTTGGCTGAAAGTCAGTTAGCTACTCTTAATTTTTTTATCTTAGTTAGCTTTCTTTTATTAAGTTCAATTTTACATTCTAGTTTCCTGACTGACACAAATCAATATTAGCACGGAAATGAGATGCACACCTGTCACTCTAGTACTGTCTTAACTATCTTTTCGCCAAAAAGGAGCATTATTGGGCTGAACGATTTCCCCCTCAAGCAATTTCCGAAGCATATGTTTCTTGGCCGACTGACTTAATTACTGTAATAACACATCTAGTTATACTGATTGTAATTTACATATTTTCCATTTTGTACAGTAAGCGTCCTAAACCTTGCATTTTGTAAACCCTCAGTATTTCTGCAGTATTGGTACAACGGCATGCAATGATGCGAGAATAGCCTCCCTAGCAATATACATCAGCTCTACTGCTATTATTTCCACGTGTGTGGTTTCATAGTATCTTTTTGTATCTTAGATTTTATTTTTTACCTTTGGAAAGACGAGAGGAAGGAGTAGTTGCAAGGAGAGTGGAAAGGTTACAAGAGGATGAGAAAAAGGCAGAGTATAAGAGAGAAGTGGAGGAACGATTGGGGAAATATGAACTGGAGCAGATGGGGGACGTGGAAGGTGTGTGTAGAATATTTACAGAAGAAATATGTGCAGCATGTGATGTGGTGTGTGGAAGGAAGAGAAGACGGAGGGGAGTGCAAGGAACAGCGTGGTGGACTGAAGAGGTGAAACGGGCTGTGGCACAAAAGAAGAAAGCATACAATGAATGGATGAGAAATAGGGGCGTGGAAGAAGTTGAGAGGCCTAAGAGAGAGTTATATGTAGAAAGAAAGAGAGAGGTGAAAAGAGTAGTAAGAGAGAGTAAGAAGAGAGTGGATGAGGAATTTGGAAGGAATTTGAGTGTAAAGTGGAGGGACTGTAAGAAAATGTTCTGGAAAGAGGTGAAAAGAGTAAGACAGGGTGGAAGTGAAGTTAGCAGGGGAGTGAAAGATAAAAATGGTAGATTACTAGTGGAGAAGGGAGAAAAAGTGAGCAGATGGAGAGAACACTTTAAGGAATTGTTGAACGTGGAGGATGGAAGTAATGCGAGTATAAGTGGCTGGGGAATGGCTGGGAGAAGGAGGGAGGTGAGAAGACAGGAAGAAATCAGTAGGATAGAAGTTGTGGAAGCAATGAAGAAAGTTAAATCAGGGAAAGCCCCAGGAATTGATGGAGTGTGTGGTGAAATGCTGAAGCATGGGGGAGAGATAGTAGTAGAATGGATGTGGAAGATGTGCAGATTGGCCTGGGAGGAAGGTAGAGTCCCGGAGGATTGGAAGTCAGGTATAATTATTCCCTTGTACAAAGGAAAAGGGGAAAAAGAAGTGTGTGGTAATCATAGGGGCATTTGTCTTCTTAGTATAATAGGAAAAGTGTATGGTAGGATACTTATTGACAGAGTTAGAGAAAGAACAGAGAAATTAGTTGGAGAAGAACAGGGAGGCTTTAGGAGGGGAAGAGGTTGTGTAGATCAGATATTCATTCTCAGATCTTTAGTGGAAAAGTTTCTAGAGAAGGGAAAGAAGTTGTATGCGGCTTTCATGGATTTGGAGAAAGCATATGACAGGGTGGATAGACTAGGATTGTGGAAAGTGTTAAGAATATATGGAGTAGATGGGAAGTTGTTGAATGCTGTGAAGAGTATGTACGATGGTGCGAAGGCTGCAGTGCGTGTGGATGGTGAACTAAGTGAATTTTTCTCTTTGAAAGTTGGGTTGAAACAGGGATGTGTCATGTCTCCATGGTTGTTCAATCTGTACATGGATGGGGTAATAAAAGAGGTACAAGGTAGGGTAGTGGATGTTGGAGTGGCCCTGGTGAGAGAGGATAGTGTTTGGAAACTCCCTGTACTGTTGTTTGCAGATGATACTGTGTTGTTGAGTGAAGACGAAGGGGAGCTGCAAGGCTTGGTGGATGAGTTTGAGAGAGTGTGTAAGAAACGGAATCTAAAGGTGAATGTAGGGAAGAGTAAAGTGATGGTCTTTGAGAGAGGTGAAGTCAGTGAATGTACAGTGAGGTTGGATGGTGAGGAATTGGAAAATGTGAGTACGTTTAAGTACTTGGGTAGTGTGATGAGTAAGGATGGAGGTTTGGAGGGTGAAGTGCTTGAAAGGGTACAGCAGGGAAGAAAGGTTGCTGGTTCTTTGAAAGCAGTGATAAGAAACAGGGAAGTGAGCATGGAAGTGAAAAAGTTACTGCATGACAGTATTGTGATACCAACTCTAACGTACGGAAGTGAAGCTTGGACGTTGTTGGAAGGACACAAGTCAAGAGTGAGAGCCGTGGAAATGAGTTATTTAAGAGGAGCCTGTGGAGTCACATGGAGAGACAGGCTGACGAATGAGGATATAAAGAAGCGTTGTGGTGTTGATGTGGATGTGATAGGAAGCGTTATGAGGAACACACTGAGGTGGTTTGGCCATGTGGAGAGGATGGAGGGTGAAAGACTGACGAAGAGAGTGTATGTGAGTGAGGTGGAGGGGGAAAGAGGGAGGGGGAGGCCGAGGATGAGATGGAGAGATGGGGTGGAGAGGTATATGAGAGAGGGGGGTGTGAGTTGGGAGCAGGGGAGTGAAATGGCGGGGGACAGGGCGACTTGGAGGCGATTTGTTTGTGGCCACCCCAAACGGGATTGAGGCGTCTGGTAATAGATAGATAGATAGATAGTATCATTATTCTTGCTCCATTTTTTGTTTTTTTGAGGATCTCTTCTCCATGTATTAGTACGTTTCTTGAAATGCGAACGCCTATATCCTGACTTCTCCCACAAAGAGTCTTTCTCTCCTTTTTTTTTTTTTTTTTTTTTACTGTCTATCTGATTGTCTGTCTATCTGATTGTCTGTCTATCTGATTGTCTGTCTATCTGACTGTATGTCTTTCTGATTGTCTGTCTGTCTGTCTCTGCTCCTCTGAACTGTCTGCTTGCATCACTCTACCCCTACAATGGGCGCATAGCACCCGTCTAGCAACAAACTCTCATCACTTTTCTGTCCAACTCTCTAATGCAAGAGTTAATCAGTACTCCCAGTTCTTCATTTATGCAACAGGTCACCTCTGGAACTGTCTCCTTCTGTCTGTATTTCCTACTTCCTATGATCTCCAGTCTTTCAAACGCAGTGTGTCCAGGCATCTCGAAATGAACGGATCTTGAATTTGGCTCTCTTTTGTATTGTTTTTGTTTTTTCTTGGAAGGAATGGTTTGTGGGCTCCTGGCCTTTGGTTCCTTCTTCCTTGCATTAAAAAAATGACTGCACGCATTAAATTATTATCTGTTCTTATGGTTGGCTTTTATAAACTTTTAAAAAACTGTTTGCATATAGAGGTGAGGTAAGGAGCAGATGGAAAGAACAGTTTGAAAGGTTGATGAACGGGAATAGTGAGCAGAGCGGAAGTAAAAATTGTTGCCCATTTACCTGGAATTTCTCTCTCTCTCTCTCTCTCTCTCTCTCTCTCTCTCTCTCTCTCTCTCTCTCTCACATTGCATTCACCTTATCCGATCTTTCTCTGGATCTTTCTTCTTCTCTCTTCCCTCTTTATGTCCATTTCTTCCCTCATCCTCTTGTCCTGTTTTCTCCCTAAATATCGTCACGTACCACATCTTTCCTTAGTTTCTGTCCCCACTCTTGTCCTCTTTTCTTTCTGACCGTCTCTCCTTCTTGTCTTCTTTTTCCCTGTTGTCCTTTCACGCGGGTCCCTCAGCATCTTAACCTGTTCCTCCACCCTATCTCCTCTGTACTATATGCCACTTTCCTTTCCCCACGCTTCCCTGTCTCCTGTGTCATCCCTCCTCCGCCATCACTTCCTCTGGACACTCCCCCCTTTTCAGTTTGAACCCCTTAATTATCTCCATTGTTGAGAAATGCAGAGTGTACAAACACGAAACTAATAAGTGGGTTTGTGGGTAGGAGGAGGCAGGGAAGGCCAAGAAGAAGGTGAATGGGAAAAGCAAGTGAACTTGTTAATAAGGGAGATGGGAAAGTTTAGGACGCACATGCATTTACGAACACTAGGAATGAAGCATAATTACTTTGGATCGTCTGACCTTTGAGGTGGAGCCATACAATTTGAAAGCCAGGTTAATTAATATCTGTGTGTGGTCTATTTTGCGTTACCCTCTGTTGATAGTAATACTTTTGTTTCCATTTCTGAATCTCTCTAAAACCCATCGAGTAGTGGGCTATGGGGTGAGGCTGTAGATGAGGTTTGTATCAAGAGGGAATGTGAGGGTTGTGATAGGGTTAATCCAGTTATGGGTGTAATTGCACCCGCGCACGCAGCACGAGGATATTATACATTTGACCCGATTTGATAGTCTGTCTGTCTGTTCCAGTATTATGGAATAACAGTTAGCTTGAACTGCACCATATATGGCATAATGATGTGGCAAGATCGACTCCAACAATTCTGATCCGATTCTGACCACACTTGGTGGAATAGTTGTGGAACAGGGAAAGAGTGAAGTATTCAATTTGGGGATCAATCAGTCAGAAGTTAAGAACACAGGGTATGGTCAAATGACTGGCATTTTAACTCACATAGGTCTGATACGAAGAGAATCAAACTTTAAGGGTTAAAGAGTAAGCGAGGATTAAATTATTCTGTTTTCAGAACAGTAGTTCAAAGGTCAAGTACACAGAGTACCTAAATGCTTTTGATCCCATTTAAACCAAACTTGGTGGATAAATTTAGGTTCAGGTAGGGATGAATTGATATAATTTTGAAAAAAAATCAGGCAAGGGACAAGGTTAGAGTTTCGTCTTGACCCCCTCCGTCGCCATGCCCCTGGAAATTCACGGGCCTCCCTGGCCGGCATAATTTTTTCAGATACCGAAAATCGATTTTTTTTCTTTCCGTACCAAATTGAAGAGAAACATCTGGCGCACCTGACAGTGCAATTTTTGGCTTCTTAAACCCATCCTGTGCTTCGTAATGAAGTGCAAAAAATTTCGCCAAATGACCGCATACATGCTGGTGAACACTAAGCAGAGGAGCAAAAAAAAAATCATACCAAGAAAAACCCATATTTTCACCGCCCCCAAAATTTCAATGTTGCTGAAATGGTTTGAAATAATGGATATGTGTATTACAAACAAAATCAGAACCTAATATGGGAGGTTTCATAGAAAAAATAATTATGATTTCTTTCCTCAATTTTTGATGTTAACTGTGATTATGCAAGTATCGAGTTACTTTTGTAGTTTAGGTGGTGTGGTGTGTGTGAAATGAGAGGCAAGAGATGGTATTTTTAGATTCTAACCAGATAAGGGTGTTCCTTTGTATTTGTAGGCTGCAATCAGTGGCTAAAATTCCATACGACCCGCGATTAGCACCTAGCATGAGGGGATTAGCGTAAAGGGAAGGGAAGGTTTTCCACCCATCTATTCACCATGCGAACACCTCAGTGCTGCTGATATGCTTGTGCAAAACAAGAAATATGTATGACCATCAACACCCGTACAAAATATGTGAACTTTTAGGTATACATATCATAAATATGATCTTTTTCCATATTCGTATGTTTAGTATGTTTATTCTTGTACTGATTTCTATTCATCCCTCGGTGGTGTAGCATGTGTTGAAGGACAGGAGAAAGATGATGGTTTCAGTCTGTTTCGAGAGAATGGATGCGGCTGTGTGTGTTTAGGCACAACCCTCGCGGTCAGAAAATGATAATGCCAGAGATGAACACGGTTGGTTGGAGAAGAAGGTGTAGTGAATGGTGAGGTTGTAAGTAACTGATGTTATAACAATACCCAATTAATACGATAATTTCTCCTGCAAATACAAGTAATACATAAGAGGAAAAAATAAAATGAAAGAAATAATGGCTTAAAGAAAATGAATGAAGGAAAGGGAAAAAAAACTACCATTTATACTTGTTGGGTTGTAGGCTGTGACGTGGAGTGGCGGCGAGTGAGAGGGAAGCTCATCTCTCTGTCCTCCCTTCTTAGGTCAAAAGTAAACTATGAAAAGTAGTCACTGTCTGGAAAATACCCTCACTCTCTTTTCTTGACTTATTTACTTACTTTTTCTTACACTTATTTCCTTAGTCAGTCGCACACTACCACGCTTCCTTAGTTCTACTTACTGTATATCATCACATACTTAAACTTAGTTCTATAAATAGTTCCTTACACAATATTTTGTCACTGTTTACAAGTTTTTCTTTCCATACTCAGTATTTCATAATGGAATAGTACTCATTGAAACAGGGAGGGCAAAGAACCACCTGGCAACCATGACACTGCCAGGTGGTAAGTTTTCTTTCTTGCGGTTGTCTGCCAGTCGTTGCATATACGTGGCAACGTACCCGGGCACTCCTACCTACTCTTGTAGGCCCTTGGCCTTCACTGAGTGGTGGTATCTTTTCAAGGAAATGTACGGCACCCCAATCCTTTGCAGCAAGCTGGTCCATTTGGTCACGAATTGCACTTTTATGCCCCGCTTGTGCTGCCGACAGTGGACCATACTCCTGCAAAAATTTGAGCACACAGTCATGAACGACCTTCCTCATGGAGATCATCTGTCTGGTTTTCTGACAGTAGTAGTGATGTGCATTCAGAATGCACACATGTACGAAGTGGAAAAGAGTTCCTTATACCACTGGACAGAATGACGAATGCACTCCACCCTACCAGGATGCATGTCATTCTTATCAACCAAGCCCATGTTACACTAGTGGTCTGTGATTGCATCTGTTTTTCAAATGCATTTGCCGGGCACACAATCTACTTTCCCTGTGTCAACGAGAGCTCCTGTGTGCACAGTTGATATCATGTGCCTATCACGCTTGTCTTGCCAGTGCAGAGGAAGAAGCTCCTTGCTTCACTGCAGCTCTACAATACCTCTCTCTTGCGTATTACTGAACATTGGCATGCTGCATCGATTAGACCGCACTGTGCTACACGAGCCAATATTCCTGGTGAGCAGGTGCATTGCTAGTTCTGGAGAAGTGTCCCAATTATCTGTGTAGAGTAGGTGACCACTACTCACATAATCTTCCATCATTTTATTCACTACTGCACCTGAAATGCCAAGACGATCATGATAGGGGATTTCATTAATTGCCCTGGTTTATATTATCATATCCAAGACAACACCCGTATCACAGTCACACAGTACAAACATCTTTATGCCAATACGATGACGTTTCGATGGGATGCACTGTCTGAAAGGAATATGGCCACGGAATAACATAAGCGACTCGTCGATCACAACCCATTGGAAGACCCCCAAATATCATTTTATTTTGCCTTTGAGGTTCTCCAAAACGGGCCTGATCATGCACAAACTGTCTGCGGGGTCCATGGTAGTGTTGTCAGAGAAATGAAGGAACCATAGGTTGTTCTGGTACATGTTCCGAGACGTGTTTGCCAAATACATCAAGACATGTCAGAGCAACAATTGTCCAGTAGTAGACAATCGCATGTTTCTTCACCAAAGGCATCAACATTATCAATGCCAAGAACACATACTACGAAGGCACTGTCACATCAGTCCAAAACTGTGTCCTGTAGGTCCCTTCTTGTCCTTAGTCAGCAGTAATCTTTTGGAAAAAACTGTTTGTCTCTGTTGCAATTAGTGTCATCAGGTGTTCGTCAAAAAGCAACAGAAACTGAGCACTGAACTGTTTGCCATCAGTCCTGTTGTGTCACGTACACCTGAGCTGCTGTCGTCGAATGTAAATGTCCTTGGTGTGAAGTCAGTGGTCAGTGTTCATGCATATGATGAATGGGCATGGGATGTCTGTACCTGAGACTGCTGCCTGGAATGCCTTTGTTTTTTTGCAGGCGGTTACCAATTTTTGAGTCTGCCGAGAAGGCCGAGGGGCAGACAAGGTTCATGATATTGGGGAGGGTGGCTCTGGTGCTGATTCAGATGGTGCAACTGTGTGGGATGGTAAGAGGCCTCGCGAGGTGGAAGGAAGTGGTAATGATGGTGAGGCGTGGTAAAGGAGGAGCTCACGTGGTGCTCCCGCACCTGTGGCAAATGTTGCTGCGATGTGCATGCATCCTCGTCAGTGTCTTCTGCAGCAAGTAATTGCTTTGCCATCTTCTTTTTCTTAACAGGTGGTACAATAATCTTGCAGCAAGAAGGAGGTGAAGCATCAGTCCTTGTCATCCTCCTCCTCCTCTGCTGGTATCTGGTACCACTCATTGGTGTCATCATCAGAAAGGTCATCAGTGTTACTTCCATGCCCGTCATCAGAGCCAATATGGTCGTCATCACTCTCCCCATCCTTTGGGAAGAGTTCGCTCTGATTTCAGGGCTTGTATGGACCAGGCATGAACGCAGATTGTGGTGGTGCAAGGGGGTGCTGGCCTTGTAATATGCGAAAATCGGACGTCCACTCATGCCTGTGTCACGCAATGTACTGATAGCTTGGATGCTTGGAAGGGTAGAGGAGGTCAGTGACAACTCCAGACCTTCATTCCCTCCCCAAAATTCTTTGCAGTTTTACAGATCACGATATAAACTGTGGAAGAGCAGCATGGAAAGTGCTTCAGTTCACTACATATACATACTTAATTTCAAAACAAAATTTCAATTGTGTACTCCAACCTGTGTGATCAGACCTCCAGACCGACTATCAGGAGCGGATGTTGCACTTTGACTTTATCATGTTTTGCATTGCTTCCAAAAATTTTGATAAACTTAAAACATTGGATACAGTATCTAGTTCTACAACAAATGTGTATCATCCCTACCACCGGCAGGACTACTAAAATCATTACTGGTACTGTATCACTAATTAAAGTCATAAGCACCGTTATCTACCATACAGTAGAGACTGAGTTTGTTGTCATGCATATAGGTATGTACGAGTATGTAGAGGTATGCAACAATCTCTTAGCCCTGATAAGCGTCTCAAATTTTTGTACACACGACTGTAAGGGTTGCAACAGGTGATATTCCTAATTTGCTCTACACTTATCATTTGAGGAGGTGTTATGACCAGCACCATTGCAACTGCCGGCAAAGCAGTCACACCCCAAGCAGGGAAGGCGTCTAGCAATGCAGTGAACAAAGGCTCTTGTCATCTTTACCACTTCCACAATGAAGGCTGACATTCGAAAATAGTTCAGTTTTTAAAGGATTATGGATACTTTTGCAGATGAACATTCAGGGACACTAAAACAACCAGCCAAATTTCACTAGAACTTTATTTGCTGTGTGGACTTTGCTTGCACAGTAGTTGGCTCAGTAATATGAAGAAAGAGTTTAGCACCTGCAGATGTGCTAATATACAGTACCAGAACAAAGCAGCAAACATTTATCACTCGGTCAGATGTTTTTAAAGTGTTCATTTAATTTCCACTGAACCCTTAAATAGAAGAGTTGTGCGCAAGTGCCAGTGTGCAATCTGTCTATCTATCTATCTATTGCCAGACGTCATAATCCCATAAGGGGTGGCCATTTGACTTTGAGTTATTTGTTTTACGGGGAGAGGCACTAACCCTCCACCAACCCACTTGTTGACACGTAGGAAGCACGTATGGTTTGGTTATATGGTTACCACCCAGCGCTGTAAATGGTTTCTTGGCTTGCAGGAAACCAATTGGCTTGTTGTCATAAAGACTTTGTAGTTACTTGTAGAGAAGTATATTTTAGACTTGTGGTCGAGCGGCTTTTATATCTTGTAGTAGTTTCCCCACCAGATGTCATGTAGTGACGGGAGAGGTAAAGAATAGTATGGGACTATTTTTATTTGTCTTGGAAATATTAAACAGGTCTCTCACATGGAAAGAGTATAAGTCCCGGGTAGCTACCTCCCTGTCTCGCTATCTCTCTCTCTCTCTCTGTTCTAAGGCTAATCTCCGTCTCGACCTCTCTCTAGGGTCGCTTGTCTCCTTCTATCTAGCCTGTTCGGTGGCTAATCTCCGTCTGAGCTCTCTTTCCTAAATTCTGGTGTAGCAGGGGTGTGTCACGTGTGTTCCTCGTGGGTGGACTAGATCTTTGTTCACGAGAGGACTGCTGACAGCTAACTGCATCATCTCCTTACTGGCCGCTGTCGTCAGCTTTCCTCAGTGTTAAGAGTGTGTAAGCATGTTTAGCACTGCTCGATTCTCGCAGACACAACACCTTCTCATCATCTGACTCCCTGCTTCTATCTATCTATTTATCTATCTATCTATTATGATTTGCAATTATAATATGGAGACCTACCACATTGCTCGGCCGCGCAAAAATGGCGTACCATCGACATTTAATAGTTATAATATATTAATACATACTACATACACATTATAATGAACTTATAAGCTAATTAAGTGAAATACATAATATTGTAAAGTAACATAATTGTATGAATATTGTATACATATATTATTCATAGTAAATAGTGATTATTCAGTAATATTACATTTAAACAAGTTGTATACATATTTGAATAAATGCAATATAATTGTGCAATGGTAATACTGCTAAGTTATACATTACATATTTGAGTTATCACTTTAGTAATGTCTAATATTTCATCTAACTTGTATAATGATACTGGTAATATAGAATTGTGCTATAATTGTATGACATAATATTGTACTAACATTGTGGTACTACATAATTGTAACATTTTATGAATTGTTACTAAATATTGTGTTAATGCATAATTGTGTTGGCCTTATAATTATAGTTACATTTTGTTAATGCAACTATTACATAAGTGTCTTGGCCTTATAATTGTAGTTAAAGTTACATAAAAGTTACATCTTGTTAATGCAACTGTTTTGTCGTTACATAATTGTTACATATCGTTTGTAGGTACATAATTGTAGTTAAAGTTACATAAAAGTTACATCTTGTTAATGCAACTGTTACATAATTGGCAAAGTGTAACATAATGCAATCGTTTGTAACATTGTCACTCAATGTAAAGCCACCTGTAAAGGAAAGAAAAGCAATAACAAGTGACAGGAAAGATGGGAGAAATAGGAAGAGAGGAGGGCAGGCACAGAAAAAGAATGATAAAGGCTAAGGAGGCGGTAGGCAGCACTACATCAAGTGAGTGGATGACGGTCACCACCACCTACCACCACAAGAAACATCACGCCAACAGCATCTGGTGTTCCCAGGCGGTCACCCATCCAAGTACTAACCAGACCCAACGTTGCTTAACTTCCCTGATCAGACGAGAAGCGGTGTACTCAAAGTGGTATGGCCGTTGGCTCTAAAACAGAGTAATCCGTATTCATTCAAAGGTTCTGTGTATTGTGTCAAATTTTGTGACTACCAGCAGTGTAAGGTATGCGATGGCTGCTGTATGCCTAATATGAAGTACTGTAGGCTACGTTCACCATAAGGTTCATATTCAATCATTTATCAGTTTTTGTGGCTTGACTCTCCGGTGTCAAGGTGACTGGCTACGCTGACACACACACACACACACACACACACACACACACACACACACACACACACACACACAGTCATATTTTGGGTAACATTATAGACACGAACATCAGTCATAACGTTGTGTTAACAGATTAAATCGACAGGTTTATGTTCACGGTAAGCGCACAAGTACCTTACAGTAACTCGACATCATCGTCATCATCATAACTGTCACTGACATTCAGATTATTTCACTGCCAATTTGGATGTGTGGATGGAAAACAACGTCACTCGCCACTCATCCATCTAATTTGGTTAATCAGTTTAGCAGGTTCAGGTGCCATCAGGATTCCACAGTGAGATATCTGTGACCTGTTGTCGGACTTACTGGTAAAAATGAACAAAAAAAAAAAAAATGACCCCTCTCTCTCTCTCTCTCTCTCTCTCTCTCTCTCTGTTAACCCCAATAGGTGAATGGACCTTTGTTGGCGATATGGTTGTGCAGAGAACATTAGGCTGATCGTCTGCACATATCTGTACCGCGGAGGATTAGATGGTGAAGTTTCTGGCCCTCAAACCCCGAAAGTTGTAATGAGGGATTGGCCATTGTCTGTTTCGTAAATGTGAATTTTGCACTGCATATTTACAGTCATAACTCCTTTTTATACGGTAGCTTGACTGACTCTTCTTACCTTCGACGCAATTTTTATTGTTCGAAGTTAGCAGACAGTCTTGAACTAAAAGGCTTAGATACAGCTTTCATTAATCCTCTCACCACACTGATGCTCTGATTAGAAGACAAATGAGATAAGAAATATGTAACCGGATTTGCGGGGTTAAAAATCATCGATGTTAAAGTTGAGATGGATTTGTTAATACTTACTTGGAAGGAATTACGACAATTATATTTTATTTAATAATTTCATCGCCATGATAAATATGCAGTCCATTGCTGTTAGCATCAGATGTTACTCACACTAAGGAAGACCTTTTGTAGTGAGGGGATTAACACAAATTTCATTAGTCACAGTACAGCATTACCATCTTAAACTGAACCATATCATCTGGTGATTGCAATAAATAAATAAATAAATAAAGGTGGTCGTTAAGGACTTAACTAACGGACTCCCCCAGGAAGAAACTTCCTGTTATTCCTTTCCCCCCCCTTGAATAGAATGATGTTTGTTTTACAGGTATCACGAATAATGTATTAGTGCTGATCATTTAGCCTGGGAGATGGGGCCCAGAAAATAATAGATCTGAACAGTGAGAGAAAAGATATGTGGTATATTTTATTGGGCCACTGTACCCATTCCACCTCATGCTTGGCAGAGAAGTGAGGATAAACTGAAGTGATGATAATATTTTCAAAACTATGTGTTAATCATTCTTTAGGCAATTAAAATAATATTTTAAAATGATATTCAGCTTTAACAGTCGACCTACAGTAGAACAGTCGAGCCCCGATACTGAACTATTTCTCTGCCGAATCACTTCGAAATTACCAAATACTTTATTGGCAGCAACATTTTTATTTACAATTGCTCGGTGTTCACTTTTTGTTGGGTGGGACGATTTCATGATATAATGCATTGTAGACATTTCCTTAGTGTTAGCAACTACTATAGACAGTTTTTATTATCAACTAAGATATATTTAAAATAAAAATGATGTTTGCACGTTATGACTTTGGCATTTCTCAAATCTCTGTTGGCTGAGGTTGAAAGAAGATAACTCATCATGAGTCATGAATGGGAGGTATTAATCTCAGGGGGTTAAGTCAAGGGGAGAGGTCACATTGTTCTCATTCAAGTACAGCTACTACAGTACTATCACGATCACTTATTTCTTTACCTTCCTGTCTCAAAGCGGGTCAAAGCCAGGGTAGAAGATATGCCAGGTGAGGGGACACAGGGTAACGAGAGGCTCACTCATCTGAACCGCAACTCAGCCTCACGGGCGAAACACATCAACACAGATATGAAGCAGTGTTGAATCCTTTGCCATAGTATGTTGCTATGATTTTATTACGTTCATAAAAATAATTCAAGGAGAGCACAAAATGCATCAGTGGTTGCAGACAATGTTTTGCTGTTACTGTATTAGGTATTACATTTATTATTGTTGGTACTGATATCTGTAATATGAGTAGAATTGTTGTTGTCACTGCCGATCGTGGTAGGGATTACATATTACTATCGTTATTAGTAGTTGAATAATGAGGACATGAGTAATGTGAAAAACAAATCAAGGAGACAATAGTCAATGCAGGAGAAGAATGAAACAGGGAATGAAAAGATCGGAGTTGAAAGTATTTGTGCTTCGTGAGTCTTTATGCCAACTTGGAAATATAGCTCGGACAGGTACCGGATTCACAATAGCACCTGATTCACAGTAAGTGTGTGAGATACACATGGATTCAATGAACGTATTAGGTAGGATGAATGGATCCCATATTCAGCTGCAATTCATGATAAAATTTTTTAAACGAAAATCCGTGACTGTACTTACACGGTAGGCGTTAGTTCGTGGTTCATTATCAGACGACTGGACTAACCGTGTCCGCTCACCTGGTGCTTTTTCAGCCTTGGCTTCGACTTCCCCTGAACCATGTGGGTGAAGAAATTAATGATCACGATAGTACAGTGTATCTACTGCTCAGACAGGTCAGTGTATGTGACCCCTGCATCTGTGTCGGTATCTTTCTCAGCATTAGTCCATATTAAGTCCACTTCAGATTCGGACCTTTTCCACGTCCTCATGGAGGAGAAGTACAAAATGTAGAAAATGTCTCATGGAAGAATGATGTGTGTGAAAATTTATGGATTATTTGACAATGAGTGTGCGAGAGTCTGTATATGTCCTGGGTGCAACGGGAATTAAGTAAACCAATGCAAACATATGAAAGGTCAAGCTACCAGCACCCATAGCTTGGGGCACATGCATGGCAAAACGACTACATAACCGAGCAAGGCACCACAGCTCCTATATGACACCACTGACATTTTATCATGCAGAACACTGGCAACATTTTTGGTCTTTGTAATTACCCTTGACCAGATAAATTATATATACACGTACAATCGCCCAAGGAAGTGATGACTTGCTTTCTTTATGTCGGCATCACACCAGAGCCGGTCTGCAGTCGGTCCACAAAAAATGGCATGGACTGGTCGTGGTCTTGGTTGGATCGACTTTGCGCCGACTGAGGGCTGCAATGGACCGAGTATGGTCTGCAAGGACCGGGAGCCACTTGGCACGTTTTTGACGTGCTCAAAATTTCCGTAGCGAGGACGAGTTGATCAAAGGACCGATTGCGAGCCTAGCATTGACTGGTTGCTGACTGACAGGACCTACTAAGTACTGACCGCTTATGAGGTATGGACCGCAAGGACCGATTGTGGACAGGTCACTGCAGCAAGTCACTTGCACTCGGCGTGCAGTTGGTCCGTACATTGTCCTGATAGGTCCAATCGGTCCATATTCAGTCACTGATTTGGCCTATTCAGGACCACAGTCGGTCCGTGATAGGTCCGTAGTTGGTCTTCCAATTCCATGGTCAGTCAGTACAAGGTCTGCAAGTCGCTTGCAATCGGTCTATGACCGGTGCGGGGGTGGGGTATATAAACTCCCCTCACCATGCTTGCTCATCTCAGTTCTGTTCTTGCTACTGCTGATGGCAATCGTTCATAGACAAGCCCTTTTGCAACAGCTTGTCCTATTGCAAGGACAACAAGCTGCTTTGGATGGTGAAGTAGCTGCTGTAGTGCTGGCAAGAAGAATGAAAAGAAGAAACAGAAGAAGAGCTCGTGTTTGTTGGGTTCGAGATTGGCTGAGAGCAGATTGGCGATTGCAGTTTGGCCACTATGATAGGCTGATGGAAGAACTATGTTTTGAAGATCAGCAGTCATTCTTCAACTTCATCCGCATTCCTCCAGAACTGCTCGATGAACTGTTAAACAGAGTTGGTCCAAGAATTCAGAAGGCGGATACCCACTACAGGAAAGCCCTTGAGCCTAGCAGTGACTGTAAGATACCTTTCCTCTGGTGACAAATACCCAACACTTCAATATGACTTCAGGGTTCCACAGAATAAAATATGCTGCTTTATTCCTGAGGTGTGCCAGGCAATCCTCGAGGAGTACCAGGATGAGATTATCTGTCCAACTACACCTGGTGAATGGCGTATGGTTGCTACGGAGTTCCTCAAGAAGTGGAATGTTCCTCATGCCTGCGGTGCCTTGGATGGGAAGCACGTTGCTATAAGGTGCCCTCCTAAGTCTGGATCCCTGTACCACAACTGTAAGCGGTTCTTCTCAATTGTACTCCTTGATCTGGTTGATGCACGGTGCAAGTTCATGTGGATTAATGTTGTAGGCTGTGGCTCAGTGTCGGACGCTCAGATATATAATGTCTCTGACCTGAAGGAGTGTTTGGAGAATGGCACTATTGGCTTCCCAAATCAAGATCCTATCCCCAGTGGTGACCGGGATATGCCTTACTTTATCCTAGGCAAAGATGCCTTTGCACTCAGGACTTATCTCATTAAACCCTACTCTCACAGAGGCCTCACCAAGGAGCAGCTCATTCTGAACTACAGGTTATCACGAGAACGACGTGTTGTGGAGAATGCCTTTGGAATACTGGCTCAAAGATGGCAAGTTCTTCTAACAACCATGCAGCATGCACCTGATATCGTCAGGAGCATCGTCGAGGCCTATGTGTGCCTGCATAACCTGATGATCAGGAAGAAATATGAAACCGTCAACGTTGTCACAACAGACACAGAGGATGCACAACACAATCTTGTTCCAGGGAGCTGGAGAACTGGAGCCAACATGCATGAAGTCACAAGGGTAACAGAGCCTAACAGAGACACTGCAGCGGGCAAGAAACAAAGGAAGTGCCTCAAGTTGTATTTCAATAGCTCGGCAGGAAGTGTGCCATGGCAGGAGAGGATTATTACAATTTAAATACAAACTTGAAAATGTGAAATGGACTGTTTTTTTTTTTTTTTTGTGCTAATGGCAATTGAACAAGTGATTTGTCCATCTATCTATCTATTGCCAGATGCCTCAATCCCATACGGGGTGGCCACAAACAAATCGCCTCCACGTCTCCCTGTCCCCCGCCATTTCACTGCCCTGCTCCCAACTCGCACCCCCCTCTCTCATATACCTCTCGACCCCATCCCTCCATCTCATCCTCGGCTTCCCCCTCCCTCTCCTCCCTCCACCTCATTCACATACTCTCCTCGTCAGTCTCTCACTCTCCATCCTCTCCACATGGCCAAACCACCTCAGTGTGTTCCTCCTAACGCTTCGTATCACATCCACATCCACACCACAACGCTCCTTTATATCCACATTTGTCAGCCTGTCTCTCCATGTAACTCCACAGGTTCCTTTCAGATAACTCATTTCCACTGCTATCACTCTTGACTTTGTCCTTCCAACAACATTCAAGCTTCACTTCCATATGTTAGAGTTGGTATCACAATACTGTCATGTAGTAACTTTTTCACCTCCATGCTCACTTCCCTGTGTCTTATCACTGCTTTCAAGGAACCAGCAACCTTTCTTCCTTGTTGTACCCTTTCAAGCACTTCACCCTCCAAGCTTCCATCCTTACTCATCACACTACCCAAGTACTTAAATGTACTCATATTTTCCAAGTCCTCACCATCCAACCTCGCTGTACATTCACTGACTTCACATCTCTCAAAGACCATTAATTTACTCTTCCCTACATTCACCTTTAGATTCCGTTTCTTACACACTCTCCCAAGCTCATCCAAAAAGCCTTGCAGCTCCCCTTCGTTTTCACTCAACAACGCAGTATCATATGCAAACAACAGTACGGGGAGTTTCCAAACACTACCCTATCTCACCAGGGCCACTCCAACTTCCACTACCCTACCTTGTACCTCTTTTTTTACCCCATCCATGTACAGATTGAACAACCATGGAGACATGACACATTCCTGTTTCAACCCAACCTTCAAAGAGAAAAATTCACTCAGTTCACCATCCACATGCACTGCAGCCTTAGCACCATCATCCATACTCTTCACAGCATTCAACAACTTCCCATCTACTCCATATATTCTTAATACTTTCCACAATCCTTGTCTATCCACCCTGTCATATGCTTTCTCCAAATCCATGAAAGCTGCATACAACTTCTTTCCCTTCTCTAGAAACTTTTCCACTAAAGATCTAAGAGTGAATATCTGATATACACAACCTCTTCTCTTCCTAAAGCCTCCCTGTTCTTCTCCAACTAATTTCTCTGTTCTTTCCCTTACTCTGTCAATAAGTATCCTACTATCCATTTTTCCTATTACAATAAGAAGACAATTGCCCCTATGATTACCACACACTTCTTTTTCCTTTTTTCCTTTGTACAAGGGAATAATTATACCTGACTTCCAATCCTTCGGGACTCTACCTTTCTCCCAGGCCAATCTGCACATCTTCCACATCCATTCTACTACTATCTCTCCCTCATGCTTCAGCATTTCACCACACAATCCATCAATTTCAGGAACTTTCACCAATTTGACTTTCTTCATTGCTTCCACAACATCCATCCTACTGATTTTATTCCTGTCTTCTCACCTCCCTCCTTCTTCCAGCCATTCCCCAGCCACTTATACTCGCATTACTTCCATCCTCTATGTTCAACAATTCCTTAAAATGTTATCTCTGTTCACTTTTTCTTCTTTCTCCACTAGTAATCTACCATTTTTATCTTTCACTCCCTTGCTAACTTCACTGCCACCCTGTCTTACTCTCGTCACCTCTTTCCAGAACATTTTCTTACAGTCCCTCCACTTTACACTCAAATTCCTTTCAATTTCCTCTTCCACTCTCCTCTTACTCTCTCTTACTAATCTTTTCACCTCTCTCTTCCCGTCTACATATAACACTCTCTCGTCCGCCTCTCAACTTCTTACACGTCCCCATTTCTCATCCGTTCATTGTATGCTTTCTTCTTTTGTGCCACAGTCTGTCTCACCTCTTCATTCCACCACGCTGTTCCTTGCACCCCTCTCCATCTTCTCTTCACCCCACACACCACATCACATGCTGCACATATTTCTTCTGTGAATATCCTGCACACACCTTCCACATCCCCCATCTGCTCCAATTCATATTTACCCAATTGTTCCTCCACTTCTCTCTTATATTCTGCCTTTTTCTCATCCTCTTGTAACCTTTCCACTCTCCTTGCAACTACTCCTTCTTCCCGTCCTTCCCTTCTTCTATTTCTCCATCTTACTTGGATCTTAACACTGGCCACCACCAAGTAGATGTCAGAAAGTCCACTCCCCCAACCTCTATAAGCTCTAGCATCCATTACACATCTTTGCATCCTTTCATCCACACACATATAATAAGTCATTGCCTTCCTTTCATTCAGTTCACCTCCCACCCTTCTCATCACTCGACATGTATACCTGTGGATCATTTTGTGCCTGAAGAGGGTACTGGCTATCACCAACCCCCTCCCAGCACAAATGTCCACTAACGCACTGTCATTCTTATCTACCTCAGCAGGCACACCCCACTCACCAACTATTCCATCCACCTTAACATTCCCTACTTTACCATTCATATCACCGATCAAAAACACTCTCTCATCCTTTCCAAACTTTTCCATGCACACTTCCACATTTGTCCAGAACTATTATCTCACTCTGCTTGCATGATCTTGCGTTGGCGCATATACGCACACAATCACCCACATTTGTATGCCAACTTTCAATCTTACCCACACAATCCTTGACCCAACAGATCCATACTTTCTTATGTTCTTCTTCCATGTTTTACTCACAACAAAACACACTCCTTCTTTTCCCCTCGCATCCTCACCTACTTCTGCACATATACCCCATCCATACTCCTATTATCTCACACTTTCTCCTCTCCATTTAGTTTCAGTTACTCCACATACATCCACTTTCGCGACCTCAAGCACCTGGACAATCTCTTTCTTGTTCACCTCATCATTTGCACCCTTTACATTCCATGTTGCAATCCGTGCCATGTCTTTTGTCCGGTCCTTGTCGTCATCTTTTGGTTACAGTCCTTGTTCGAGGCTTATTGTTCATCTTTTTAGTTAGTTGTTTCCCGGGGAGGGGCACTAACCCTCCGCCAACCCTTTTAGTCGCCTCATACGACAAGCAGGGATACTGGGGGAGTATTCTTGAAAATCTCCCCTACCCCCAGGGGGTAAATTGAACAAGTGATGGCAATTGAACAAGTGATTTGTGATGATGTAAAATCAACAAGTGTTCTCAGTGTACGTTAGCTCTGTATATGTCTTGTTTTAAACATTTAAGCTTGTAATGAAAGAACAGTGATTTGAAAGCATGGTATTTGTAAATAAATTCTTAAAACATAGGCCCAGAAATCCATCACTTGTAGTAAAAATAAAATAAATTTTTTTGGCCACAGAATACATTTATTGTCTTAAACAACATAGTTTATTTCCTTAGAAACATTTTATGTGAATTGAAAACAGTTTTTATTTGAATACATTTATTGTGCTAAACAACAAAGTTTGATTATTTCCTTTCAAACATTTTGAGTGAAACGAAAACAAGTTTTTATTTGACTGAGATTAAATTATTAAAAAAATCAGATATTTTGATTATTTTTAACTGTCCATATCACAAATCACTAAGTTTTTTTTTTCTTTTTTTGCTGATCATTTTACTGTATATAATTTTAAATCTTAATCATCCTTGCTGGCTTGATCTTGATCCTTGTTGGCACTGTCTTGCTGGCTGGGCTGCTGGGCTGTGAAATCGGGGAAGGTGACAGAAGCTGGCTTAGATGAAAAGATGACTGGCTGTTATTTGATTTGTCCAACATTTTGATGGGGGAAAGCAGAGACCCCAGAGGAGTGCTTGCCATGTCCCAGGACCGAGACACCATAGGCACAATGGACTCTGGCCTAGGAGGAGGCATGTTCAACAGCTGCTGATGAAACTGCAGAGGAAACTGCTGAGAAACCCACTGTGGATCCTGGGAGTGCAACACAGAGACTTGCATGGTTGGTTGCAATGACCACATGGACGGTGGTGGCTGCCACACTGCAGAGCTGCAGACCTGGGAGGAAGACGGCTGCTGAAACTGAGCTGGAGTTGCAGGTACTGCGGGTGCTTGTGGTGCTGGTGGTGCTGCCCTGCCCTGGGCTTCAGCTGGTCATTCACCATCATAAGCTGATAGAGCATGCTGCTGATACTCTGCTGACACTGCCGCCAAAGAGATCAGTCTAGCAAATGCACCACAGAGTGAAGCCAGTCCACGAAAGCATCCCGCTCCTGGTTCTGAGAGGGCTTGAGGCTATCAATGACTTGTTGCTGCATGGCCAGCATCTGGGAAGATCTCTCTTGGATACCAGCAAGGAGCACTGCTTCAGTCTCAGAATACTGCTTCTGGGACCTGGCTGTGGGGGTGACTGAAGAAATAGAGCTTGGGGTTGCCGTGGTGATGGACTCGGCAGGACTGCTAGGCTTGGGATTGTCGACATCACTGGCACTGGCTTGGGAGACTGCAATCTTTTCCTTCAACCGAAAAGACAGAACAAAAAGGAATGATAAACATATATGGTAAATAAATGAGAAAGATATTTGCTGAAAAAACATTAAGTATTAGCGTGTCATTATTGTTTTGCCAGAATCATTATTATTATTGTACAAAGTATTACATGAATTTAAGAAACATTTATTTCATGAAAATTTTTGTACTTACACTGACAGCTGTCTGCTTCTGCATCTCATACATGTGTGGCTTCAGGAACTCAAACTTTGCCAGCATCCATTGTTCTCGGTCAGTGAATGCTGGGCAGGGGTCCCCAGACTTCTTCCTCAGTCTCCTGTACCGGCTGCAGAGGCTGCTGTACCATGTCTTCAAAACTGTCACAGGCTTCCCAAGATCAGCAGCCTTCTCCACCCATAACAACTCCTTCTTTGCTGTGTCTTTGTAGAGTGCCATCTTTTTATTGTATATAACAGGATTTTCCTGGATCCATTCTATCGTCGACTCTTCTTGTTCCGTGGACAGGTCAGAAACAACTTTAATTTTCTTTGATTTGCTGACGACGCTGGCTACACTGGCACTATCATCATCATCACTGGTTGCTGTGGCCTGGCCTCTCTCTACACTGCTGTCTGAAGCCCTTACCTCTACTGATTCTACCTCCACGTCAGATGGTGGGTCGGAACGTGGCTGTGGGGGTGGTGAAGATGATGTGGCAGCACCACGACCCTTGCCCCGGCCCTTCTTGGTGCCTTTTGGCGGCATGATTTGGCACTCAGTGATGCTGACATGCAACTCAACACCTGCTGCTCTGCTGCAGGCTTTTTGTAGGACAGGCAGGACCAGTTCGGACTGGTCGCGGACCAACCGCAAGCTAAGTGAGAGCGAGTTGGAACTGGTTGTGGGCCAGTTGGACCAAGCTCAAACCAGTTAAGCAAGTCACAGACCGATCACAGGCGGCTGCTTTGACCATGTACGGACCTGAAGGACAGAGTTTGAACCAGTCACGTGCGCGTCATGGGCGAACCTCTTACTTAGCCGTGGAGAGATTTCGCCAATTTGCTCGGTTCACAGTCGGTCCTAAGGCCCGATTGCAGACTTCATGGACCGACAGCAGACCGCCTCTGGTGTGATGGGGGGTTAAAGTTTCGGATAAAATTCCTTAGATATGTCAATCTTCCATTGGATAAGGAGTCCGAGACAGTAATACTTTTTTTTTTTTTTAAATGTGAGATATTCATAACTTGCCTGTCCTCCAAACTTAACTTATGGTGTTGAAGAATTAAAAGAAACCTAATCTTGCGAAAAGATAAGTAAGGTTTGTCTTTACCGTTTTAAGTTAGTAGCAATAATTAAACTGTAAACGATGTCTGGCACATTTCCCGTTGCTCCCAAGAGGAGCAGATCAAGGATGTCTTGCGTCAGTTATGATCAAGTTAGGAGAGAAGGTGTACCTCTCCAGCCTTCATTGTCACACTTTTTTTTTTTTTCCTTTTTTTTTGTTTTTTTGTTACCAACTTCGTCTTTAATTCTCTTCATTGTTACTCTTGCATTGTGACCACCACCCTTTCCCTCGTCTTTCATGAAACTGACCTATAGATCATATTACATGTTATTTCATCAATAAAAATGACTATCATTTTACTTGGTCTAAAATTGCCATAATCTCCATCTTGAATGCAGAGTTATAAAATATGTACGAACATTGAAATATGAAGGAAGTCAGAAAGAAATGCCGTGAAAATACTGTGGAACCATAGTACTGGCTCTTTCCTCCACTGGACTACGTGAAATATGCTGCAAAAGGGTGAAAATCAAAGACAGGTAAAAGAGTATCACTTTTCCCCAATAATTTCACCAATTCAGTAAATTCAGTGGATACTCCTCTGTTCCACTTTCTTACTTCAGTGTTTGCTCGCGGTGCTCACGGCTTTGTTTTCTCTCCTGAATTTCATCCCGCACAGAGATTTAAATGAGGATAAGAACATACATTTAGATGTTTATTTTTGTGATCTGATGACACTCCTGATCTGAGCATTGCTTTTAACTGTAGATTTTATTTTATGCGACATTATTCCTTCTGTATTGTTGATTTAGGATGTAAAACAAGCATTACAAAAGTTTCTCCTCATTTTAACCCTGAAACCGTTGAACGACCTGCTGTGCGTTTCAAATTCTTTAGTACGGCTAAGCCTCTACTTTAGTATTGTTTCCTCCCACGCTATGCGATATATACAAGGCAACAACACAAATATTGCTTTTTGGTGTTGTTTACCTAGATAATGTTATTCCTAGTGAGAATATAGGTAATATTACTAGGCCATGACCGTTGCCAGATATCACTTTCTGAGGGAAAGGTATTGGGCATCGGGTCATCACTCCTTTGGTCGATTGTAAGGTAAATCTCTTTGCAGCAATGACGTGTTCTATTTTATATTTGCCACCTCAAGGTAATTCAGTTTACCTTGCAAGATTTCAAAGTAGTCAGAGACTTTGAGAAAATTATAATTATCACCTCCAGTCTGAAAAGTCGCCTCTTGGCTGAATAAATCTGTTTAGTTACGGTAAAAGTATATGATGAATGGGCCATTATGGTGAGGGGCTTAATGTGAGACTAAAGGGATCAGCCAAATCACACCTTCCAGTTGAAGGGAGTACCCAATATTTGTGCGAAATTCATGACAGTTTCCTTACGACAAAGGCGTGTTAGATCTGTGGAAGTGTGTCTCCAGATCTGCATGTGTCTGAAAATGGGTGTTTGAACGCTTCCGTGGCAAAGATTCACACTGGGTTCTGACTGGGTACTCTTTCATATGATGACACACCAACAAACCTAGCCAACACATCATATGCACTGCCTTTACGTCAGATATCCTTCACGATTAATATTTGGCATTCACTGAAATGATTATTTTAATTTTGGCTCTCACCCACCCACTGACGGGAAAATCCAGTCCAGTCTTTACAACACCCCTTCCACCTCATACAAAATTTATCGGGCACCGTGTAAAGATGATCCAAGCTTTTGGTCCCTCTCAGCAGCTGGACTCTCACGCATCAACCGATGATCTTGGAATGTATAGTATGCACAGAATAATGTCCAGAGCTGCATATATTACACCCAAGAAACATAGCTGAAAACAGAATGGCAATGCTGCGTCCTATAGTGAAGTGATTCACCATGCCAAGTCTCTACCAGAGGTCAAAGCCAGAGTTATAGAAAGGAAGGTGAGACCTCGTGATGAAAGGTGAAAGCACAGATAATTGTAGAATTGATATACAGGGTATGTGGATGTTGCCGCACTTCATTTCTGTAGTGAACTGGATCTTTTCTGTCTGGATTAGAATTTTGTGAATGTATGTCAGTGGCGTGGGCAGAATGTACGTACAGATTAGTGGTCTCCATTCCTTACAGCCATGTTATCCAATAATTTTCCAGCATTACAGTTCCTTCCACCTTTCTCTCTTTCCTTTTAGGTGATCCTCTCCCTTCCATAATTCCCCAGTTTTGTTTTTTCCTTCTAACAATAGGCTACATCTTCCAGTCCCAGTTCTCATTTCTCCTCCCGATATTTCGCATCTTATCATTACTTTCATCCAGTCATTACTCCTCCCTCCCTTTTACCCTTTTTTCTCTTCATTTTTCGTTCTCCTTCCCCTCCTCACATTATCCCTGATGACGCCATTAGAGTTAATCTAATATTGGGGGACTGGTGGCTCATTTCTCACAAGCTTTCATTTTCGCAGTCACAGTCAGTTACTGTACAGTACTTTCTTAGGTCTTTGTATGTTTCTCATTTATTTACCGTCATTTTTTTGTCATCTTCAGCTCTGACTCTTCACGTTTACCATGTGGCTCCCAATTCAGTAAACGGAACCTACAGTGCTCATAATTCACGTTCTCTCTCTCTCTCTCTCTCTCTCTCTCTCTCTCTCTCTCTCTCTCTCTCTCTCACGCAAGAGACTTTAAGTACAGATAGTTCTGCAGTGCGATTTTAATGCAATATACTGAAGTTACATGAGGACATCTGTTATGATTCATTAGGTAGTTAAGGTTCGTTTCATGTTATCATCACAGTACCAGATTAACAGCATTCACAAGCAACCTTTTTGACTGATTTGAGGTGTATGTTAAACAGTTATCCACTTCATCCTAATGAGTCTTTCCTAAATTAATGAAATCGTCAGGCGACATCAACATGTCAACAATATACTATAAGCGTAAAGGGAGCTTGTGTCTAAACCGTTTACATCCCGAGTCTCCCTTAAGCTTTGCCAGGTCATCCGATGGTAATAAATAAATTACATAAATAAAAAAAAATAACAAGCGCCATTGTAGTGATGTTAACTGGGATCACTAGGAATGGTTAGAAGATGTGAGAAAGAAGCAGTGGAAGGTGCTGGTGGAACTGTGTGTGTGGCCAAAGGGGATTCGGTGGAGAACTCATTTAAGAGCACTGTTGAATAATGCTATTGGCCAGTTGTGGTAATGTCTCTATAACGTGGCCCCAAAATCCAGGTTGCATCCTGCCCTCACCTCTTGCATATTCACAGACTCCAGTGGGAAACAACCAGTCTACTGTACTGGGAAATATTACATGCAAAATATTGCATAAAACATTCCATCAGTTTGCCTATATAAAATTTACATTCCAGGACACATTACTTGAATTAATGTAGACACAATTACATATCGAGTGTTCAGTATGGGAGTAAGTTAAATAGTAGTAAACTTCCTATTTAAATCTTTCTAAGTAATAATTACCCGTCCCCGCCCCGGAGGAGCTCGGGGACGGGTATTGTTTTCACCCGGTTTGTCTGTTTGTTTGTCTGTCTGTCTGTTAACAACCTTACGTGAAAACTAGTGGTGCGATTTCGACTAAAATTATAGAGATGATGGGCTATGACCCTCTGATCAACTGATTAAATTTGGGGGCCACATTGGGCCAAAGCCCAGGAAGTAGGTCCAAAAAATGAGATAAAAGTAAAAAACAAAACAAAAATCGACATAACTCCTTTCAAATTCGTCATATCGACATTAAACCAAAACCTAAAGGTGCATCTTTCAAATCTGCATCTAATAACACGCCTCATTACATCAGGGGGGTCACCCCTCAGTTAGAGGGGGGGGGGATTAGTGTTAGGAGGGTCGAGCCTATAATTTCAAATGGACATAAAATCTTCAAATTTCACCCGATTTACTCCAAATTTGATATGTAACATCTTTGACTAGATATCCTGTTGTGTTGCATGCCAGAACCAAAATGACTGTCGGGGACTGGTTTGTTGTGCTTTGGCACCGCTTCTTGTTACTTCTTTTACCTGCTTTGTCAATTGGGTGGGGGAAGATGGAATAAAGGAGGCGAACTTTGCAAATTTTGACCCCAGTCTTTTACACATCAGAAAACTCAAAATTTCACTTGCAGTGTGAACTGCAAACATAATCCTTTCAATGGATGAGGCACTTTATCCAGGACATAATTCGCATACACAGTGACGGATTGGCGAACTCTGTGTTCTTTTCCTCTAGTTCTCCACATTTTTCCCATTTGTCCTATTATTTTCTCATGTGTTTCTGTCTCTGATCACTCCTTTTCCTTAACTCCTTGTCCTTTATATCAACCCTAAATTATATTGTCCCCTCTCTTCTTCCCTTCACCAACTCCATATCATCACCTCTCTCCTTCCTGCCAGGCTTTCTTTATATGCTTTCTTCCTTCCCTCTGGACCTGATCGTTCCCTTTCTTTTACCTCACCATCTTCACTTTAATTCTTCTCTTTCCACCAGCATCCCGTCCTCATTCAAAGATTTAATTGATTCCCCTCACATATCTTTCCTTGTTTGCTCATATCTTTTCCCCTGCTTCTTTTATCATCGTATTTAATCGTCCTCCTTTTCTCATCTTCAGCAGTCCGTTAATTCATCTATCCCATATTAATTTAATTTAATTTTGCTTCATCTCACTATTTTCTTCCTGCATGTAAGTCGTTTTCCATCTCCCTTGTTTCTTTCCTCTAGTCTCGCTGCGTTACTTTACCACCATTTATCAGCTTTCATCTTATGAAGAGAAAAATTCCAAGTGAAAAGTACAACTCAGATTTACTCAGTGTTTCGCCGTACAAGCTTTCTCGGGAACTACAGGTAATATTTGCAATCAAGTGCTTATCCCTCCCCCCCCATTCCCAACTAAACTAGTGAAAATTTTAACAAGCACGAGCACTTAAAGACTGCATCACCCATGCCCTGACTTATGAGCTGAATATTTGATTTTGCACTGTGACCCTGACCTTGGACAAATTACTCTCAAAATCGAATTGCTTCAGTCTTGCCTAACATTTAATAACACTGGTCAACAACAATTTTCTCCCAGGGGTATTGATGGGTGCTGTAAGTATACTTTTTCATGCTGAATCTGAATATGAAATCAGATTTTTCCTATCAGTCTTAGTTTTCTTGTCATGCCATGTTCATACATTCGTCATTTAGCATGATCACGGGATACAAAATTAATAACGTATTAACTTATTACTATTAAGGAAAATTTTCTCTGTAAAATTGATATATTTATTCCTTTGGAGAGAAAGATCTAACAATGCTGGCAAAATAAGTTTGGTTAGAACAGCAGACTGTGCAGGTTGGAACATGTTCAGACCTGTTCAGACATGAGCCTAGTTGCTGTGTGTAGAGCTGCTCCAAGTCAGTCTGCTTGTTGATGCCACAGTGTTAATAGCTAGTGTCTGTTGCTCCTTTCTTAAGTATTATTTCTTTTAATTTTACGGAATTGTTAATCTTGATGCTTTGTCATGCCACAGAACTTTCTTAATCATCCCATTTCCTCCTGCTATGTATGTCGTGAGCTAACTTTTAAATTGTTGAAAAGGTACTTTACGCCATTTGTAAAAATGCAATAAACTTTATTCACATGAAAAGTGGGTGATCAAGACAAGAGTTGGGCCCCTCACATTTGTTGTGTGACATGTGCAAGACTACTCACTGGATGGCTAGACAATAATATTCACGTCACATGTTATTTGAGGTTCAAATGATTTGGAGGGAACCCAAAGATCACACAACAAATTGTTGCTTCTGCCTGGTAAATACAAAACGGATCACTTCAAAAACAAAGATCTTAGTGAAATAAACTAACCTACCACCTGCAATGAGACCAGTTCCTCACAGAGCTGAACATCCAGTGCCAAATCCTCCAAAGCATGTAACATGAAGTGATGAGAAACCAAACGAAGCTGGAGCATTTCACGAGGAAAAAGATAAAGAAATATCTGATCCAACATTCCAGGCTACCTGTTCTTCCAATAAATCACATTTACTGCCACAAGGAGACCTGAATGACCTTGTTCGTGACTTTGGTTGATCTAAGGGGTTGGCTGAACTTTCAGGTTCGAGATTAAATGGTTGGAGTCTACTGCAGCGTGATACTAATAGTTTTTTTTTTTTTTTTGGCACCAACCATTATGATTAAAAAAAATATATATATTCTTTCAAGAGGATGGACTTGTGCTTTGTATAGATGTTAATTCAATCGTGGGGGCTCTCGGTCATGAACACAATGTGGACGAGTGGCGCTTGTTCACTGTTTCCTAAAAGTCAGCGTGAAAGTGATCTTTCTTCATAACGGAAATAAATTTCCTTCTGTACCTATTGCACATGCAGCAAACATGAAAGAGTCATACGACAACATGAAGTTGCTTTTAGATAAAGCTCAGTATAAAAAATATGAGTGGAATATCCGTAGAGATCTTTAGGTCATTGCACTTTTGCTAGGGTTGCTGCTTGGTAACACAAAGTACTGCTGTTGTTTATGTGAGTGGGACAGCAGGGACATGCAACAATACTACATTCAGAAAGATTGGCAAAATCGTATCTCAGTTGTTCCAGGCAAGAAAAATGTAAACGGTCTACTTGTTGACCCTGAGAAGCTTACCTTTTTCCTTTGCACATCAAGCTTCGACTTACGAAAAACTTGGTTAAAGCCATGGATAAAGTGCAAACTGGGTTTCCCCAGATCAGTGATGCCAAGATTAAAGAAGGTATTTTTGTATGCTCCAAGATCAGAGAATTGTTAAGAGATGAGAGATATGAAGGAGAGTTGAATGAAGCTGAGAAAGTTGCATGGCAGATTTTCAAAAGTGTCTACAAACTTTTTGAGAAATCGCAAGGCTTAAAACTATCCTGAGGTAGTGAGTGACTTTCTTAAGTCTTACCAAGCAATGGGGTGCAGTATGTCATTAAAGATTCATTTCTTGGACTTTTTTCCAGGAAACGGGGTCCCGGTGAGCGACGAACATGGTGAGCATTACCAAGGCAACAGGAGCCCCAGTATGCTGGAAGAGTACTGCTGGACTCATAAGAGACATTCTTGAGGCAAAGTACTACAGAAAATTAAATAAAGCTACTTTTTAAACAAGTCTGTAGTTTTTAATAACTATGTACAGTACAATAAATGGATAGGTTTTTAAAAGTTAAACTTCATGTCACTCAAAAACCTTACCTGATACAGAAATTTTACAAACATCTTTGGATTCAGCACACAAAAAATGGTATCAGTATCATGTATTTTCATCCTTGGGACACGAAATTTGTTTTGTTTCTCAGTGTAATTCCAGCAGCTTTGGTTCTTATCAGATCAAAACTGAGGTGGCTTTGCCAAGTGACCATGACTTTTGACATTTCCCTGTGACCTTGACCTTTAAAAGATTGTTCTCAGAATTGAATCTCGTCTATTCTTGATTTAATCTGAACCCAGCCACAAAATTTAGTAAATTTCGAATAAAAACTATTAAAGATGACCATGTCACGCGTCCTTAACTTTTGACCTTAGCTCATTCACCAGATATGATGGAAATCGGATAAAATGTATGTTAGTTACTTTGTTCATACACAGAAACATGGTTCGAATTTTGCCCTTGCTATGTGACCTTGACCACTGATGGACTGTTCTCAGAACTGAAACCCCTCGCCCTTTCTTCACCCTTAACACTTCCACCACGTTTGGTTCGAATCAGATCAAATCTGTTTGAGTTAACCTTGTTCTGTGAACTTGAGCTTCAAGTGATTGTTTTCGAAACTGCATCATTAAATTTTTCCCTTACTCTCAAGTGCCTCCCCATGTCTGGTCTAAACTGAATGAAAATTGTGTACGCTGATTTTGCCAAGTTGACGCTTGCCCTAGAACGGTGACAGTGATATCTTATTGTTCTAAAAACAAAAGGTTCCCCCATTCGCTGATCGTTATCTTTACACCAAGCTTGGTTAAAATGAGATAACCCTCCTCCCCACACACACACCGATCAAACTATAACATCCTATGTCGCTTGGCGAGGGTGGGTGTAATAATAACAGTAAAAAAAACATCTCAAAACACCGCCCTTCGTTTTCTGTTGACTGTCTCCTTATAGTTTTGACGGCCTACACTGATACTCTAATGAACTTTCTTCTTATATCAGTCTTTGTTTTATCAGTCTCCTTTATTCTCGATCTTACACTTCTTTAGTCATCCTGTCTCCTTCTCTCTCTTCCACCTTCTCGTTGCCACATATGACTTACTTTGACAATTCTATTTCTCTATCGTTTTTCATCCTTCCGTGATGGCCTTCATCGTTTCCAGTCTTCCTCTGTCCTGAACTACCAACATCTCATCACGTTCTTTGTAACTCTCTCTCTCTCTCTGTATTTACGTCTTTCTGAAGCTCTCCAAGCTCCTTTCATTCACTGTACCCACTCTCTACTTTCTCCCTTATGAGTCTTGTCATCACTTTCTTCTCTTTTTCCGCTAACTTTTCTTGCTGTCACGTCACTTTCTCTTCGTATCTTCCTCTCCTCGGTCCCACACTTTTTCCCCTCCCTCTGCCTCCAAACCTTGTTCCCTCCACGCTCCTACTTTCTTAACTCAATAACCTCTCTTCCCACTCACCTCCCCAGGGCCTCCGTCATCCATCACCCGCC
>NC_136971.1:31824678-31856646 GCF_032717465.1 Coenobita brevimanus
AGCCTCAGGATTATACATAGCACCAGACTACTGTGCGGTATTTACACCATCCATGTCTACTTTTTCCACCATCAATCACTACGCCATTATCAACCATACACACAAACATTTCCACCCACTGCCTGATATGGACTTAAACATGAGCACAAGTATTAAGCTGACTTCACCTAAGTTTGAAACTATGCAGCTGATCAATGAAACAATGAAGCCCTGGGAAGATTTGAGTTTGAGTATGTTCAACCCATATTATGTGTATAGCCAAGCACCTTCTGTCCTTGTAATTATCTGCATTGTGGTTGCAGTATTGCTGTTGGCCATGCACAGAATGCATGCAAGAATTGCTAATTTGGAGTCATTGTTTAGTGGGGGGAGAGTTAACATCACAGTTAACCACCCTGAATGAAGTGTATATATTTTGTATATAGTATTAATTATATATAAACAAAAAAAAAAATAATAATAATAATAATAATAATATTAATAACACAAAGAAGAATGACCCATATATGGCAGACCAGTACCATTATCTTTAAATGAAATATTAATAACTCTTACAATAATCTTAATTTTAAACTATTTTTATTCTTGCATGTATGCATTTCACTATAATAACCCAAGTACATACTGTATTACAGTTAAATAATTTACTTTAATGCATTTATTCCAATATGTATTCAACTTATTTAAAATGTAATATTACTGAATAATCACTATTTACTATGAATAATATATGTATACAATATTCATACAATTATGTTACTTTACAATATTATGTATTTCACTTAATTAGCTTATAAGTTCATTATAATGTGTATGTAGTATGTATTAATATATTATAACTATTAAATGTCGATGGTACGTCATTTTCGCGGCCGAGCAAATATAGGACTACATAATAGATAGATAGATAAATAGATAGATAGAGAGACAGATAGAAGCAGGAAGTCAAATGATGAGAAGGTGTTGTGTTTGCGTAGAAGCGAGCAGCGCTAAACGCTTACACGGAGGAAAGCTGACGACAGCGGCCAGTAAGGAGATGATTCAGTTAGCTGTCAGCAGTCCTCTCGTGAGAAAGTTCTGTTGCCATGAGGAAGATACGTGACACACACACCCTACTACACGAGATGTTAGAAAAGAGAGTTTAGAAGGAGACAAGCGACCCTAGAGAGAGGTCGAGACGGAGATTAGCTTTAGAACAGAGAGAGAGAGAGAGATAGCGAGACAGGGAGGTAGCTACCCAGGACTTATACTATTATACCTGTTTGATATTTCCAAGACAAATAAAAATAGTCCCATACTATTCTTTACCTCTCCCGTCACTACATGACATCTGGTGGGGAAACTACTACAAGATATAAAAGCCGCTCGACCACAAGTCTAAAATATACTTCTCTACAATTAACTACAAAGTCTTTATGACAACTTTACTTACCTACACAGTGTTATCAGAGCATTTGTTTCGGATCAATGAGACTGATTTTTAAACTCCATTCCACAGGACTTGCGTTGATGATAGTACGCGTCTGGTACTAGAAGTATGGGATGGATAGCAATGAGCACTACAGCGGAAAATTTTCACTTGTAAAAGTAGTGCATTCTGATATCAGAGAGACAGGCTTTCCACATACCCTTATCCCTCTTATGGTTTAGTCTTCTCTTTAATTCCAACATATGCCAGATGACTGGGTCGTATGAGTCCAAGTGTGTTAATATTATCGCCAATAATCTTTAACGATCGGAATATTTTCTGTTATACCATACTAGCTATGTCAGATGATTTTATTTTAGTTAAGCATGAGTCACTGGGGCCTATGGATGTTAACAGTCTGTAAAAAATAATCTCTTGAAATGGGTTAACTGTGTGTCTGGTTTGTTAAACGAACGAAACATTCAAACTTTGCGTGTTATTAGCGCTCACTGTTACGTGCTCTCGTCCGGTCCAGCAACTGTCGCAACATTCAAACGCCTGAACTGGGTTTCACCAAGAGTGACAGTCCAGAGTGATGACTGGCACTGAGGAACGTCTGACGACTGAACATATCCGTTCGACCTTAGACACACACACAATATCACAGTTCCTCTTGAGGCTGAGAAGAATGAAGTCACCCGAATATAAAAAATTACTGAACTGGGGACGGGCTGGGTCTTGCAGCGCTTTCACCAGCTTCATAACTGATAGAGGATGAACTCGGGATTAATCGATTTCCGCTGGCCGAGATTCATGTTCTAAAGTAAATACAGGCAATCATACTTAATCAGATTAACCATTCAGCCACAGTACATAATTTTTACTTTATTCTTGCTTCTTGAAACCGATTTTTTTTTCAGCCTAGGATAGCAAATGAATGGCAAAGGGATAAATGTATGTAATATTTACCAAGTCTGAAATATGGAATCGAAACTCGGACCTTGTTGGAAGGGCACAAGTCAAGAGAAAGAACAGTGGAAAATAGTTATCTGACAGAAGCTAGTGGAGTTACATGGAAAGACAGACTGAATATGAGGAAATGAAAGGGCGCTGTGGTGTATGATAAAATGCGTTATGAGAAATGCAGTATGGTGGTTTGGCCATGGGGAGAGGATGGAGAGTGAGAAACTAACGAGGAGAATGTATGTGAGTTAGGTGGTGGGTGGAGAGAGTGAGGGAGACCGAGGATGAGATGGAAGAATGGAGTGGGGAGGTATAGGAAAGAGGGGTATGTCAGCTGGGGAGAGGGCAGCGTAATGGTAAGGGACAGGGCTACATGGAGGCGATTTGTTTGCAGCCACCCCTCACAAAATTAAGGCGTCTCGTAGGTAGATAGACAGTTTAAAAAGTTATTACTTCTCTGAATAATTTCGTCTGCTGACAGCCACAATAAAAAAGCCTTCTCTACGAATTCCGTGACAGAATCAATCATTGCCAATTTTTGCAGGCAAACTTCTCTATCTCATCTCACCACCTCCTGTCTGGCCTTTTTCTGCAAGGTTTGCAATCTCTTGGAGTCCTGTCAGTCAGCCTCTTACTCCATCGGTTATCCCATATTCTTCCTACATGACCTGCCCACATCCATCTTTTTTTGTATAACTTCTATAATGTTTATATATACTGGTGTGTGTGTATATATATATATATATATATATATATATATATATATATATATATATATATATATATATATATATATATATATATTATATATATATATATATATATATATATATATATATATATATATATATATATATATATATATATATATATATATATATATATATATATATATACTTTAGTCTACTCTCTCACTCAAGTTGATCTCTTCCTGTCTCTAAGATATTTCCAACCTTAACATTTCCATTTTTTTTTTTTTTTTCGGAACAGATTACTTTCTTTTCTGTTGATTTTGTCAGTTTCCAAGTGTCACAGCCGTATATCATAGCCGATATTATACATTCGTTAATACATATGTATACATTTCAGGACTCCATATTATAAGTACAAATCATAACAGAAAGCATGATGGATAGATAGATAGATAGATAGATACAGCACTAGACAAGGTGTGGGAATGGGAAATTAGCTTGCAACTCTTTAAGTGAAGGAATGTTGATCGTGCACCGGAAGCAGTACATACACCCAGACATACAGTATTCTAGAAGCTTCCACGACAGTACAGCACACGTGACACGACCCCTGTTACACGAGAATATAGGTATCTGAGCTCAGAAGGAGCCTGGCCATAGAACTGGCAGGTTGTAGGGAGAAGGAGGCTAGCAACATGGGCGAGAGAGAGAGAGAGAGAGAGAGAGAGAGAGAGAGAGAGAGAGACAGGGAGGTAGCTCGCGGGACTCTATACTTCACTCGTGTGTGAGAGACTTTGTTAATATTTCCAAGACAAATGAAAATAGACCCATTCTAATCTTTACCTCTCCTGTCATTGCATGACAAAAGGGAACGAAGATTATCTACTTACAAAATTACTCATGTATAACAACCGCTCGTCCACGAGTCTAATATATGTATAACTTACCTACAAAACACACTACAAGAAGCTACGAAGTTTCTGTAAGATATGGTGGCAGCGGTGGTGAAGTAAGCATCAAAGTTAACCCCCCTGAATGAAGTGTACATATTTTGTATACAGTATTAATTTTATATATAAAAAAAGAAATATCTTACAGAAACTTCGTAGCTTCTTGTAGTGTGTTTTGTAGATAAGTTATACATCTATTAGACTCGTGGACGAGCGGTTGTTATACGTGAGCAGTTTTGTAAGTAGATAATCTTCGTTCCCTTTTGTCATGCAATGACAGGAGAGGTAAAGATTAGTATGGGTCTATTTTTATTTGTCTTGGAAATATTAACAAAGTCTCTCACACACGAGTGAAGTATAAAGTAGAGTCCTGCGAGCTACTCCCTCTCTCTCTCTCTCTCTTCCACCCTCTCGCCCATGTTGCTAGCCTCCTCCCTACTACCTGCCGGTTCTATGGCCAGGCTCCTTCTGAGCTCAGATACCTACATTCTCGTGTAGCAGGGGTCGTGTCACGTGTGCTGTACTGTCGTGGAAGCTTCTAGAATACTGTATGTCTGTGTGTATGTACTGCTTCCGGTGCACGATCAACATTCCTTCCCACACCTTGTCTGGTGCTCTGTCTATCAGTCTATCTATCTATCCATCATGCTTTCTGTTATGATTTGTATTTATAATATGGAGTCCTGACATCGCTCGGTCACGCAGCTGGCGGTCCTCCGACAGCAATCATCATTGACATATGCTAATCTATTAATACATAACAGTGTTCTTCTTCTCTCTTAATACATAATATTGATTATAATATTGTACAGGTATAATATTCATGGTATTATTGCAATGATACAGTAATATTACATTTTAAACAAGTTGTATACATAATTGAATAAATGCAATATGGTTAACTTGGCTATTGTATGACATTTTGTAAGATGTGTATGTATAACAGACATACATATATAATTGTGCAATGGTAATACTGCTAGGCCATTACATTACATATGGAGTTATCCCTTTAGTAATGTCTAATATTTCACCTAACTTGTGTGATGATTCTGGTAATACAGAATTGTAGTAACATTGTATGAATTGTTACATAATATTGTAGTAACATTCTGGTAATGCATAACTGTAACATTGTATGAATTGTTACATAATATTGTGGTAATACATAATTGTAACATTGCATGAATTGTTACATAATATTGTGGTAATGCATAACTGTAACATTGTATGAATTGTTACATAATATTGTGGTAACATTTGGTAATGCATAATTGTAACATTGTATGAATTGTTATATAATATTTTAGTAACATTGTGGTAATACATAATTGTAACAATTCATACATGCATTCGTTTCATCCATTATAATTTTCGTTTCATACATACTGACAATCTGCTGTTCATGATGACTCTATGTTTATCGAAAGCTTTTCGTCTATTTGTAATGCGTTTTTTTTTTCGTCTTCATGGTTTTTCATTATTAATATTTCTATCTGTCTATGTATTGCCTGACGCCTTAATCCCGCTAGGGGTGGTCACAAACAAATCGCCTCCATGTCGCACTGTCTCCCGCCATTTCACTACCCTGCTCCCAGCTCACACACTTCTCTCTCATATACCTCTCCACTCCACGCCTCCATCTCATCCTTGGCCTCCTCCTCCCTCTCCCCTCCTACGCCTCACTCACAAACACCCTCCTAGTTCTTCATCCTCTTCACATGGCCAAACCACGTCATTGTATTTCTCCTAACGCTTATCCACACCACAAAGCTCCTTCATGTCCTCATTTGTCAGTCTGTCTCTCCGTGTGACTCCACATGCTCCTGTCCGATAACTCTTTTCCACTGCCCTCACTCTTCCATTGTGTTCCTTCAACAAAGTCCAAGCTTCGCTTCCACACATTAGAGGTGGTATCACAATACTGTCATGCGGTAATTTTCTCACTTCCATGCTCACGTCACTGTTTCTTATCACTGCTTTCAAAGAACCAGCAACTCTCTTCTTTGTTGCACCCTTTCAAGCACTTCACCCTCTAAACTTCTATCCTTACTCATCACACTACCCAAGTACTTAAATGCACTCACATTTTCCATTTCCTCCTCATCTGTCCTCACTGTACATTCAGTGACTTCATTTCTCTCGAAGACCATAACTTTACTCTTCCCTACATTCATCTTTAGATTCCGTTTCTTACACACTCTCCCAAACTCATTCACCAAGCCTTGTAGTTCCCCTTGATCTTCACTTAACAACATAGTATCATCTGCAAACAGCAATACAGGGAGTTTCCAAACACTACCCTCTCTCATTAGGGCGCTCCAACATCCACTGCCCTACCTTGTATCTCTTTTACAACCTCATCCATATATAGATTGAACAACCATGGAGAAATGACACACCACTGTTTCAATCCAACCTTCAAATACAAAAGTTCACTCAGGTCACTGTACACACGCACTGCAGCCTTAGCACACTCATACATAATCTTCACGGCATTCGACAACATCCCATTTACTCCATATATTCTTAATACTTTCAACAATTGTCTATTCACCCTGTCATATGCTTTCTCGAAATCCACGAAGGCCGCATACAACTTCTTTCCCTTCTCTAGAAACTTTTCCACTAAAGACAGAAGAACGAATATCTGATCTACACAACCTCTTCCCTTCCGAAAACCTCCTTGTTCTTCTCCAACTAATTCCTCTGTTTTCTGTCTGAAGAGAGAAACCTGTACTGTACACAGGAAAAATCATCTGATAAATTACCAATATGCCGGAAATCGAACCCGGGACTCTCAGGTAAGAGCCAGGCAGCATACCACTACACCACGACCAAGTAAAGGTCAATTCACGTTGTCACAATCTTGTAACCAACGTCCCTCGTCCCTCTGCCCCACTGTGAGCATCAAGAGGATGAGTTAACCCCCTGGCACTCGGGGAAGTAGATGCTTTTAATCTATCCCAAGCACTTACGGCAAGTCAGAAGGATGAGAGAAACCTGTACTGTACACAGGAAAAATCATCTGATAAATTACCAATATGCCGGGAATCGAACCCTGGACTCTCAGGTGAGAACCAGGCAGCATGCCACTACACCAGAACCAGGTAAAAGTTAGTTCCTGTTGTCACAATCTTATAACCAATGTCCCTCCGCCCCCACTGTTATTTCCCTAACTCTGCCAATAAGTATCCTACCATATACTTTTCCTCTTATACTATGAAGACAAATGCCCCTATGATTACCACACACTTCTTTTATCCCTTTTCCTCTGTACAAGGGAATAATTATACGTGACTTCCAATCCTCCGGGACTCTGCCTTCCTCCCAGGCCAATTTGCACATCTTCCGCATCAATTCTACTACTATCTCTCCCCCATGCTTCATCATTTCACCACACATTCCATCAATTCCTGGGGCTTTCCCCATTTTGACATTCTTCATTGTTTCCACAACTTCCATCCTACTGATTTCTTCCTCTTTTCTCAAATCCCACCTTCTCCCGGCCATTCCCCAGCCACTTATACTCGCATTACTTTAATTCTCTATGTTCAACAATTCCTTAAAGTGTTCTCTCCATCTGCTCACTCTTTCTCCCTTCTCCACTAGTAATCTACCATTTTTATCTTTCAGTCCCCGACTCCAGAACATATTCTTACATTCCCTTCACTTTACACTCACATTCCTTCCAAATTCCTCATCCACTCTCATCTTACTAATCTTTTCACCTCTCTCTTTCTCTCTGCATATACCTCTCTCTTCTGTCTGTCAAATTCCTCCACCTCCCTGTTTATCCACTCACTATATGCTTTCTTCTTTTGTGCCACATTCTGTCTCACCTCTTCACTTCACCATGGTGTTCCTCTTACCCCCTTTCATCTTCTCTTCACCCCCCACACCACCTCACATGCTGCACATATTTCTTCTGTGAATATCTTGCACACACCTTCCACGTCCCACATCTGTCCCAGATCGTATTTACTCAATCACTCCTCTACTTCTCTCTTATATTTTACCTTTATTTTTTTTTTCCATCCTCTTGTAACCTTTCCATCCTCCTTGACAGAACTGCTTCCCAATAATCAGAATCCTCAATTTCTTCAAAAGCTTCAGCATTTATTTTGATGACGCTCTTTGGTGTATATAAACATTACTTTAGATTTACTTTGCATCACCTCTAGTCCTACTTTAGACTTTCTCTATTTAGGTTATCTAACATTACTTGCAATATCTCAAATGTTTCTGAGATCATGACATTGTCATCTGCAAATCTTAACCCGCCCCAGCCTGACCACTTTTCCACCACTGACTCCCCACAATCCCGACCATTTTAGGATTTTTTTTTTTTTTTGGCTCAAACCTTCGCTTTTGGTGAGAAACATCGAAAATTCATAGAGAAATCATTCACCTGAGGTTTAAAATACTCATTACAGGTAGGAGTACCTCCTTACCTTACTGGGTTTTCTATCAGGCTGGCACCAAAGAAAACGAGTTCTGTGGGAGGATAACTATTTCACACCACTCATAAACGGTATTTATTTATTTATTTGGTACGAATTTATATGTAGTACAAGAGTATATTGGTTTTCAAGCAGCAATATAGGCATTATAAGCATTGTTTCACTCACTAATACCAGACCTTTTTTTGCCACATTACCTGATCATCATTTCTAACTGTTTCTTCCTCTAATGCTATGTAAAGTTTGTCCTCCACATTGTCATTGATTGGGGAATCACTCTGGCCCTGAATTTCGTACCGTGGCATGACATGGCTATACTGGCCAGGTCACTGATAACAGGTGAATTGCAGAGACAATGGCATGTAGGGGGGGGGAGGAGATCATGCTGGGTAAGGCATTGTCCCTGCCTGGCATCTTGTTGAGGAAGGTGTCACGTGTATACGTACCAAAAATGACTCGTGAAAATTGAAAATTGTGCAAATTAGGGACCTTGCAATTTTTTCGCATTTATGTATGTCGACGGGATTGGCAGTGACAAAACGTGTGGACGTTGAAGAACGTCGACGGGACGCCGCGGGTTATGTGGTCTCAGTTTTCTCCATCTATGTTTACTCAAATGTTTTCCCATTCTAGTTTTCTGAAAATGAAGGTATGCTGTAAATAATTTTGGTGAAACTATTTCTCTCTGACGCACATCTTTCTCTGTCTCATTTTTTCTGAGTCCTTATGAAATTTTGCTGTAGCATTTCCCTCCTTGTGCATGTTTTCGAACAGTTTTAGAATGTTCTTATTTACTCCTTGTTCCCACATGGAAGTTATATGTGCTCCACTGAGTCGAAATCCTTTTCATAACAGAGAAAACCTAAGCACAGTGGTTTATTTTATTTTGTGGTATTCTCAGTGAGCTGATTCATTGTGTGTATATGATCAACAGTTGAATACCAGATTCGGAGTCATGCCTGTTGTGGAGGTTGGGTTTCTTTCATATCTGTTGCTCATTTCGTAAGGACTTTAGCAGATGTTGTACATAACCGGTAATAAGCTAATAGGTTGATACCTACTGAGATCTTTTGAGTTGTCTTTCGTGTAAAGCAAAATTTATATTGCATTGAACTATGTTTGTGGGATTTTCTTCTTCTGTATACGTTGGGTAGAAATGTGGAAGAGTCAGTTTTGAACTTATACTCCTGCATCCCATACTGAATATGTTACTATTCCATCTTCTCCTCGATTCTTTCCTTTGTTCATGCTGTTATGAGAACAGTTGCCTTTATCTGGTGTTACCTCTGGTATTTCTTAAGTGTCATCTGAAAAGGTAGCTATTGGTACTATAGTTTTGATGCACACAGTTCTTTGTAAAATTCTTCAAATATCTTTGTCTCTCTCTGCATCTATTGACTTCACAATTTTTATTTATGTGATAATGCCGTTTTGCTTTGGACCTGTTTAAAACTTTTTCCTTTATTGATGGTTTCACTAATCTGATCCATGGTTCTCTTTTGTTTTCTTCATTATGCTGTTATGGGGGTGTATATGACGGTGCACACTTAACCCTTAATTAAGCACCAATAGGGATAAGGTAAACCTTGCAAGAAAACTAACTTTACTGTACACTAAAACATACACAACCAAAGAAGAAACCAGAGTTCGTTTTACAAAAGGGAGGAGTCATATAGGCCTCAGAATACAAATATAAAACAAGTTATTTCTTACCTAACCAGAATACACTCAGTGGAAGCTAAGTAATCACAAAGCTCGAGGAAACGTGGAGACTTCGAAGGTTAAATCCAGATGTGTAAATGGAAGAGTGAACCAAAACTGGGAAGTGGTGCACAAACAGTGTGTTTTGTAATCAAAGTCACGTATTGAGTAGTGTTGAGGAAAAGTGCAACACAATGTGACAAAAGTGTAATGTGACAGTAAATGTGTACCAATGTGTACAAATGACAAAATGTGTACAGAGATGTGTGTGCAAAATGAGACAAAAATGTGTCTCTTCACATTTTCCTCGACCTTATAAATGAGACTTATTAACCGCTAGGCTGTCTTAAAAATAATCTTCGTCCATACAGAAACAATAGAGGCACCTGCTGCTAAGGGGAGCCAATGGCGAAGTTACACAAATTACACAAGACCACTGACGTGCCATTATGACAGAGCAAATGTTATTTAGGCTTGTGTTGGCAAATGTCCCTACTTTGCTCCTCCCACATTATGTCACACCCAGTATTTCAAGGACAAGAGGAATGTTCTGCATAATTTGTGAGAAAAGCATCTGGTGTGTTATCAGTTCAGAAGGCAAGTTGACCTCTGGGTAAATACACGTGGGAACTGGGGTTACCCTTTACAGGCAGCAAAACTGATAAGAGAAAAGATTTAATGTTCTTAACAGCTCGATTCTCTCTCCTTTCATTATCATCTTATCTTCTATTTCACCCATTATGCCTATTGTTGATAATCTTATTTAATTTTGCTATTTCTGTTACGTCTTTCTTTGTTTTTACTTTCATCACCGTCCTTTCTTTCATGAAGTTTTTGAATACTTACTAGCTTTGGTTGTATTAACTTTTCCTACTACCTCCACTGATTTCTCTTTTGTTAGTCTATCATTAAACTCATGAATGTCACACTCAGCAAAACTTAGAGCCTGAAATCTGTTCTTTATTTCTAATTGAAAGACAATTTTGTCATTGCATATTTAGGGGGGCCTATCTTATATATTTTTTCCTTTTGTCAGCTTCTTTCAATTTTAAAATTAAGGATGACTGCGCAGTCCACCAGTCTACAGTCACTGCTTATATTTATTGATAACTGCGACATTAGTGATTGTGTTGTTCTTATCAGCTCTAATGAAGTCGATTTCATCCTTTGTTTCTCCATTTGGGCTTCTCCAGGTCCATTTTGTTCAGTTTTGGAACAATGTGTTCATTATTCTCATGTTCTACATTTCAGCAAAGTTTATCATCATTTCACCTTTGTCATTCCTCTCTCCTACTCTGAATTTTTCCATACGTGCTTCGCTATTTTTCGATTTGCGAACTTTTGCATTGGAGTCTTCCATGAGAAGAGTATATCTGGTCTTTTCTTACATTATCTGGGAGATGCCGCCACAGAACGTTTTTATTTCTCCATTTATGCTTTGAGAAGTGGGTGCATATACTTGTATTACTCTCAGGGGGTATATTTGCACAGTCTAACTACAATCCAGGCTAGTATTTCAGACACACTGTTGAACTTTATATATATATATATATATATATATATATATATATATATATATATATATATATAGACACGTAAGTGAAGCCGTTTATTGTCTTTTGGAGCCTATTCGAGGTAACACCTGATACACCGATATTGTTATGACTATCACATTAACACTCCCATGGTCGGAACATCTCTAAATTTCAGTTCCACCTAATGTCAAACGTCATCATTCAGCTGGGAGTCGTAATGGCTAAGTGGTGGTCAGCTGATTAGAAAAGTGGTACATTGCCTGAAAGGTCAACAGATCGATCTCAGTCAGGGACATGGAACAGTTTGAATAATTGAATTTCATGAAACAGACTTTACTGATTAACCACATGCTCACCAACATATCACACAACCGAAAAAAGAACAAGAAAAACAAGTCTCAAATACCATCACGCCAGTTCTGAAAGCAACAGTCCTAACATGTATTCAGTTTGGACTGTGGGTACTAGCGACGAAGTGGTCGCATTTGAAAGGTGTTTGACATGTGAAACTGCTGCTCCTTAATGAACGGGCAATCAAGCTTATGCCCAGAGCCAACACACACACACACACACACACACAAACAAACATGCAGACAACAATACAACTTGATTTTATTGTCTCAGCACTCAGTGTGTGCCCTTCATGCATCGGCTAAAAATCACTACTATAGATCACATTTTTAGCTAGCATATTGCCATGCATTGTTATTTTCTCTTACTTAAACGTAAATGTGTGGGTACTGCTGCCCTTATCCCTAGCTCTATGCTCCTTTCCTTGCCCAGCAATTCACTTTCACCACCACATTACCCTGTACCTCATCATCTTCCCATATGTTAATTATCTAGGTTCACATCATATTTGGTCTTCCTGCATCTTTTAATGACAGCCAGAACCATTCGATTCAATGTTAATAAGCACAAGAAAAATATGTTACCAGGCAAAGTAGTGAGAGATATGTTGCCAGAAACCCTTCCTCTGAGCATTGCCTACAGGATAAATAAGCCATTCTGACTGTAACAAGAATATAATGGAATAAAGAGATTGCACACAGGGTTTATGGAGACTGCCTCTACTCATTACATTCAAGAGGAATCTTTGGAGTTGATAATATGATCTATCATTAACAAAAATACATTTATCTTATTGTTCTAGCGAGTCAGCATGAACATTATCAGATGTATAGGATGTGGGCATCTGTGTTTATACAGCACCAAAAGTGTGTTACCTGAGGCAAAGCTGCAGTGGATCTACATACATCGTCGGTAAGCTAATGGAAAGTACTTGGCGTTAGGCAAGTGGTTGTCTCAAAATTCGCCACCATAAGGCCGAAAAAGGACAAAACTAGCAAACTGAGAACCAAAACGTTTTATCTTGGATACAGCACAGTGTTTAAAAGCTTAATAACCTGTAGCGAGTATTATTAATTTTTTTTTATTGAGCACCACATTGCCGAGAAAGCCCCCACTCCCTCATTAAAAAAAAAAGAAAAAAAAAGAAAATGAGCACCAACTGAGTTTTGTCGGAAGTTATTAAAGCTCCAGTAGACCTGTAGGCTACATTAGCAAACTTGCCTGCTCGAATACGTCAATTATGGGCACATATAACTTCATGCACTATATGTTGGGTAACAGTTTCTAAATAGATGAAACCAAACTTGGGTCGAACCTGAAAATACATTAAGAATGATTGATACAAAGACTTGCAACAAAAAAAAAATCTGTTAGGAAAGTGAACGTTGAGATTAAGAAAATTATAAAAATAACATTCTGACAAGATCTCAAAGCCATAAATGCAATATAAAATTTTGTAGTGTTAGTCTGTCTTATGTTAATATTATGTGGTTTTAGATTATGCAAACGCTGTTAGTCCAATGGTATTAGTCTATCTATCTATTGCCAGACGCCATAATCCCGTAAGGGGTGGCCATTTGACTTTATTTATTTTTTTTTACGGGGAGGGGCACTAACCCTCCACCAACCCACTTGCTGACATGTAGGGAGCTCGTATGGTTTGGTTATATGGTTACCACCCAATGGTATTAGTATAAGGATAATAAGTCCTAAATACAGCTTATCTCTTCTCTGTGGTCCGAGCTATGAAGCTGCTTGCTCCACAATAACTGGGTTGAAACTTACCAACATATGTCGGAAAGATTGAAACTGTTTTTTTGTTAAGACACAGGCACATAGGTCTTAATATGACGTTGTGTTATGCCACTGACCTTTAACTGATTGTTCCCAAAATAAATTCCTTTGCCCTCTTCTGACCCCTCAAATCACATCAAAACTCTTTTAATTGACCTTGCCCTGTGAGTTTGAATTTTGACCTTTTCCTATGAAGTTGATCTTAGTCTCATCAGTTTTAATCTTTTTATCCTTGCCCCACTACAAAGCAATTTACGAGGTTTGATCTAAACAGAATAAAAATTATTTAAGTTGCCCTTCCTCTGTTACCTTGACTTTTGGCCTTTTGTTTGGTCCAAATCAGATCGAAACTGCTTTAGTTTTCTGTTCACACCCAGACAAAAGAGTCGAATTTTGAAGATGCTCTGTGACCTTGACTTTCGATTAATTGTTCTCAAAACTGAATCCCTTTGTTCTTGCCTAACTCTCAGCCCTAGCCCCAATTTCCTAAAATTCTAAATTGCATAAAAGATAAATAAGTTAAATTTGCAACGCCTGACTTTGGCCTAATCCTGTGACCTATTGTTCTAAAAAAAAAAAAAAAAGATGTTTATTAAGTTGTAGTCCTTCAACCCATCCCCCAAGTTTGGATGAAATTGGAGAAGAAAGTGTGGGTTATTTTTACACACACACACACACACACACACACACACACACACACACACACACACACACACACACAATCATAAAAGTGTAAAAAACATGTTGGATTTTTTTTTTTTTTTTTTGAGAGAGAGAGAGAGAGAGAGAGAGAGAGAGAGAGAGAGAGAGAGAGAGAGAGAGAATTGTTGGACGTATTATAAGTATTCTTAAACGTAAATGATTAAAAATGCTGGAAAGAATAAAGTGACGAGAAGTAGAGGACGTACCGTTAGTGAAGGCTTATTTGTGTGTTTCTGCACATTCTCTTTAATTACACTTGAAGGGGGATTAAGGTGGACCATTGGTATGGCTCGTTAGCAGCTCTAAAATTCTACATTCCTTATCCATAAAAAATTAGTTCTCGTAGATGATGATGATGATGATGATGTGTGTGTGTGTGTGTGTGTGTGTGTGTGTGTGTGTGTGTGTGTGTGTGTGTGTGTGTGTGTGTGTGTGTGTGTGTGTTTTAGTGAATGGTTATTGGTTAACCATTCAGACTGTCATACACTTGGTCAGTCGCCAACTTATCTTTGAAAAAACAGTAACTTCATCAGTTTACCATGCAGACAGTAATAATTTTTAATAACTACGCATTCAAACCAATGGTAAGCCATATTGCACGACCATGAGACCGACGCCAATTGTGTGCCAGTACTAGTTTTACAGCGTCACCTTTCCACCGCCAATAATCCAGATATTGCATTAGTATTCCAGCAGAACTAAACCACACAGGCACAAGTTAGTGTGGCAAACAAAGTGAGGAAAGCTTTATTCAGTTTACCGTTCCCCAATCAACCCACAGCGATAGCAGGCCAATAGCCGGCCAAACTCCCAGTGAACAAATTGGTGATGTCTGTCGCACTGGCCAAAGTTTACGTGGGAAAAAAAAAGCTGATATGGTGATTGTGTTGGTGAAGTTAAAGGTGTAGTGTTGCGGTGAGGCGGGACAGGTCTAGGAAGGGAAGCCTCATAGGATACCGGAGAGAATGAGCTCAAGAATGGGAGATGGATAAGAACTGTAGCTGAGAAATGTTTGTGAGGAAGGAGTGTTGTGAGTGGGCGTAATACAGTCGAATGAAAAAGTTTTACAAGAGTCAGGGAAGAGCTGAAAGACAATAGATGCATATAGAAAATGAACAAATGAGAAAATGGATACTGATGAAAATGCCATATGTATAAAGGGTGCAGAACCGGATAGAGCAGTAAAATGAGCATTTAGAAGAGATTAAAGCAAAATGAATGGAAAAGACAAAGGTAGAGTGTGGAAAAATAATAAGAGTTGAAAAACTGAAAAGACTCCGAAGTGTGTTTGAGTAATAACATTGCAAGTTGGAGAGATGATAATGTTAACCCACATATGGTGTGGTTTGGTACCGTTACAGCTGTGGACTGGTGCCGTTACAGCAGAATACAGAGCATATCACAAAAATGACTGACTGCCACCTTAAGTATCTCAAGTTTCTTCATTAACTGAGCAGAATTGTCGGGATGTAGGAAAAATAGTAAAGATGAATGAAGACATTACACTTGCATAATTAATCACGAACTGATTTAAACACACACACACACACACACACACACACACACACACACACACACACACACACACACACACACACACACACACACTTAACATCAGAGTGCTTGATTATCTGATGGATTAAATAAAAATAAAAAAAAAACTGTCGTCGCAACTGCCAGGGTCATATGCCGTCGGACACCGAGGTAAGAGACGCCAACAGAGAATAAGAGCAGGCAATAATTAAACACTCACACACACACACACACACACACACACACAATGTATATAAAAATATAAGCACTAAAACTCATAAAAACACACTAAAATCACTAAAACACCATAAGAACAATACAAATAAAAACAAAGCACCGAGTACTAAATCTTATGCAGCAGTCCAGCTGCCACAACAGTGTTGAGGGTTCCCTCTCTCATACAACGGACCAACTTACCCAAGCACCGATGAGAGACGGTACGACCCATCACTCGCCTGGTGCTCCGAGAGGTACCGACGGCGTAAATCTTCAAGACAGGGGCACTCCACCAGCAAGTGCCGAACAGTCAAGGGGCCAAGCAATCCTCACAAAATGAAAGGGGAGAGCCCTCCATAAAATTCCATGAGAGAACCGGGTGTGGCCAATTCACATCCGGCATAAAACACTCTCCCACCGGCAAGACAAGCCTCAGTAAATAAAAGGGATACCTCGCCACAAACAGCCCTTATCTTGTTAGACCCCACCGCATCCCAGCGGTCTTGCCAACAACGCCGAATCTGTTTAGGAATAAAAGGGTAAAAATCATATGCAGGCAGCCGATGCAGAGAAGGATGAAATCTTGCAGAAGCAGAAGGGCAAGTCGATGATGCCTTCACACATCCAAAAGGCACTGTCAACCTATACATCAGAAATAAGTGTTATCTTAAGCATAATGAATTTACACAGATATACAGTGGGCTCGCACAGTGTGCGTCACCGCAGTGCGCGATTCGCCTTGTTCACGAGTGACCAAAAATCATAACCAAAAACCCTTTAATGCGCGAGTTTACCGCACAGGACGCGAGGCAGAGGCAAGGAGCGGCTCAAAAATGACATTTTCTACTAGTGCGCGACCACCCCTCACAGAGTGTGTCACGTGTCGTCATGTTGATGCGCAGAAATTCCCGGGCATTCTACTGCGCAGCTTGGGGTACAAGGGAGTGGGCGCGCCATAACAGTCCCGGCTCATGCACTGTGCGGATCCGCTCTCTACAGGTAACCTGTCGTGTACAACGTGTGGTGTTTTTTGTGCTGCCTGTACTTCGCTGCACCATGGCTCCAACCCCAAGAGTAAAGAAACTTCTGACGCACGCCACCAAGTTAAAGATAATTAAGATGATGGAGGAGCGTCAAGGAAACACGGCTATCGGGAGAACCCTGGGACTGGCTGAATCTACAGTGAGAACTGTGTGGAAGAACCGTGAAGCGCTGCCTACTTCTTCCTTAGCTTTTATCATTCTTTTTCTGTGCCTGCTCTCCTCTCTTCCTAGTTTTCCCATCTTTCCTGTCACTTCTTATTGCTTTTCTTTCCTTTACAAGTGCCTTTACATTGAGTGACAAGCCAAATGGTTTCCTGTAAGCCAAGAAACCGTTGACAACGCTGGGTGGTAACCACATAACCAAACCATATGTGTTCCCTACGTGTCAATAGTGGGTTGGTAGCGGGTTAGCGCCCCTCCCTGTAAAACATATAACTCAGAGTCAAATAGCCACCCCTTGTGGGATTGTGGCGTCTGGCAATAGATAGATAGATACACCAGTGACGATCTATGAACCGAACTGAGGGAGATGATGGACAAATACGGAAAGATTATCTAGAGCTACAAGAAAACTATGGTTTTAATTTCAGGTGTATCCCCAAAGATCGACAAAGGGAATGCCCTCTTCAGTAAAGGTTTTAGTATAAATAACAGGGTTATATCACTTTGGTTACAGGAAGGCGTGAAGTTCTTTGATATATGGAAGCACTTTTAGGGGCAGCAAGCAGTATTTCTAAATACTGGACTACACTTGAACTCGTTGGTTTTACCCATCTTGATTGATTCCTCAGTGGTGTTGTAAGTTTTCTTCTGGAGAAAATAATCATCATGGAAGGTGAACACTAGGGCTGAGTGAAAAAAAATTCTTCAATTTTAAAAAAGTGTAGGTACTAAGCATTGACAAACATGTCAAAACCAGAGAAAAATGCCATTTTTTGGTCGTTGCCATCTTCTGCATGCCAGCAACCCTCGCTTTATTCCTCCAGCAGAGTCGTTGACTACGGGAAATTTTTAAAAATAGTGTTAATCAGAATTAACTGCTTTGGGATTGTGATTTTTCAGCTGAAATTATGCACAAATAAAATCAATTGCATAATATATTGGGCCTCTTCCTAAATATTGTGTTGCTCTGTCTTGCAGGTATTGGTGAGATTTGTGTTATTTTCATCAAAGGCTCGTATATGCCAATATTATCTGTATTGGTATGCAATAATGGAGACTAGGAAGAATGTAACAAGTGTCAAGGTACTGCACAGTGGTCATACATTCACCAGCATCGAAAGTTTCCCACCAGGCATCCTCCCAACTAAGATGCAAGTCATTGAGAGAATTTTGCACTCCAAGAACTTCAGGATGGTCAACGTCATTAACAGTGTTGCAAACGAGTTTCACGATAGATGGATATCGTGTAATGTCTACCCTCTTCATCAGTTGACAATACTGAAGAAGATCCAGAAACTATATTGTCATTCAGTTCACTCGACAGATGGCTCAAGAAGAAACAAAGCAGAACATTTTTGATGAATGAAGCAGAGTTCATGTAGGATATTGATGTTCTGTTCGACATATTTTGTAAGGATGAAAACCAACGGAAGAACTTGGAGAAGGAATACAAACTGAATTATGACTGAAGAAGACTTCACCTTCTATGAAAACCAGAAGAGTGCTTGCATTGGTCAATGCCTGGATGTTGCAGTGCCATTGACTCCATCTGATGAAACAGTCATCTGCAGGTCGTGCCATGCACCTGCATCTACATCTGTTCCTGCATCTGAACGCTTGACAACTGCATCTGGATCTGCTCTGACATCTGCCCTACCCTTAAGGGACCAACCATCCGGATCTGTTTACTTATCCGACAGTTCACTGTCTACAACGGCAATGGAAATGTCAGTAATTTCAGAATTCGCACCAGGTGCTTCTACACAATGCAACGGGCAGAATCGGAGGGAGTGGAAGAACCTTGCTATGATGTGTGAGCGATATCAGGTGTCTGACAGAGCTACTGCTGCAATTGCTAATAGCATGTTGAAAGACATTGGCATCATATCTGAATATGATAGAAGACATGTCATCGACTGCAGCACGTTGCACATGCAACGTGATAAATACAAGGAGCATATAAGAAGAGAAGAACAAGTAAATTTCAAGCTTGTTGACAGCATTTATCTGGACAGGCGAAAAGACGCTACACTGATGATGCTGGAAGGAACAAATGAGAAGAAGTACTGGACAGTTCAGTTGGAGGAACATTACACAGTTGCTGGAAAACCTGGTAGTTATTATTTAACTCACCTATCGCCCAGTGATGGATGAGGTCGGACAATCGCTCAGGCTGTTTACGATGCCGTTAAAGGCACCGAGTTGGAAGCTACATTGGCTGTTGTTGGCACTGATGGAACAGCTACTATGATAGGACGGCATAATGGTTGCATACGGGCTCTTGAGATGAAGAAGCCACTACAGTGGGTTATTTGTCTACTGCATACAAATGAATTGCCACTGCGACATGCAATGGCCTACATCAATAGCATCACAAATAGTCCAGACAGCTTTGTGAGCCCCATCGGCAAGCAACTGAATGGCACAGTGTCTGATTGGGCAGTTGTGGGGTTCCAAAGTGTGCCCAATCCAAACTTCCCTGAGTTACCTGAGTCTGCTGTTGATGATCTGAGCACAGACCAACACTACTGTACGGCTACAGAATTGGCAGAGCTGTGACTTCAGGATTCGTGGAGATGACCATCAGCTCCTTGAAGTCAGTCTGATTGTACACTCACGATGGTTGACTCTTGGGTGCCGAATCCTACAGCACTGTGTGTCAGTTGAGATGCCCTCAGTCAGTATGGATCTACTGGTAGTTTTGTATCTTGGTGTACTTTCCCACATGGCTCAACATCAACTGCAACTGCAGGCTGACTGACGGAGCGAGGAACAATCATCAACTTGTCTGTCAGATTGTGAATTTACCAAACGTAGAGGTCCGGGATATCGCTTTGAAAGTAGCCAGGAGGAACTCACTCTTTGTGCATCCTGAAAACGTCTTCCTGGCTATGCTGCGTGACGACAATGAAGAGAGTCACAAAGAAGCAGTGGAACTCATAAAAACTCTTCAGAACAAGAACTTGTTAGCCAAAGAAGTGAGGACTTTCAACACAGCAGAGATACACGTCGAAGCTGACTCATATCACCGCACAACAAACATGAACTCACCAGACATACAACAACCACCTGCCATCAGGAATTTTTCAGACTCAGACATTGGAAAAATCCTGCACCAACCGCTCAAACTCGAGCACCCGAATGGCATGTTAAGCTAGTGACGGAGGCTTCAGCAAATGTAGCTGGGTTCGAGAGAAGAGACAGATTCATCCATCAGAGAATTAAATCACAAAAACTCATGAATTTGAAATAAAGAATCAGTTTGTACGAAAACTATGCCATCTGATAGTGTCGATGTTCCCCAAATAAATCACTGATTCCCAACAAACATGGGTGTCAATTTCCATTCCTCATGTATGTACTGTAGTACAACTAGCTAGAAGTTAAAAGAAAACATCAATTTCATCGCAGAACTCGCTATACTATTGGAACCACAAACATAAATTTATCACCAGAGATCAAATGTACCCGTAATCATCAAAAACAGACCCTCTAAAGGAAAATAGAGTTGCTGGCAAGCAAAAGATGGCAATGCCCCCAAAATGTCATTTTCTCTAGTTTTGACATGTTTCTCAATGCTAAGTACCTACACTTTTTAAAATTGAAGAAAAAAAAAATTCACTCCACTCTGGTGAACACACCAACAAACGTACAATATATAGTCTGATAAAACTATTGGTAATGTAAACCTCCACATAAAAAAGGAAAAAATTAATGCTTTTCTTTTAAATATGCATAGTCTGCATAATAAATTTCTTGATTTGGGGGCACATATTAACTAAAGATTACAATATAATTGGTATAACAATAATGGCTGATTATTGACTAAAGGGACATATCAGAAGAGTTTATTTTACCAAGTTATCACATTTTCAATAGTGAAATGAACGACAGAGTAGAGGTTGGACAATGTTGTATATCAAATCAAGGCTCCAACCACTTGTAATTCCCAAGTCATGTATTGAAAATATCGACAGTATTAACCTTCAGCTTAAAAATGAATCTTACGGTAGAATCACACTTGGGAAAATATATTAACCACTTTGACAGTCACTCAGCACAAATAATGAAATCTACAATCAAACTGCCAAAATATCTTGAACTCAAAGTAATGGAAATATTTGGTTATTTTAATTTGCCAGTTCCAAAACAAGGAGCTACATCCTCGCACACAGGGTTAGTCTTACAGTGCACACAAACTTGCAGGAATGTTGATTGCATCAGTTCGTAAGTTATTCAACATGTGGTGCTAATATCTTAAGTTTTACTTATCCACAGCAGAAAATTAATTGAGTAACTGTACCGTAGAAGAAGTTAGTACAAGCATCATCGAATAGTCACATTTAACCCTAAATTCTGTGAAGACAATGTCAAAGCCCGTTAGGAGATGTCCAACTATTAGAGCACTGATTGTTTTTCCTAATTTAAAACAGTTGTAGCTGTTGGTGACTGGCATCTCATTCATCAAAATATTTTATATCAACGACGAATGGCAGTTTCTAACAGATAATCTTCACAGTACAATCAAGTTGTAAATTTCAATGAACAACTGAAGGCCTGCAAAAAATACTAAAATAAATTGTTGAAGTCTGGCACTGAAAATTGTTAGAAAAAAGAGCAAAAATTATAAAGCTACAAAAAATCAGACTGATAAGAACAAATACATAATACTCTAAGATGGAAAGCCAAAAAGCAAATAAAGTATGAAAAACCTTGAGGCCTTACTGCTAGTATGAGTAAATTAAACTGCAAAAGAATTTTTAGGTACATCAGAAGCCAAAAGATAATAAAATCACCAATCGAAGCCCTTATCATAGATTGTGTAGAACATATTGATGAAACTAAGATGGCATGAATTCTTAATATTTTATTTTCATCGCATTTTTTCAAGACAGACTACAAGTATGAGTCCTGTAGTTCACCATATCTAATAAAAGTGTAACATAATGATTGGGGTACAGTTAGTGAACGAGATGTAGGCCCACAACTTGTAATCAGTAAAATTAAGGCCAATAAAACATGGGACCAGGTAGAATATGTCTATCATATTAAAAGGTCTACAGAATGAATTAACAAAGCCTTTGACCAAAATTTTTACCTTATCACAAGAGCAGTAGGGTGTCGCATGAGTGGAAACTGGAATACATAACTCCAACATTCAGAAAGGCAACAAAGGAAAACCAGAAAACCACTGCCCTATTAGTTTAATATCAGTGGTGTGTAAGTCATTATTAACTGTAGAGAATCAAGTTTGTGAAACACTAACAAATACTTTCATCAAATATTCATACACGTTTTTCAGAATAACTGTTCTTGCCTCATGACTCTAGTGGACATTTTCAATGATATATTGAACGTGTACAATGAGACTAAAGCCGCTGATTCTGTGTATCTCGATTTTCAGAAAGCGTTTGACGAAATTCTACACAATAACTCCTTGATAAGCTAAAGGCACGTGGTTTCAGTGCCAGTGTTCTCAAGTGGATCAATAATTGGCTTACCAGTTGAAAACAACGCTTTTGACAAGTAAATAGGAATTAGAATGGATTGATATTACAAGCAGAGTGCCACAGATTCAGTATTAGTTTCTGTCCTATATTTAGAATATATAACTGATACTGATGAGGGATTATTTGGTAAAATTTTCAAAAATTACCGAGGGTACTAGAATAGGTAACACAAGAGACAGTGCATTGCAATGGCAGGCAATTCTGATTACCTGCAGTACAAGGCAGATGGACTTCCGTATTATTAAATGTAAATATTAGCAGTAAAGACGTCAGGGCAACTTAAACTATGAATAGCATTTAACTTGATAACATAAGCCATGAAAAAGATTTAGGAATTACAATAATAAGTTATTTGAAACCAAGCCAACAGTGTACAGGGCTGCTTAAAAAGAAAAAAAACAAAACAAAATAAAAACAATAAAATAATTGGGTTCATGGGCTGAGCATTTAGTTATAAATGGGAATATACCATACTGACCTAGTGTACATTAGCATGCCCACACTTGGAGTATTGGGTCCAGTTCTGATCACCTCATTATAAAAAAAAAAAAAAAAAAAAAGATATTGAGAAACTTAAGACAGTATGGCAAAGTGAGACCAAAATTATACCTAGACAGGGAAATAAACCATCTGGGGAAAGTTTAGAAGGGATTAATCTATTTACCTTAACTAAGGACAGGCTAAGGGGGATTTAATTCACTTGCTACCTACCTAATCCCCAAGTGGCAGGCAGAGGAACACCTCATAGATATATATGAGGTACCATCCTAGAGAACGAGGAACATGGGACCCCCAACAGACATGTAGGGTTCCACTGAATGTACTGAATAAGGTGGCACAAACATTACATCTCGCCAGAAACTGTGACAGGGAGGTGAGATTATTATTCCACAATCTCCTCAGGCATACATGAATTATACTGATAATAAATATTCTGGCATTCCTGTTGGATCATCGTCTACTAATGGTCTAACTGCACTACCTCCTGTGCTTATGGGCTGTGTGCCACCAAAGTTGAGTAGGCACTGTCTCTGCATATTAGGGACCAGGGCATCAATGAAAATCTACACGCGCAATGTAAGATGCCTCTCAGAAGATTAACCCCTTAACTGCGGGGCGTCACTTTCATGATGCTTGGGAGTAAGGAATCATACCGTGGGGTGTCACTTTTGTGATTCTGTGTTATTTTGAATTCACCCAGGCTTTCAAGTGGTGGCTTGTATTATCTATCAGTACTGCCAATGTCCAACACTAGTCAGCACTCCTAATCTCATCTGTACTCCCATCCATTGTTGACAATTTAGCCATTTCTCCCCGTTCTTGACTCCCCTCCCCACCTCTCCTCCGTCACCCTCTTCTCTCTCCTGCCCGGCCGTGCTACGCTAAGTAAATCTTCCCTGGAATTTTCCACTGATTTCATCCATTGAAATAAGCCCTATGCCCTATTCTTATACCAAATAATATATACAAGAAAGAAATAAGGTAAGTAATAGTGCCATACACCTGGAAGTGGCTAATTATCACCTAACAACACCTCACGTGCACTCGTTTGCTAATTTTTGCTGTTTATTTCCCCTTGAAATATGCTGCATAATCTATTTCCGTAATAAAAATATATATATAAGAAAGGAAGGGAGAAGCCTAAGTGATATTTACATTCACCTGGAACTACCTAATTTATTATATATTGTCTAGATTTCCTGCCAATCATTTCATAGTGTATATATTAGCAGCTTTCACCCCGCTAACATTGGCAGCATTGCACTTCCCCTAGGCAGGCAGGCCACCATACTGAATTCAGTTTATGGTCGTCTTTCAAGGTGAAAGCACGTCGGATTCGCGCCTGCCCAATTATGCCGCTTTTTAGCCCCATGCAAAGGGCCCTGTGACCTCTACTCCCTACTGTACTAAACCTCGTGTGGAAAGAGGTAAAGGGGTAAGTGACTGTGGAACGTGAACTGGCTAATTTGTCAATGAAAATGATAGACAGTGACTACGATCTATCTGGTGAGTAAAACAGTGCAAGTGGAAATGTAAATAATGTGTAAACAGCAAGTGAAAGCAATGAATATAAATATAAGTGAACAGTGGAAAATTGTTTTATAAGTTACTGCAAGTGACTGCATAACAAAGTGTAAATAAAATAGAAATGTAAATAATGTAAATAAAATAGAGAATGTAAATAAAAATGTAAATGAGTAGTAATAAGAATACGAGTATATATACTAGGAGTAATGAAAGTGAAAGTTTTACTCTATCATGTATGAATACAATGAGTTATGACAGTGAAAATGAAGTGACATTCACTCTCAATGCTAGTATACAGGATGAGAAAATGAATGCTACGTATTTTACTGAAAGATAAATTGAATGCCTACACTGACAATAAACTACTATTACTGAAGGAAACTTATGGATAAAGACTGTAGATACTGTATTTATAAGTGTTATATAGTAATAGAAATATAAAGTGTGAGTGTTTTTATGAATAATAAATGACAGAACACCAGTGGCTAACAATGTCAAATGGGAAGGTCATACGCAGTCGTAATTTTCATTGCTTTCACAGTTTTTTTTTTGGAGTATGGATTCCAAACTATTTGAGAATCATAGAATAGTGTTTCTAGTGATAATATCAGGCTGTGGTAATCATATTACGGGTTGTCGGGAAGTGTAAAGTGGAGACTTCGTTACCCAGATTCAGAGGTCTCCACAAGTCCTACGGTACTCGATGAAGGCTCAACAAACATCCTAGGAGAAAGCTGAAGGTATGTGCCATAGGCATATTGAATTATAATATTCTAGGACTAATAACTGATTTTTGGCAAATATTTTTAGAGAGTCTGTCAGAGCGCGAATATGCCCGTGAGACACGCAAGTCAAGCAAAAACAACCCCGCGGTTTAGGGGTTAAAACCAATTTACTCCACATCATCTCCAACACATTAATAATTTTTCCCCCTTTGCATTTAAGGTCCGTAATTCACACCAACATAATTAAGTTAGTGTTAATGGTCCCTCAAACAATGTAATCCAGTGTTCGAAATAGGTTAATGTATTTGGAGGGTCATCATCTGCGATAGTGACGGCCTTCCAAGCAGAGGGTAGGGGCTGAGGGTATTGTAAACTCCCGCCGATACATATTTATAAAATCAGACCAGTATGTGGCATAAGTGGCCCTATGAAATGAGTAATGGATACCAGAACACTATTCAAAGCTTCATGCTGCAGTATTCCCAGTATCATAGACATTTTTAAAAAATAAATAATAACAATATATGATATGTGTCATCTTCAAAGTCGCCCCCGAGTCACGAGCTCTATGACGAAAAAAAAAAATTAAATAAAGCTGGTATATTTCAAGTGTTTGCGGAACACAAAACCGTATCACACAGTGAAGCTTGGCGAACTTAAAATCACCGTGTGCTAACATGTAGGACATATTACAAACTTAGCAAATTCAATTATCACAATACGAATGAACATAGCTAATAGGGTGCAAGTGCATTGTTATGTCTACAAACTCTGAAACAGAATTTAATTAAGGTTGCGTTTTCACTCACGTTCTGAATTATCACAGTTGAAAACTAAATATATCACTCGTAACTGAAAACCTCTTATTTGAAGGGTTCTTTATGTCCCATGGTGGGTCTTTCTGCATGGTCTGTTTCCATGGGTCTCCATTGTACACCGGTCCAGTCTTTGTCTGCCTTATCACTGGCCTCTCCTTTACATTCCCCAGTGCCCCCAGTCCTTTGTTCCCTTCCCCTGACTACCATCCCTATTCTTGTCCACACCTAGATATCCAAAACTATCAACAGTACTTCTGTCAAGCTTTTCAGTGTTACCTACATATATCATCATATTTCACTCTTCTCCGTCTTTAATGTATCTAATTACTCCACGTTTACCATCAGTCATACGTAATTATTACTTTTACATACCTTGCCAAACTTAGTCATTTCCTTTCTAGATCTTCTCTTCGTCTGCTACTAGAGATGTCATATGCAAACAGCACTTGACTCACTTCCCAGTCACTGCCTCATATACACACAGCCTCACCCCTTGTCCCATCACCTTTGCAGTTACCTCTCTCATAACCCCACCCACAGATTAAATTGCCAAGGAGACATGACACACCCTACCCTGATGCAGTCTCAGGCCTACTCCTACCTAAAACCACTCACACTTCTTTGCCCATCGCAGACACATGCCTAAGTAAGACTGTAAGCACTGTTGCCGACAGGAAATCTTAAATAAGGGCTAAATTGATCTTTTAAACGAGCTAAACATGTGAACAATTCAGAATCTAGCGGTATACCCAGTTTCGAAATGTGCTAGATCTACCTCCAAATTGGCAACACTGCCTGTAAAAACTTCTTGACTGTCTCCAACAAACTTCCCTCCTATCATACGACTATGCATCTGTAATACCTGCTGCAATGCCTCTCCATTCTGTCTCCTTTGCAGTAATATATTACATACTTTCTGGTATCTCTTCTGTCTCCAGGGACACAATGAACAATATACCTAACCACTTCCTCATGCAGTCTCCTCCCTTCTTCAAAAACTCCACTGCTATTAGTTGATATCATCCACTCCAGCTGACTCTCCACACTTATCTTCCTTAAGAGTAAGAAAAGATACAGTAAGAGAGATCAGTGGCATTAAGGGAAGTCACCGGGAAAGACAGCAGGGAGTATCGCTGTGGTATACATGGATGGCCATAGACTGGTGAAGGAGGTACAAGGCAGAAATGACAGAGTAAGAGGGAGGGGTGGGTCAAGGAAGAGGTTGAGAGATGGGGTTAGAGAGGCTTTGCCGAACATTGGCTTGGAATTCCAGGAGGATGAAAGGGATGCAGGGGATTGAATAACTAATTGGTCCGATGTGGTTTACCGGGTGGATTGGACCATGAGGTGAGAGGCGTCTGGGGTAAACTGGGAGATATGGGCTTGGTAATGGGTGCTATGCTGAGTCATTTCTACTAGAAACGCGGCTATAGAGTACAGATGTGAGCAGAGAGAGAGAGTACCTGAAAAATGAATGCTTCATGTCTTTTTCTTTCTTTGTTTTCGTCCTGTCCTGAACCTCTTCTGCGTAGTGGAAGAGACAGCAAATATGAAACAAAGAAAACTTAAACTTAAATATTATTAAAGACGTAATATGGAATTCATACATTCAGTATTTCTGTTTGCATTATAACTATTGCTGATACTAAAATCTGTGCCAGGGATGGCTGGGACCCATGCATTATTGAGTCTGTCAATTTGCTTAATCCCCGAGCAGAAATTAACGGCCATGACTCCGCTGTCAGACTGTTTACCACATTATCATCTTGTTCGCCACACACTGCAACCAAATCTTTATATTTAATTTTAAGATAACGTACTTTTGTTTTAGTTCTTTATTTCCGCACCTTTCTGGTTTATCTTACACCCTCCCTACTCAGTCCTTTGTTAGCTGTAGGTCACACAGCGCATTCCTCGGTGTTGCTTATTTTAGTTTTTTCTCAATCGTTTTTAGTAACTGTCTGGGCATGTTAAAATCTGATTTATGAATGGTCACGCAGGTGTAACTTTATTAAAAACCGATATATTGCATCGTGGTTCTCCTTGCACTTCTGCTACAAATCTGTATACAGGTTGATACAACACTGATCCTGCTCTTCCTCAGTGTATGTACTATCCAAATCCATAGTAAAACTGCATGCATTAAATACCCTATGCTCATTTGACTCACACCAATTAACTGTAAAGGATAATGTAGTTTCTCATGGTTTAATAATACAGACATTATAAACAAGAGGGCAGGGGCCTCCACCATTTGTTGGCCCATGGGCTCCACAGTACTAAATGCATCCCTGGTACAATGGTTAGCCTAATTATACTGTACAAAAGAATCCATGACTATTCTCTGCGCAAGACAAAATTGTGAAGCATGTACAGATAGTAATTGCAGTATATAGTTTAATTTCTTCCCAGCTGTTTCTGTTATGAGTAAGGTACACTTCCACACTCGTCCTCTTCCTTTGTTTTATATCCCTAACATTTCTAAATGTATACACTCGGTAATAATGGTCAAATGGTTTACATGTATGAATATGTGGCGTTCAATCTTCATGTCTTCATGTGAGGCTGCAACATTAACTATTTCAGTGATGAACCGAAAGTAATACTATAATTATAATTAGGTCTGTTAGGTTTAGACTGCAGTGAAATATGGTATTTGCAACCGTTGAATTATTAGTGTCACTGGGATGAAACGAGGGGTAAATAAATAAGGTGAAAAGTTCAGTGCAGCCAAAGATAGCATTAAATTGCCTGAGAGTGGTATTTTGTGATTGGTTGGTGCAGTGATATGAAGATCATGATTGATAGGGGGATGGAACTGAGAGGTGTTTTTGAGGACAGAGGCTGAGAGGTTGGTGCGAGGAAGGGGTTGATATGAGAGGTAAGATAAAGCGATGCGATCTTTGGTGTGAATAGGTGGATTGAGAGGAGATGGAGAGCGGCTTAACCATGACCCACACCAACAGTGTGGAATGTGAGGAGAGCGTCGAGCTGGGGAATGAACGTGGGATGAAGGAAGGATGGTGAATGAGATGAGGCAATTGGGAAAGAGAAGGGATTTGGATGTGATAACAGAGCTAATGTGATGGTACTGGTATTTACAGAGCACATCGTTGCAACTATAAAATTACTGTGACAACTCGATAGTAAAACACGTTCTGATTATTCACACTATAATATATGTCGGTAAACTGGAAACAAAACCACATTATATTTTACCCTATGAAATCATCTATACCATACCAAATATTTAGGACGTATTCTGGATGGTTCATGTGTATTTTACTGTTTCGAGATATTTGCATCTTTCTGCCTCATATGCAGCATCTGTGACACAAATCTTAAAAATTATAATACCCCAGGGTGTAGCGTGAATGCCCGTTTCTAACAAACAACATCTGCACTGTTAATCCAGTCAGTGGGAGATGGAGGTGAAGCTTGGACGTTGTTGGAAGGCCACGAGTCAAGAGTGGGAGCAGTGGAAGATATTTATTTGTGAGGTGCATGTGGAGTTACGTGGAGAGACAGACTGACAAGTAAGGAAGTGAAGGAGCGTTGTGGTGTGGATGTGGATGTGATAGAAAGCGTTAGAAGTATATCGAGGTGGTTTGGCCATATGGAGAGGATGGAGAGCGAGAGAGTAACGAGGAGAGTGTATGTGCGTGAGGTGGACGGGGGGGGGAGGGGTAGGCCGAGGAAGAGATGAAGTGATGAAGATGAGAGGTACCGGTTATAAAGAGCGGGTTGTGTGGGCTGGGGGGGGGGGGCAGTGAACTGGCAGGGGACAGGGCGACACGGAGGCGATTTGTTTGTGGCCACGCCTCACGGGACTGAGGTGTGTGGTAGTAGATAGATACATAGAATTCACATTACCTATTAGATGAGGTCAATCCGATAACCGATAACTCACTGCCGTCAGTTCACTTACCTTGATTCCATGCCTCGCTCTCTCGCAGACAAATTTACCATACCGAACCACCATTTTATTGGCCTATCCTCCCGCCTGCAGACTAACTCACAGATACCGGTTTCATCACCCTACTTATATGTTTTCATAACCTGCCATACCATCTGAGCACACACTCTTCAGCTCTATTGTCAAGACAGTTCTTAGCACATCTTGTACACTCTACTTTACGCACTAACATACGTTCCACAGCAACCCCATTCCCACTCCTCTTCTCATGAATTTTCGTTCTCCAGCCACGCTAAAAATCTCACATCCTTTAAAACACCGTTACGCAATCCTCGGGCAGCCTCCCCACTCAGACCTCTGAATAGCATCAAGGCCCTCAAAGCACCAGCCACTCTCTTGCTAGTGCTATCCTACTTTCCATATTCTTTGCGCATTTCTCTCTCTTTTCTGTTATTGCACCAAAGACAAGTAAACTCTCTTCAGTTCAGGTCTCTTTCCATTCACCATCACAACACTGGGAATCAACTTCTTAAAGAAAAATCACTCTCCTCGTATCATCAGTTATTATCAGCGCACAATACAGACCTCAGCAAAACTGCAACAGTCCGGAATCCAAGTGTTTCATAACAGCAAGCAATATACACCTGCACAGATTTGATTTCTATAATCATTTACTGTTTATTACAATATCTCTCTCTCTCTCTCTCTCTCTCTCTCTCTCCACACACACACACACACACACACACACACACACACACCTGGTGGAGTGACTTATATAGCACTGGACCTCTAATCCTAAGAACTGTAGTTCGAGCCCCCCCCTCCCCAGGCTGCTTTCCGTGCGCAGGTGAGGTTAGCGCTCCCCCTTCAAGCATAACTCAAGGCGCGCTGTGGTGGAGACCCGCAAAGGTTCGCAACTCGGCGGGATAAAGATTAGGTGGTCTGTCCTATTGTTCCTACTCCTCGCTCCAGCCTCAGTGAGGACTGGTAGTGAGTCGGCGCTCCTTTGAAGCAGCCTAGATCAGCCTGTTGACCTCCGTAGATGAAGGACCTGTATATTTTCAGCCACTGAAATATAAATAAATATAGCAAAAATTACGTTATTTATATCTATATACAAACGCACACCAACCAGTACATACAGTAGAATAGCCATGCTGACCTCACACTTCTTGCCTAGGTCCAACACTGGCCTGTAAGGGTACGCCCTCATTGCAAGCGATCTCGGAGTGGGTCGAGGGGAACATGCCTCCTGGTGTGATGGAGTCAAGAACCTTGAAGGTGTATCTTACGTGGATGGCCATACTGTCAGCGGGCGGCGGGTTACCCTCTGTCTGAACCGCCCAGCGTCCCGCTATGTGAACCAATATTTTGGTTAAATTCAGTTAATTCTTCTCTAGACGCCAGACTGGTAACATTAAGAAAATATGCTATTCTACCTTAACACAGATGAAAATG
>NC_136971.1:31856746-32051746 GCF_032717465.1 Coenobita brevimanus
CTGTGCATCTGATTTAAGTTTATATATTTCTCTCTGTACGTATAATGACAAGTGACATATAATGAGTACTGTATCATTGTGTATCCTGCGCATCACCTCATAGTCTTTCTTATTATGGCTTCGACCCTATAGTGGAGACCATGTTGCATTTGCTCAGTTTCTTTCCTTCTTGTAACACTTTTTTTTTTTTTTTTTCGCATATAGGCATTTTCAAGGATTTCATGTTGTAAAGGTCAAACCACACAAATAGGCAAATTTGAAAATCTTGTGGTCTTGTATATTCATTAATCATCATGACAATTTTGCACACAGGTATATTAGTGTACAGTAGCTGTGTGAAGACCATCCTGCATTCCTTTGGGAAAGTTGGCAATCTTTTATCTGTATATTTTGCATCTACATCTCAAGTACTAGGTTTTTCATAAATGCAATAGCTTTTTGTTTTTACTTTCATATCTTTACCTATCTGTGTTTTTGTTTACCTGTCATTTATTTACCTTGCATAGAACTTTAATTCATTCTATATAACTTTTCTTTTGCTTACCTAGCTTCTTAAATACGTTTCAGACCTTTTCAATAACCTTTATTTCTTTTATGATTTACCTGAGGCATTTCACTAGGCATCATTTGCATTCCTAGTTTTTAATATATAATTTTTGTTTGTTTTATACGTGCCCCCCCTTCGTCGATTGGGGCTAAGGTGTTGCCCCTGGGCAGCAGTAGTAGTACTGTAGTTGTTCCCTAGGCAGTCTGACCAAACAATTCCGAGTCCCTAAGGAAGGCCACGGCCGAGACAAGGCTTTTCCACAGAGCTCTGAAGGAGTGTATTTTTACGTCCCAGACCCCACACTGCAACAAGCTCCAACAGCAGTAGTACAGTACAGGAAGGACATTGCCCAGTAAGTTGTTCTTCTTATGGTCAGCCTTTAGGTGTGCAGTACACAAGATCAGCTGAGGCGAAAATAGACACTGGTTTCTTAAAGTTCACTGTCTTTATTTTCCAAATAATTCCACTTAATGCTTTCCAACTTCACTGTTCTCACAAGCACTGGACCTATACCCATTGTACCGATTGCAGTTACACTTAATGTTTAACAACACTTCATAGTTAGTACACTTAATGCTTGCTAGCACTTCATTTATTACACAAGTACTGAAACTAATCTTCACTAACAGTAATTACACTTAATACACTTCACTGTCTTCTCAAGTTCAATTGATATACAAACTTCAATAACCCGTCACTGTTTGCCACTGTTTTCACAAGTACCCATAATATACAATCTTCACTGACAGTAATTACACTTATGCTTGCAAAGCAACTCTTCCCAAACTTCACTAACAGCACTGCACTGACACTACACCAAAACCGACTGATCTTCACTCAAATTGACCTGACACCCGACTAAACTTGTAATATTATTATTATTATTATTATTATTATTATTTTTTGGCCTATCGACCATTGGGGCCAAAGCCCCTGGTCATTAAGGCCGTATATATATATATATATATATATATATATATATATATATATATATATATATATATATATATAAACACACACACACACACACTTCCATGCATATATACAGACACATTTTCAAGCACACGTACATATACATATAATAATTTTTATTTTATTCTTTTGTATTTTTATTTTTTAAATTTTTTCTTGGTTTTATATTTTTAAGACCTTATATTATAATGAAAAACCTATTCTAAAGACCTTAAAACTAATCACCTAACAGACAAATCGCTGACCTATACTAAATTCTACTGAGACAAATAGCTAGACCTACACTAATGGTAAAAATACCTCGACAAACAGAACACCATCGACTGCATATATGTAATGCCTTTCTACATTACATACCTGCACTCATCACCTGCTGACTGTCAGTCGAGGCACAGCCTAATATAGGGGACATCAGTATATGAAAGGGAACCAGACGAGTCAGGAACATTTCCATATACGTCAGCTGTCGGCCCTGACTAGCACAACTTGAACAATATGGTATGATCTATTTACATAATTTGTACAAAAAGAGAAGTACCTCGACCACCATCGACTGCAAGTGCCCAATCCTATCTATATTGCACACTTGCACTCATCAGCTGGTGACTGTGAGGCGAGGAATGGGGTTTAATGTAGGGGACATCAATACTAGAAATAGATCAGTGGGAGGAGGAACTATTTCAAATATGTCAACTGTCAACCCCAATTAATAGTACAACATTTACATATTTACAGTCCATAAAAACCATTACCATATAGTAAAAAAGTCACATCACTCTGATTAGTCCGGTCTCTCTCAAGAAAGCCATCAATATATCAGTCATAACAATGTTCCCATCACCCAGGATGGTGGAAAGGGTGAAGGGGACGTCTGCTGCACCGCAGTAATTCATAAGTGAAGTCCTTTCACAAATAAATCGCCGACAGCACAGGATGATATGACTGATAGATAACACCGCATCACAGATGTCACATTGCGGTGAGAATCGTTTTTCCATATAAGGTTTCATGTGTGTTTGGATGGTGGCATTAAGCCGCAAACGAGCCAACACTTTTTCTTCCAGGCAGCTGGAACGGTTGGCAGTGTCCCAGTCGCCCAGTTACGGTTTACATGGTGGAATATTTAGTCTGGTCCACTGACCTTGTCACAGAAGATTTATTGATTTCTTTCCGAGAGAGAGACTCGACCGTAGATCACGAGGAACGTCCCAAGTCTCCTTGAGCTCTACAGCCAACTTTACAAGTAAGTCAGCCTGCTCATTACCATAGATACGACAATAACCAGGCACCCAGATCAGTGTGAAGGACTTGTTGCATGAATGCACTTTATTAACAATGCGGCCCTGGATCTCATTAGAATCCGTAGTGCAAGAAGCAATCACCTGAAGGGCTGATTTCGAGTCTGAAAATATGACAAATGAGTCGTGCCAAGAATTGAGAGCATTGTCTATGGCTTTGTCAATGGCAAAAAGTTCGGAGGTAAACACAGATGTATGAGTCTGCAGCCGATACCTGAGGGCACATTCGGTCGACCATACACTAGCACCCACACATTCACTCGACTTGGAACCGTCTGTGTACAAATGGTGGGACCCCAAGAGACGAACGATGATGTTACGAAACACGTGATGGACCTCCGCCTCTGGCGCCTTGGCCTTTGATGCTGGGAGTCATGATACGTCAATGGTAAAGCCGGGTGGCTCCCAAGGCGCTATATTTTTTGACACCAACTTGTCAGTCACTGAGGTCCACACCAAGCTTCTGAGTCAGTAAGTGAAGGCGAATGGCTAGTGGCCAACGCACCCCCCGCATGAGATGGTGGTATTGACGCAGGGGGGCACAGGCCACATTGCCGATATTACTTTTCCTTGATGTTCGTATGCTGTATGATAAGGCCAGGTGGTCACGGCGAATACGGAGGAGAGGCATATTCGCCTCCACTTCCATATGAGCTACACAGGTACACCAGACGACTCCAAGACACATTCACAAACATTTATTCTGCAACACATCCAATCCTTTCAGTGTGGCATCAGATGTCAAGCCATATACCTGTGCGCCATAGTCTAGCTTTGATCGAATAAGGGACTTATACACCATTAATAAAGATTTTCTGTCAGCACCCCATGCAGTACCTGCTAGGTACTTGAGGAAGTTAAAGGTTTATCACAACGAGCAATCAAATTATTAACACGAATTTTGAAGTTCAAACGACGATCAAAATGTATTCCCAAGAACTTAACAGAATTTTGAAAAGGTATCGCCTGATTATCCAAAGTTAAGCACAAATTAGGTACGTTACGAGTCGTAAAAACTACAGTGGCACACTTAGAGATGGAAAACCTAAATCCCCACTGCAAGGCCCATTGGAGGACGGAATCAAGGGCTGCTTGAATCCGCCCAGCAGAAAATTGTGCATTATGAGAAGAGTGCCATATTGCACAATCGTCAGCGTAGAGCGAGTATTTAAGATTCCTCGGGATGGAAGCTAATGACAGCATATCATTGATCATAATGCTAAATAAAGTAGGACTAAGCACACTTCCCTGCAGCACCCTGTTTTCCTGGATAAATATATCTGATGTTACATTACAGGGCAATTTGACTAAGAAAGTCCTGTCTCTTAAGAAATTTGAAATACAAATAGGCAAATTTCCTCTTAAACCATAAGTATAGAGCTTCATTAGTAAACCGTGTCACCATGTCATGTCATAGGCCTTATGGATGTCCAAGAACACCCCTATCATGAATTTTTTATTGGCAATTGCCTCTGCAATACAATGCTCCAAATTCATTAAATGATCTAGTGAACTTCTGTATTTACGGAAGCCACATTGTTGATCATTTAACAAATTCTTCGACTCTAAAACAAAAAAGAAGTCTATTATTAACCATATGTTCCATGACCTTACATAGACAAGAAGTCAACACAATAGGACGAAATGAAGTGGGATTCATAAGATGACCAGCCTCTTTGGGTATCAGTATGATGTGCGTAAAGTGCCATGAGTTTGGGAATGTTCGAGACGCCCAAATCTCACTGTACAATGCTTGCATCTTAATCAGGCTGTCCTGATTAAGATGCTGGAGCATACTCTACGTGATGGTGTCAGGTCCAGGCCTGGTGTCTTTACAGGAGTTAAGGGCAAGGAGCAGTTCATCTAGCATAAACTCTTGGTTGTACGGGGAGTCTACGTCTTCTGTGGCAAAGTCTATGATCTGTAGCTCAGCCATGCGTTTATGGTGTTGAAAACGCAGATCTTAAGTGGCTGAGCTACTTACATGAGAAAAACTCCTGGCGAGGATGTTAGCAACGTCCATGGGATCGTCATAGATGTTATAATTAACCTGCAGGGTGGTCACAGGGATTTTTGGGCCTTTATTATTTAATTTTTAATAGTGGACCAGACTTTATGTAATGGTGTTGTACGATTCACCGTGGACACAAAGGACCGCCAGGAGTCACGTTTGGCCCTTCTTATTATTCTCCTTGCCTCAGCCCGTGCTTGTTTGTATGCAATGAAATTTTCCTCTGTAGGCTGACTGTCAAAAATCTTGTATCTCCTATTGCGTTTCCTTAATGCTTGTCGGCAATCCTGTGTCCACTGTATGAACTGTAGAAGTCTTGGGAATAGCAGCCTCAGCTGCGTGTATTATGGAAGTAGTTACATTTTCGACCTTAATATCTATGGTCTCCCCAGATATATCTAAATTGGTGATCCTTGAGAAGGATCCCCAATCTGCTTTCTTATAGTTAACTTTTGGAGGTGGAGGGTCCGAAACAATGTCATGTGTATAAGAAAGGAGGATGGGTAAATGATCATTTCCCAAGGAGTCGTCATAAGGGTCCCATGAGAAATCTTGATGTATACAAGGGAAGGCCAAAGATAAGTCAATGGCCGAAAAGTTACCAGTACTATCATCTACACGAGTTGCTCTACCATCGTTCAGAAGATAGAGGTTGGACCGTAGTATTAGGTTGGCTATTTGCTCCTCATGATCATCAATCCTCACGTTACCCCATTGATAGTGATGGGCGTTAAAGTCACCCAACTAACTTATTCCCAGGAAGATGTTCAAATAGTGAATTTAAAGCTTCACTATCAATAAGGCCATGTGGAGGACAGTATCGATAGCAAATAGACAGATACGTGTTATTAAATTTTACTCTGCACGCGACAGCTTCCAGACCAGAATTTAGAATCACTTCCGTTTGTGGGTGTGATTTGTGTGTGTATATGGCAACTCCGTGACCTTCATATCTTCTATATGAGTGATAGTGTTTGACCTGTGGGGGATCAGGATGATCCTCCAGGCGCGTCTCTAAACAAAAAACGTCTGGCCTGTGTATTGAAAGCAAAATTGCTATATTTTGTAATTTATTCCCAACATCTCTACAATTCCACTGTAATATAGTGAAAGTGACGGTTTAAGATTTACATTGGGGGCCAGTATGCTTCGTCTTTTTTTGCCGCCTGCCAGTAGGCGAGTGAGTACCGGGGGACCTATCCCGGTGCTTGTTAATGGAAACTTCCATATTTTCATCAATAACAAAGGTCCCAGATTCCACCGAGGAAGAGCTACCCTTTCTTTCCCTCGCTGGGCCAGGAGCAGGAAGAACATGAGGTCGTGGCTTGGTAAGGGTGGTCATATTACTCTTACTTGAATTGTCAGGCTTCGGTTTAGGCTTGACTGACTGAGAGGCAGCAGCAGCCTGAGAGTAGGAAGTTGTAACAGGGGTGTCAGTTTGAGAGGTGGATTGGACAGGAGGCTGAGATGGAAAGATAGAATGTATGGCAAGAGGAACCGGTTCAGAGTCAGTCTGTGTTGTAGCAGAGCACATCATGGGATGGGACATCACCACTGAAGCATAGGACCTATTCGGCGTACGAGTTGCATGCAACTCCTTAACCTTTTTCCTTGCTATGTAGTAGGAAATACGCTCAGTTGCCTTCACTGTGCAGACCTCTTTCTCCTCCTTCCACTTGGGACAATCCCTAGAGGAAGTGGAGTAAGCATCCTTACAGTGAAAGCAACAGATAGTCTCTGATGTGCACTGCTCAGCATCGTGACCCTGTGTTGCACATTTGCCACACACTGACTGTGAAGCCAGACAATTCTTAGCACCGTGCCCATATAACTGACACTTCAAACAACGGAGTGGGTTGGGGATATATGGTATTACATTAACTATTTCATAGCCAACTTTGACATGTGCCGGGAGTGAAACTTTGCCGAAAGTCAAAACAATAGTGGCCGCCTTCATCCTCATGCCTTTGAAAAATATGGTAATAAACCGGGCATCAATGACATCTTGCTGAGCAAGTTCCTCTATGATCTCTTCCTCACTCATCACCATGAGATCCCTGCAAGTGATAACACCCTTGCAGGAATTCATGGAAGTTGGGATCTTGGCCTCAACATCATAGCAGTGAAACTTGCGCAGCTTCAGCAAATCCTTAACTTGGGATGAATTACATGTCTTTACAATGAGGTCTCCCTTCGCAAGTTTTTTTTACTTGTTCCACCACCCCACAGCCATCAATAACCTTCTTGATCATGAAGGGATTGAGACTGCTCAAGGAAGTGGAACCGTGTTATTTACACTGATGTCAAGAGGCAAACGAGACTGGGGCCGTTCTGCCTGGGGGCTGTCAGTCTGTGTACTAGTTGGGGGTCGGTCAGGACCACCTCCCCCCCTGAAGGGGGGGGAAGCTGAAAGGTCGTCCACCATAGAATGGGATGAAGGAACGAAAACAAGGAAAGGACAAATAACTCGGGACAGAACACCTATGTCTGAGGTTGCCCTCTCAGACCATTCCAGGGAGGCTCAACCATGTCAATTCATGCCCCATAGCGATCAGTGGGGGGGACTCTCTATGGGCGAGTAAGCAAAGGTAAACTCAGTATAACGGTACAGACACCTACTGTATCTAGCTGGAGGGAGGGGAGGAATACAAGTAACTAGCTAACCTAGTCGCCACCAGAAGGGTGAAAAAAAAAAAGAACCAATGCCAGTGACGCAGCCCTATAAATCTAGAGAAGAGAGAGCACGAGCATACATCCACTCTCTTCACGACCATGCATCAAAGTCCCCTTGTAATAATCTCTACCCCATCTTATACAAGCTTGCATTGTTCTAGAAAGACCTACTTCTCAAACATTCTCGGACGTGCTGGTCTTGCATCAGCCCCTAGTAACAATAGTTTCCAACTAGGAGACATCAAAACATGCTAGAGTTGTCTTACATTACATAACACTCTAAATCATGTACCATACGAACTTAAGTTACATAATTTAACAAGCAATCACTTAAATAAAATGTTATAATGAAAAAGAGCATAAAAATAAATTAATGTTTAACTTACGAAATAACTACGCTTACAAACACCAGTCTAACTGGCAACTCTGATGACTCGTACCGAAAGTTACGGTACCAGAAACGTCTCGAAGGTACGAGACTACCTAACTGGCAAATCCCCCTTCATTACACTACCCCCTCCCCAGTCCTTTGTCATCCCAACAAAATTACACAATATACACGAACTTAAACTTTAATCCTACTGAAACCTCTAGCTATACACAAAATAATCTTTCAACTTATCAAGTCTTCTATTCCACTTCCGTTGATGTCCTTGCTCCTCCACACAGTCCACTCCTCCAGGAAGGTCTTGGTCCTCTTCTTGATTCACTTCTTCTCTTGGGGAACTGTCCTCATCCTCTTGAACTTCAGCTCCTTGGTCCTCCTCAACATCCTCGGCTGTGGGTGAGCACGATTCCTCGGAGACATCCCAGCTGAACTGTCCTGGCCCATGGTACTGCCACAGACGATTCACGTGCACCACCTTTGGGTGAGACTTCCTGTCTCCACAAATCCTATACTTTACGTCTGATAGGCAGTCCAACACAGTGTGAGGCCCGTCCCACGGGCTTTGCAGCTTCGGTGACTGTCACTTATTACGCTGAGGATTGTATAACCAGACTTGGTCACTATCCTTGAAGCTCACATCACTTGCCTTGGCATTATACTTGCACTTCATCACTTCTCCTGAAAACTTGAGGGCTCCTCGCACTTGATGATGTACCTCAGCCCACTTTTCCTGAAGGTGCTTCGCATAGCCAGTGGTGTCTGTAGACAGCTCTTCACCAGGTGGTCTTCCCATTAACAAGTCGATGGGAAAACATAACTCGTGGCCCAACATCACTTTTGCAGGAGTGTAGCCAGTAGACTCACAGGATGCAGACCGATATGCCATCAGCAACGCAGGTAATTTCTGATCCCACTCCTGACACCAGTGTTACAACCCAGTCCCCACACTGCCACAGGCTCCATTCTTCTTATGGTCAGCTCTTCTTATGGTCAGCCTTTAGGTGTGCAGTATACACAAGATCAGCTGAGGCAAAAATAAACACTGGCTTCTTAAAGTTCACTGTCTTTATTTTCCAAATAAGTCCACTTAATGCTTTCCAACTTGACTGTTCTCACAAGCGCTGGAGCTATACCCACTTTACCGATTGCAGTTACACTTAATGTTTAACAACACTTCATAGTTAGTACACTTAATGCTTGCTAACACTTCATTTATTACACAAGTACTGATAATAATCTTCACTAACAGTAATTATACTTAATACACTTCACTGTCTTCTCAAGTTCCATTGATATAGCAACTTCAATAACCCGTCACTGTTTGCCACTGTTTTCACAAGTACCAAAAATATACAGTCTTCACTGACAGTAATTACACTTAATGCTTACAATGCAACTCTTCCCAAACTTCACTAACAGCACTGCACTGACACTACACCAAAACCGACTGATCTTCACTCAAACTGACCTGAAACCCGACTAAACTTGTAATAATCTCTACACCATCTTATATAAGCTTGCATTGTTCTAGAAAGACCTACTTCTCAAACATTCTCGGACGTGCTGGTCTTGCATCAGCCCCTAGTAACAACAGTTACCAACTAGGAGACCTCAGAACATGCTAGAGTTGACTCACATTACATAACACTCTAAATCATTTACCATACGAACTTAAATTACATAATTTAACAAGCAATCACGTCAATAAAACATTATAAAGAAAAAGTGCATAAAAATAAATGAATGTTTAACTTCCGAAATAACTACACTTACAAACACCAGGCAAACTGGCAACTCTGATGACTCGTACCAAAACTTACGGTACCAGAACGTCTCGAAGGTATGAGACTACCTAACTGGCAAATGCCCCTTCATAACAGTATGTTGTGTTGTTGGTGCAAATGATTGTATGCAATGCAGTCTTCCATAAAGTGCTTAATAGTATGGGGTTCTGTGTTGCATCTAAGACAGGCATCAGTGACGGAGTCATCCAGCCTTTTCTGATAATTCAAGAGGGCTGGATGATGCCCACATCTCAGCCTGGCCAGGTGGACCCTGTCCTCATGAGGGAGGTAGGATTCAGAAGGGTGGATATCAGGAGGCCGTGCATGCAGGTGTGTGTTGTCTCGGAGTGACTGAATGGAGTGATCTGAGTATGGATATGTTTCTGGAAGGTGCTTTGAGGCAGGCAAGGGGGGAGAGGTGACAGTATTTAAGTATGATGTCGTGTGCTGGGTGTTTTTTGATATTCCTTGGTGTGTGTGTGGATGTGCTGCCATGTAGCGTAGTGGATGGTGTGGGTTTGTGGAGGCTGCAGCAAGAATTTGTGTGCCTTTCATGTCTAGATGATCCTTGACTTTGAAGACTTTGGTTTCTTGGTGGTCTGTAGGTGTAGTATCTGTGCAGCCCGTGATTATTTATAGGGCCTTGTTCTGTATGGTCTGTAGTGTTGTAGTGTGTTTTAGTGACGTTAGAAGCCCAAGCATAATTCATCACTGAACATACTGTTTGTATACTGTGGTTATGGTTTCTTTGTTGTGTCCCAATGTTGTATTGGGAAGTGACCTTAGGGTGTTAAGTCTTGGTGTCAATTTGTTTTTAATATTTGTGATGTGATATTTAAATGACTTTGATGTATTTTGTGTGTGTGTGTGTGTGTGTGTGTGTGTGTGTGTGTGTGTGTGTGTGTGTGTGTGTGTGTGTGTGTGGTAGGGGAGTGTTGTTTATGGTGAGGTGTGGAATGTAACTATGTTCTGCTGTCCAGTTTGTGAGAAGGGTCACTGTAGATTTGGCTAGGGCTATTGTGAGTCTGTTTGTGGTGACCTATTCGCGTAGTGTGTTGAAGTAAGGTTGGAGGATGTGGGAGGTAGTGTTTGTGTTTTGGAGTGTACATGTAAGTGTTATGTCGTCTGCATGGGAAGCTATGCGTATTTGTGGTGTGTGGGGTGTGAATATGTCGTGCATGTATATGATAAAGATCGTAGCAGACAAAACATATCCTTGGGCGATGCCGTTTGTGACGTTTCTAATGTTCGATGACTGACCTTCAAATGTTACATGTGCACATCTGCCTACTAAAGAGTTTGCCAGCCATCTTTTTGTGTTATTGTGCATGTTTGTGTAAAATAGTTTGTTTGTGAGGCTGTGGTGGGGGATGGCATCAAAAGCTTTGCTAATGTCTAGTATGACTAGGAGTGTTCTGTGTGATGGCCTAGCTGAATTGATGCCATCAATAACTCTTTGTGTAAGGTCTGTAAGAAGAGTGTGGAGTGTAGTGGCCTAAAACCATGTTGTGATAGGGCTAGAGGGATGTGAGGTGTAACTTATTACATTACCAGTCGTTCAGTGACTTTGGAGGGGTGCAGAGGAGTGTGATGGGGCGGTGTGAAGAAAGTAGCATTGGGTCTTTGTTGGATTTGGGGATGGTGATGATAGTGCCATGCTTCCAGATGTTGGGTATTGTGTGAGTAGCTGTAGTTTGATATGCTGGTGAGTGCTTGTATGCCCCTGGGTAGAGGACTTTGGTTTAGAGCGTGTAGCACTTTATGACCAGATGCTCTTCCTGATGTCTAGCAATGACCCTTGGGTGGACTCAAACCTCGAACCCTTCGGTCAGAACTCAAATCCATTGAGCCACGGCTGCTGTAACGTGCTATGTGATAGGAGAGCGCTACCTTTCCCAGCTGGGCAGCTACCCAGGTGGGGAGCGAGTCAGGCTCTCTCTCTCTCTCGCTCTCTGTATATATATGTATACTGTATATATGTACTAACTGGGGTACCGCCAAAAAGGCAAACACTCCAATCCTACTTGTTCTAGTTCAATCTTCCAAGCTACTCGAGAAAGACCATGTTCCTCTTATGCTTTTGAAAAGGGATTGTAGGAGGTCCAGGAACTTTCTAATTTAGCTCTCGCAGACTAACGCACAGTACTTATGCACACTTGTTTACTATTATCAGTGACCTCATATGACCTTTGACCTGATCTCAAATGACCTCTGAGCCTATGTCCGACCTGGAGGTCATGTGAGTCTCCATGCCAAAAATTTGGCTGCTGGGTCCAGTCATTCGAGTGTGTATTACCGGTGATCTCAAATGACCCAGATCTGAATTTTGACCCCCCTAAAACCCTCCTTGGTTCACTGTTTCAGAATATACATGGGTCTGGAGGTCTCAGGCCCTTGGTATGGGCGTGATTGAAGGACAAAAAGCAAACAATCTATCTGTCTATCTATCTGTCTATCCATCTGTCTATCTATCTATCTATCTATCTATATACCTAGGCTGCTTCCCCCAAGGAAAGGGAGGTAGCCGAGACAGGACGACTCACTCTCCATTTACTCATCCATTCAAACACATTCATTCGCATCTTAGCTCCAAAGGGGAGAACGGACAGATCCTCACCGCATCACACCACACAAGGGTCAACTGCGCAATGCAATCAGTGACATCCGCAGCAGGGCCCGACAGCAGAACTGGTTTACCCCTGCCACATCATAACAGACCCATCCCCTTACCCGCACCTGACCTGACTAGCTGATCAGACCAAATGCGGGAGAATATCCCCTCAGGGCTGCGTCATCACTTATTCATTCACAATTTCTCTCCATTTATTTCTGTCATGCACAGCCACTCTTCCTTGCTCAACAGACATCCCTCTCGCATCCAGCACTCTCTTCACACTGTCCATCCATCCTATTCGTGGTCTTCCTCTCAGCCTTACACCTCTCACATCAGATCTAGTTATCTTTTTCACCAATCGCTCATTATCCATTCTCTCCATATGCCCAAACCATTGCAACACCCTCTGCTCAACTCTACCAGCCATCTCCCGAACAACTCCAGTTCTCCTTCGCACTTCATCATTTCGCACTCGATCCATACGCGTCACTCCACACATACTCCTCAGACATCTCATCTCCATTACATTCAAACTTTTCCTCTCTGCTACACCCATATTCCATGTTTCAGACCCATATAATGCAGTCGGTACCACAACACCCTCATACAGCCTTCTCTTTACATCCATTCTAAGCGAACGACATTTAAACACTTTTTTCATTCCTCCCAGCACCTTTCCTACTTCATTTATTCTAAACTTCACTTCTGCATCTATTCTTCCATCCACAGCAACATGTGACCCTAGATATTTAAAACAATCTACCTCCTCAAGCAACTCACCATTCAAAACTATATTCATCCCCCTACCATCTATCAACCTCGTACACTTCATCACTTTACTCTTATTCTCATTTACTTTCAATTTCCTCCTTCCACACACCCTTCCAAACTCCTCTACCAACTGTCTCAATCTCTCCTCTGAATCAGTCACCAGTGCAGTATCATCTGCAAACAGCAGCTGTTTCAGATTCCACTCTCCTCCATCAACATTTACCAGACTCAGACCACCTAAAGCTCTTGCTATCTATCTATCTATATTCATATATATATATATAATCCCTCCAATATCCGACGTAATAGAGCCAAAGGCATGTCTGGATGGTGATCCTGTCCGGATATTGGGCCCCAGCCTCCTGGACTTGTACTTATGGACCCTAACTCAGAAAAACACCTATACAACTCACTCTGAACATGCATTGCACCTATTTAAGACCCAAATCACACCAATAAGGGCCATAAAAGACTGAAATAAATGCAAAAGAACCATAAAATGAGATTTTAGAGGTGAGTTTATACAATATTAAACATTCTGGGTACAAGTCCCTGGCTCCTGGACTGGTTTGAACCGCCAGTTTGCAGTCCACAGTTAATCCTCTGCACTCTAAATTCTAATTTCTTAACACTGCACAACACTAAATTCCCGTGTCTTCTAGAGGCGAGGTATTTCAGTTTATTCACTGTTTATTCACAAAAAAAACACGCACCTGTGGCTTGCACTGCTATGAGCATCTGCTTGATCAGAGTTTGGCTGTGACTGTTGATGATGGCGGGGTAACAGAGTTGCCAGATTGCAACGGCCACATTACCAATCTCGTCAACTTTCATTACCAAATTTAACTTTTCATTACCAAATTCGTAAAGCTAGCATTTATTCTTCACTAATTATATATACAAGTGGAATTACATGTAATCACTCTCCTTATAATTAACACCATGTTGATTATTTTCATGCTATGTAGGGTAGCAGATTAATCAGAAAGGGCGAGCAATCCACCATCTCCATCCTGTGTATCCTCATACATGTGAAAAATCCATTTGGTAATGGATTATTCTGATTCATTACCAAACGAATTTTTCAGTACCAAATTGGCCCACACTTGGTAATGAAAAATACCAAATGGCAACCCTGACAGGGGAGGGGGGAGGGGGAGGAAGGAAGGGGTGAAGGGACCATGGTGTAACAGCTGTTTGGCGCCATGCGGCAATTTCAAATTACGGGAGGGAAAAAAGTCATTTTTTCGAATTTTTTGTGGTTTTTGGCCCATTTTGGGAATATTGGATCCCAGGACGATTATGTCCGGTTAGTGGGGATGTCCGTATATTGGGTGTTCGGATATTAGAGGGATTACTTATATATATATATATATATATATATATATATATATATATATATATATATATATATATATATATATATATATATATATATATATATATATATATATATATATATATATATATATATATATATATATATATATATATATATGTGTGTGTGTGTGTGTGTGTGTGTGTGTGTGTGTGTTTAAGTACTCCACAAAAGTTTCTCTAATTCTGAAAGCACTGTTTTGGAAGCAATGCTGAACTTCGAGGTTGAGGATTACTTACAACCACTTCTTTAGTGACACTGATATTATGTGGATTTGGACCTTCTTCCTCAAAGATGCCACTGCATAAAACTCATGCAGCTTTTATAACTGATTCGGTGGTTCTTACATCTGTCTAATAGCTTTGTATAAAACTTGGTATTTACTGCATAATACACGTATTCTAATACCTTCCTCATCACTTCTGCAGGCTTGCAATAAATGGTAGTTATATATCCTCTACATATCGTCTAAGCTGCGTAGGGGAAATGATGTCAAAATGTAAGGGAACAGTGGGTATCATTTGTCAGCTGCTGTGACATAGGGAGCTCTTACATTCGTATCATGAAGCAGAGATGGGTGTAGATCATTAACTTCTTTCTCTATGAGTCAATAGATAGATGATGTCCTTGATGATCTGAAACTTCCTGAGTCACTTTGATGACCTACCTCATCAACATCAGCAATGAGAAATTTACCATTGGCGTCAGCTGCTACTTGGTGAGAGGGGGGGGGAAGAAAACTTATAGTAGAAGTACTTCGAACAACTTCTGGAAGGATATTTAATTATGAAATGATTTTCATTTAAATTTAGCAATGCACTTAGGGATTTTTTTTTTTTAACGATAACTCTGTCCTGAAGCGAGCCATACTTCTGTTGCATAGCCTAATATGGGGAATATTCATTGTGGAGAACATCCCACATTGCTTTGCATGTTTCCTTGACAATTACTGCCACTACTTTTTCCAACACGGAAACGTAAAGTCAAATCTTGGAATGATGCTCTAGTAGCTAGAAACCAGAGAAATGATTTACCGATATAAAAGCCATATAAGCAAACTGTAAGGATGCATCCTTCAATTACAACAGTTTTCTAGAGAGCTTCGATAGTGCCATTGTACCGATCATGGGGCATACCGATCAGTGACTTATGTCCCGCCACACAGTATTCCCTTCTTCCTGTATGGCCACAAAATCATTTACCTCTTACCACTATGCAGCCCACTACCTTCTACCATCTCCTCTTCCCTCCCCGCGACCCATGTATAGAGTGGCCTTACCCTGACGCAGGTTTCATCACCATCATCAAAACTCTTATTAGCATGCGCAAAATTCAGTTAAGCCACAGATACCTTACGGTCCTTTTCACAGTCTTTCTTCACTGTGTGTGTCTCATTTCACATACTTATTCTGCACATCTCTTGCCGGTTCTAAAGCCACGCTATTCTTAATTCACCAGATATGCCAGTGCATTACCCACCTTCTCTAGCATTATTCTTCCAAATACCTTATGTACAAGCCTCTGTAGCCATGTAATGTGATATTTTTTTTCTCATTTACTTCTATCACCTCTGTTTCTGTACTAAGCATAATCAGTTTTCTTCCATTCTACTGATAAAATAGCAGCCATCCAATCTTTCCTATGTATTTCCAGTTAACATTTCAATGCTCTCTTTTTACACCCGTTGACGTATATATACGTCCACATGTTTTGTCACAGTCAATCCTGTTGACGTATATAAACGTGCATCAATTGCAAGGTCCCTAATTTGCGCATGATTTTTGGTACATATACACGGGACACCTTCCTCTACAAGATGCCAGGCAGGGACAATGCCTTACCCCGCATGACCTCCCCCCCCCCGCAAGCCATTGTCTCGGCAATTCACCTGTTACCAGTGACCTGGCCAGTAGAGAAATGTCGTGCCACGGTATGAAATTCGGGGCCAGAGTGATTCCCCAATCAATGACAATGTGGAGGACAAACTTTATGTAGCTTTAGAGGAAGAAACAGTCAGAAATGATGATCAGGTAATGTTGCCAGAAAAGGTCAGGAATGTTGATGTGTTTGGTGAGTGAAATAATGCTTATATTTCCTATATTACTGTGTAAAAACCAATATACTCTCATACTGCATATAAATTCGTACCAAATAAATAAATACCGTTTATGAGTGGTGTGGAATAGTTACCCTCCCATAGAGCTCGTTTTCTTTGGAGCCAGCCTGTTAGAAAACCCAGTAATGTAAGGGGTACTCCTACCTGTATCGAGTATTTTAAACCTCAGGTGAGCGATTTCTCTGTGAATTTTCGATGTTTCTCACCAAAAGCTGAGGTTTGAGCCAAAAATTTTTTTTTTCCATAATTGGTCAGGATGGGGGGGAGTCAGTGGCGGAAAATCGATCGGGATGGGGCGGGTTAATCACCTCAACATATGCCTCATCAACACCTGATGCCTTCCAATTGTTCAGCCTCTACACATCATGCCCTAAGTATGACAATGACTCATTTCCAGTACCAAATAACTGATTAGTTTAAAGAAGTTACTTTTTACTTTATGACCATGATGAGTACTTTATGACCATGATACTATTGCACCTTTACTTTAGCACATTTGCCTCATGATACTTTGACGAGCAATTTTTTATTAAATTTAACAATACTTTAGCATAAGTGGCAAAGTTGGATACTGTCAACAATTCTGGTTATATTGTACATGATAGGGTGGCAGAGGAGCAAGTAGGGAAACTAAGGTGGAGAAAATGGCAAAACCAGACTTGTTTTGTGGCAATGCCTAATACTTTACTACAAATGCCATATTTGTTATATTATTTCACATATGATGTAGAAAAGAAAGAATCCGAGGCTTAAAGCCTGCAAAACTTGTTTGCTAAATAAAACAACGTTATACACATGCACACATGTGTACGTATATACATACAGATATAAGTAAAACAATATCAATAAAACCTTTTTTCCCCGTCAGAAAAGTAGATGTCTGGGTCCAGTCCCCTTATTTCCGACATTTAAGGAAAGGGTGACTTGCCTCATTTGGTACTGACTGGTATGAGAAGGATGAATTAATTCGATTTTGAGAACAATATCAAGTTAAGGTCACTAAGCAAAGTTAGGTGTTCGGAGGTTAGACTAATTGTTAGGCGCGGGCGTTGCACTTGGATGGTCGTTTTCTGCCACAACTACTACTACTGCTTATACCACTACTACTGTTAGTACTCCTACTGTGACTACTAAATTTATTATTATTATTATTATTATTTTATGATTATTAGCCAGCTTCATGCAGCCCTTATTGATTGTTGCATTTTCTTTCTTGTAGTGTTGCATTCTTATTTAATTGTGGCAGGCACTTCTACCCTTTAGAATTAACCGATTCCTACCAAACCTGGCAGCAATCTCCACCCTATGACCTAGGTGTGTCTGCAAGGTTTTGGTTGCTAGGCAACTACTCATTGCCTAGCAACGGCCGAAAAACCACTTTTTCACATTATTCACATTTTTGTAGGAGCATTACCAATGGGCATAGAAGACTGAGACTTCTTTAGGTGCAATCTTGAGGCCATTCCCTATCAGAACTGTTCCATCCATTTTTTTTCCCCTCTCTTCTCCAGTTTTCGGATGGCAACCATGTGAAGATTGATCTCAGCATCCCTAGCAGTCTTGTTTAATTGTGTCAAGCACTTCTACCCTTCAGAATTAAATGATTCCAACCAAACCTTGCCACAATTACCAGTCTATGATCTAGTTGTGTCCGCAAGGTTTTGGTTGCTAGGCAACAACTCATTGCCTAGCAACGGCCCGCTTAGCCCCTCCTGTGGCCTTCGGTCCACAAATTGTTGAGAACCAGAGGCCAGCCCTGGCACCATTTTTTCAAATTTTGAATACTGATTTATTTTCTTACCAAATTAAAGAGAAACGTCTGGTGCATCTGGCAATGCAGTTTTAGCGTCCTACACCCATCCTGTGCATCGTAATAGAACGTGAAAATTTTCGCAAAATGACCGCATACATGCCGGTGAAAACAGAAAGAGGAGCAGAAAAAATCACACTAAGAAATATGCATATTTTCACCCCAGAAAATTTCAGTGGTGCTGAAATGGTTTGAATTGACTAGATATGTGTATTACGAACAAAATCAGTGCATAATGTGGGAGGTTTCGTAACAAAAAATGTTTTTTTTTTTTTCACATTTTTCTGTGTTTAGTGTGTTTATGCAAGAATTATTTCTTTTGTCTGGGTGGTTTAGTTTGTGTCCAAAGAGAGGCAAGAGATGGAATTTTTAGACTCTTACTGGCTAACTTAGAGCTGGCCATTGTCACCTACCGGTTTGCTATTATTTTGACTGATGTCCACCTATTACCATTTGTGGAGATCTTTGTATCCGTCAATAGTTTGATTTTTTTTTTATTCCGTCACACTTTGTCTCAGATATTCATCATAGCTTTCGAGGATGTACAGCACCATTACCCTATTACAATGACCCAGTTTCAGTGACCTTGACCTACTTTTCATGGTCTAAGGTCCAAAAATGTCAAAAAATTATGACTTCAGCCTCAGCTTACTTCAAAACTATTACAGATACATTATATAAACTAAATTATCTAAATATTACCAAATATATCTGTGCAGTTAATTGCTTCCCCAGTGCTTCTTCAGAGCCCAGCATATCTGACTCCATACCCAAACAGTTGGCTAACCTTAACCTCACCCTTAGCACTGAAAATACCGTTTTGGGTGATTTTAACATTCATAACGTAGAATGGTTATTGCATTCTGCCAGGACTGACGATACTGGTCTAGAGAGTGAGCAGTTTGCAGAATCGTTTAATCTCACGCAGTTGGTAAAACAGCCAACCAGAATACTCGATAATCCTGACCATAACGCCTATCTCTTGGATCTATTCCTAACAAATAATCCAGATCAATACAGGATAGAAATACCGTCACCACTTGGTTCCTCCGACCACAATCTCATCAAAGCCTCATTAGTCAGTTCCCCCAAACCTCTCCGTTTTGAACCTGTCGGTGTGACCAGATGGCACTTTGATGGGGCAGACTGGGATGGATTCAGAAATTATCTTGCTGATATTCCATGGCAGTCTTTCTTCTCCAGTGACAACAGTTCTTCCAAGTCCCACATTTACGACTTAGTGCAAGCGGGTATGTACTTATTCATACCAAATCAACATTTCACTAAAAGATCAAACTCTCCAAAATGGTTTGATAGCAGTTGTGCTAGAGCAACAACCAAAAAGTCATTAGCATATAACTCTTACTTAAAATAAAAAACACCTGAATCTCTGTCAATTTAAAATTGCTAGAAATCATGCAAAAGCAGTAATAAATGTCGTAAAATGCATCTTTCTTCACAGCCAAGCATCCAGTTATTGAACATTCCTAATGACAACAGAATATTCCGGTCAGCCCTCAGTTCTTTCAGTAATAACTTTAACCCTACTTAGTAAGAGCTGTGCTATATTGCATCATGCACCACGTGTTTTTGAGTTTCGCGCCCAATACTATTCACATAAATTGATTTAGGGTTGCCATAACTGAACGATCAAAAGATCGGACGCCTCTGCTGAAAGCCATGCCTCCCCCCACCCCCCAGCACAAACTTCGGGCTTTTGGCGTTATGAAACCCTTATATATATATATATATATATATATATATATATATATATATATATATATATATATATATATATATATATATATATACTGTAAATATATCAGTGTTACTGTACTTCATCCATCCATCCATTATCCTGATATTAAAGATAAGAATGACTAGTCTCTCATCCGTGAGTGGCATTACGTGAGCAATAAACCCCAACCATCCCTTGGATATAAACCTGGACAAGTTCAATCCGATTAGAGTGCCTTCCTTAATCCTTTTACAATATACTGGAAAACAGGCAAAGTACAGAACTGGCAAGATTATGACTGTAAAATGCAACAACGCCTTAGATGCAAGATCATAAGAATAACAAATGCTACAGTGTTAAAATGAAAACTAAGCCAATAATTGTGTGCAATTACCATATACTTTATGGCTATAACAGCATTAATTATAAAAAAAAAAAAAAATCTGGCTGAACAAGACGAAAAGGCAGGACATTTTAGCTAGCTGCTAGCACTAAATCAGCCAAGTTGGCAACACTTACCAGCTGACGAAAACAACGAAAGTCCCTCTCTCTCTCTCTCTCTCTCTCTCTCTCTCTCTCTCTCTCTCTCTCTCGTCATGACAGAGTTTATTAGGATATTTATTTTTTCGAGAAAATGCTATGGAAGCTGAAATTCCCGACTTTTGGAGAATTTTTAAAATTCCTCCCGGACGAAGATTTTGACACCTAAATGCAGGACATGTCCGGGAAAATCCGGACGAATGGCAACCCTAAGTTATCCTAGTGTTTACTCATGCAAGCTCCAAATGTCTTATTTTTGTTGGTAATAATGAAACATGTTTGCATATTCAATCAATCAATCAATCATTTCCTGTGGCACCCTCGGGGATGCATAGGGCCTCGATGAACTCACACCACCACATCGTATCTTGTGCTAACTCCTCAAGATCTCCCCAACACTCATCTCCAGCTTCCCGTCTCATTGTCCTCACCCACGTCTCTTTTAGCCTTCCTCTACCTCTCCTACCAGGTGCCACCCACCCTGGTGTACCTCGTACTATTCCCTGTCTCCTATACACATGTCCTAGCCACTTCCATCGTGAGAATCTAACATATTCATCGATCGGCTGCACTCCCGTTATTTCTCTAATTCTACTATTTGGTATCCTTTCCCACCACTTAACTCCTAATATTCTTCTAAGTGCTTTATTTTCAAACACCAAGAATTTATTTTCCATAGTCACTGTGCTGTACCAAGACTCGTGTCCATAAATTAAGATACTCCTAACCATTACCTTATAAAGTTTGATTTTTGTATGCACAGAGAAATTGTTATTATTCCAAATATTTTTAAGCATTCCCATTGCCTGATTAGCCTTCTTTAACCTTTCCTCGAATTCAAAGTTCAAAGAACCATCCTTGGCTAAATAAGTACCTAAATATTTAAACCTATCAACTTGCTTTACAACTATACCTCCAATTACACATTCCTGCGCATTTTCCATATTCATATTGATTATTTCAGTTTTTCCACAATTAATAACCAAACCCACCTTGCGACCTTCACTCACCAAACAGTCCAACACTCTCTGCATCTCTTCTGGCCCATCACAAATCAAAACTATATCATCTGCATAATCTAAATCCAAAAGTTTCCTGTTCTCTCCCCAAAGTATACCTGCACCGGTTTCTGTTCCAACACGTTTCATAATGTAATCAATGACCAATATAAATAGTAAAGGCGATAGAACACCACCTTGAATTACTCCGGACTTGACTTCAAACGAATCACTCAGACAACCATCAACCATCACTTTACAAAATGTGTTCTCATGCATGTTCATAATGACCCTCACAAACTCCTCTGGTATTCCATAATGTCTCATGATCTTCCCCATAGACTCTCTCGAAACACTATCAAAAGCCTTTTCAAAATCAACAAAACAAAGACCTAACGGTACTCTCATTTCATTAACTTGCTGCATCAAATGCCTAACTATAAAGATCTGATCACTGCAACCACGTCCCTTTCTAAAACCAGCCTGTTCATCCCTCAGAATACCCTCAACCACCGGCTCCAACCTATTTAACAACACTCTGCTGAAAACTTTCAAAGCTATCGGTGACAAAGAGATTCCCCTCCAATTACCACATTCACTCAGGTCTCCCTTCTTCGGAACTTTAACAATTACACCATTCTTCCAAACTAATGGTAGTAACCCCGTCACCCATATCTTATTGAATAGCTTGGTCAAGATCATTATTAATCTATCCCCCTCCACTTTAAACATTTCCGGAAATAAACCATCCTCCCCTGGTGCCTTATTATTCTTTAACTGTTTTACTGCTTTCTCCACTTCTGCAAGCCTCAACTCTCCTGTTTCTATATTTAAATCTTCCTGAGCAGACGGTATATCCTCTTCTGGTGGTATTGGTCTATTAAGAACTGTCTCAAAATGCTCTTTCCATCTATTTTTAATATCTCCATCTTTGGTCAATAAATTTCCTTCCCTGTCCCTAATTGGTATTTCCTTGTGTTTACCTGCATTACCACTCAGTTCTCTAATCGATTCATATGCTATTCTTTGACTCTGTCCATCATTTTTGTTTATTAGGATTTCAGTCTCTGCAACCTTTTCATCCACACATCTTCTTTTATCTCTCCTAGCTAACCTTCTTACTTCTGAATTCAAACTCCAGTACGCAGCTCTTGCTAATTCAATCTCTCGTTCATCAACGCATTGCATCTCACTCCTCAGTTTAGCCTCACCTCTCTTTTTTATCATATCCCACGGTTCCTCTGATATCCATTTCTTTCTCCTGAATCTATGTCTCCTTCCAATCGTACATTCAGCAGTCTCATGCAAAACTTTGTTCACATCCTCCCACATCTCATCTACACTTCTCTCCCCCTCTTCCAACGTTTCCAACACCAAAAACCTATTTCTGCATTCTAATCTGAATTCCTCCTTTTCTTCTCCTTCCCTTCTAAGCATATTATTTTTTTTTTTTCCTACAGTTATTCCAAATGGATACAAGATTTCCTTTAACGTTCCAAAACATGAGGACCTCCTATTAACCTTCACCCACTCCCATACTAAAATCTTCAGATGGTAACATTACTAATGATACTTGTGGTAAAACGGACATCCTTGCCAATACATTTGCCAGTAATTCTACTTTAGAGGAAGTCAGCCACAACGTCCCTGTAATAGAACTTGACTCCTGAGAAGTTGCTCCACTTAAGGTATACACTAAATTTGTAAAATCCATCCTAGACAAATTGCCAACTAACAAAGCTCCAGGTCCAGATGGAGTTTCTCCAATTGTTTTGAAAAAGTGTTCCCCTGGACTTGCTCCAGTTCTAGCTAAATTTTCCAGACTATGCATACCGTACAGGTACCTAGTTCTTCATTCCCTGATTCTTGGAAAGAAGCCAATATCCACCTAATTCCAAAGAAACGAAAGTCCTCTGACTGCTTTGGTTACAGACCAACAGCTATCACGTCTTCTCCTGGTAAAGTATTTGAGATTTTGATTAATAAGCACATAATTAAACATCTTGAATCTCCAACTTAATTAATGATAGACAGTTTGGTTTTCGTCACGAAAGATCCACTGTCGATATACTCACTCCCCTGGCTCATACCATCCGTCAGTCAATTGATCAACAAGGAGAAATTCATGCAGTAGCCCATTATATTTATGAAGTTTTTGACAGAGTGTGACACCGTTCCCTGCCATCCAAACTCCCTTGCTATGGCGTAACATCTTTTGTTCCTTTGATTTCCTCATATCTCTATGACAGAAAGATAAGTGTTAAAGTAGATGATGTAAATTCCAGTTTCCACTCGAATAATGCCAGCATGCCACAAGGATCAGTTCTGGCTCCAACCCTATCCTTAATTCATATTAATGTCTCTTATCTGTCACCCATAATCCCATCCATTCATATGCAGATGACTTAACACTTCACAGTTCATTCACGCTTAGACACCTATTCACAAAGTTCAGTATCTCTAACTCACAACTAAGTTCAGCAATCTTCATAAATCAAGACTTATCTAAGATCACTGAATGGGGACAGTATAACATTGTCCCATTTAATGCTAGTAAAGTCAATTATATCCAGTTTACAAATAGACACATATTTCCTGATTCCTATATTACCTTCAGTGCTACTAATATTCCGATCCCTTAAAGTATTAAAATTCTCTGTGTTTGACTTAACAACAACCTCACCTGGACCTCTCATGTTAGATCACTTGCTAAAACCGCTTCAAAGATACTTGGATTATTGTACAGAGTCCGTAACATCTTCACTTACGAGCAGCTAACTGTAATTTTAAAAGTGATGTGCCCTCTCAGCTGGATTATAACTCATCCTTGTGGAATGGAGGTGGAAAGTTTGCACTAAAACTAAACAGAATTTAGAACAAGGCTGTTAGAACTATTATCAACCCTAGTATTACAAATGAGCTACCTCTCCTTCAGGTAAAAAGGAATGTTGGCTCCCTTGCATTATTTTATAGATACTTTTATGGCAAATGCTCAGACGAAGTTGCATCCATAGTGCCACCTTTCCATGCCTTCCCCCAAGCTACACGGGCATCTGGTAGTGCTCGTGACTGGACTGTCACACTGGCCTACTGCAGAGCTTCTGCCGCTTAGAATTCTTTTATTTCCCAAACTGCATCTCTTTGGAACTCGTTTCTCCAGAGTGGATTCCCTCCGAACTTCAACCCACGGCTGTTTGTGTCCAACTTACACATTTTTTTTTGTGAATGGAAGAGACCTGTAATGTGGTGTATGGATTATTTTCTTTATTCATTTGTTTTTCTTTCCTCTGTTCTGTTATTAAGAAGAAAAAAAACATGAACAAAAGGAAATCCCGTGATAAATTTATTTTCCAGCCATATGTATGGATAAAATATGAAGGTCATTCACACGTGACATTACTATATTTCATACACCCCACTTTTTAATTGCTCTTTCATACAGGAGAAAACGAAAACATAAATAAGGTACTTCTTAACGCTAGAAATATTATGTGGTCCTGAACCAGGTCTGTATACGTTTTAGTGGCAATTGAACAAACGGCGTTTGTCTTACTACAAAAAACGTAAGTTGTGCCTGTCAGGAAGATTCTCATAGATATAGATCAGTCACTGTCTCTGACAGTTACAGACTCCTAGTTATAAAGGTTCGCCATATATATTGTGATGCTTATTGTTGTGGTATTATTATTATTATTATTATTTTTCCTTGTGCTTTATTTTCTTAGATCTTGATATTAAACAGGAAGGTACCTTAGGGTAACCCATGTACTTGTGCCGCATATAAATGACCTTAACCTATTTTTGAAGGTCGTATACTCATTTATGATGCAAAAATTGAGTATCTGAAAATGAAATATATCAGGAGCAAATTGAGATATATCTATTTGGTTGAAAATCCCATGATCAAGAAGTTTGCTGAGAATTTTGGCTGAATATTATGTCATTTTGCCTCCTGGAAGTACCGCATTTAAATCTGCTCGGTGTTTTCTTTGCAACAGGTATAGAGAAAACCACACAAGGTGTAATGCTGCAACTTTACGAAATATGGCTCTGGTCCTTCTCGTAATTTGAAAGGAATATGGTTCAGATAAGCATAGAGTCAGCGAGTTGTTGAGACAAATGTAAACTGTACCCATGATTACAAATGCAATCAATACCATAAATAGTTATGGCGAATCTTCCTTATTATGGCTACACAGTAAGTAAATAGTAACATTATTATTATTATTATTAATTCTTCTTCTTCTTTTTCTTCTTCTTCTTCTTCTTATGCATTCTGTTATACCAGCATAAGGGAGTGAGAGTTTTAATACAGAGATGTTTATACTGCAGTTGTTTTTGTTTAGCTGGATAAGGAATAGTGCGAGTAGAGAGGATGGACGAAAAACTAATTGGACAGGAGAAGGAAAGAGAAACAAGAACCAAAATGAAATGCGGAGGTATTTGAAAAGGTACGCGATGATAGATACTTTATCGAGGGGACTGTCCGATGCGAGAGGAGAAGAGAACGGGAAAACCAGGTGAATATGGAAACCAAAGCACAGAAAGAAAGGGATAATAGACTTAGCAAAGAAGAAACAATACCTTAAAGGATGAAGGGAATGAGAGGCAACATGAATGGCGAAGAATATTGCAACATGAACAGTATATCAGTAAATGCAAATTAAACAATAGCACGCTAGCCAACACCGCTGAGATCACGTCATTACAGACAAGTAGAAAACCAGCCATCATAATTCAATATCACTAATAATGCTGGGGAGACGTGACATGAGGGAAGGTGAGGGCGGGACAAATAACACAACAGAAAAGAATAAAGGCAAAGAATGAGGAATAAGATGGAAGTCGAGGCATACACGTAGCCACTTGGGGGGAAGGGGGGCACTTTGCCCCCCCTGGGAAACCTTGGGGGAAATGCTGAAAGGGATTTTTGGCGTAGTTCTTGTATCACAATACAGTTTTCCTAATTTTTCCACTTGTATATTAAACGATATTATCTATTTTCAAAAATATTTATGTGGGAGCAATAATTTCCTTTGAAACTGAAAGCTAGACTAAATACTGTAAAACCTTTGAGAAAAAGTGACCAGTTATAACTTAACAACTTTCTCTGTCACCTTAGATTATGTGGTTAATATTAAAGCTCTAATGATGTTTTGCACTTGAATCCTAATGAGATGTAAAAATGGCCCTCCTGTCCCCTCAGCTACATCCTCTTACCCTGCAGCCATATCCTCTCACCCTGTAGCCAGTTGCAAACAAACACTGCACAATTATTGTTACAAACAGCTGAAACAAGCAGAATTTTTGAAGACTGCATGAAGCCATTTTGATCACCCCAGACTACATTTTAGAAGGTAAGCAGATTTAATATGCGTGCCAGGGGCCTCATTTGAGGCGGGGAAAGGGGTACATGTCCCCCTCCCCCTACTTTTTGGAGCCTGGGGGACAGAGTATCTTTAGTCCCCCCCACTTTTCTAGGTGAGAATTTTCAGGATGAATAGCTTGACGCCGTTTGTCTTTTTTTTTTTCTCTTAATGGAAAAATCCTTTCTGTGCAGTACAATACAGTTCAGGTGATATGAAAATCATTCCCTGCTTAGTGGGGCAGTTCGAGTGGTCACCTGAGTCAAGGATTAAGAGAGGTTAATCCCACCAGATGTAATTACTTAGGTCAGTCTTGATGTATGTACCACCCCTGATGCTTGAGCCAGTGAGAATCAAACTAAAAGAATAAGTAGTGGAACACAGAATTTCTATTGCCTACCTCCACAGCAGTAGTACAAAACATAATACCAGAGGTGGCTGCAGCAGCGAATTTTAATTTATGCATATGTGCCAAGTGGAGAGAGAGAGAGAGAGAGAGAGAGAGAGAGAGAGAGAGAGAGAGAAATACAAAACAGCAAAAGAAAATAGACAAAAAGCGATACGAATGTGGGAAAGTGTGTGTGTTCGGGACACTCACGCCAGATCTCGAGTTTCACTGGCCTATCTATTCCACCATTTTCCTTCCAGCAGCCAATCAAAATACAGGGTTTATTTCCGAATATAAACAGATAGTATGGACGCCACTGCCTCTCGTAATGTAGGTGCTGTGCCGATGTGTGGTATATTTCATCATAATATCGTAGGTTATTACGCAAAATAGCTGTACTTCCTTATATATACAGAGAGATAAAGACAGCGGGTATATAAATGATGCGCTAAGAGTATAGTGTTGACAGTGCTTTTTTAAGTATTAATATTGCGCAAGAAATTTGTGGTACCGAGAAAAAAAAAAATGTTTTGAGGTAGAATGGACGGAAGTCAGCATGCATGTATCGATACTACTACCATCTACGCTAGTGACCATGATGACCAGTAATACTAGTGGCAAGGAGATGTCTTTGCTATGGAAACTCCAGTGCCTTCTAACTTATTGCTGGTGTTTCCTGTTTCTCTCTAATGAAACAGTAGACCTCTGATCACATTATGTATGATTGTTTTTGCATACCTCTCCTCTGAAAGGTTTATTAGCTATTTACTTAAAGTTACTTCAAGAAAGTTGTGAATATGTGGGGAAAAGATAGTTTTTCTTTAAGACATTGGAACAAATACGACAGTAATGATGTAAATTTATTTCTGATGACATAAAGCATCAAATCTAGGAAAATTTGTGGTGACAGATATTTCTGGGAAATATTCCAAGTGTTTGTCCCCCCCCCCCGGCAAAAATCCTGGATACGTCACTGAGACGAAGTGAGTTCAGGCAGAACGATGTAAAACGAAAGAAAAAAAAAAAACGTAGTTTAGATAGCTACAAGAAAAAAAAAAAAAAAATGACCAAAAGAGTTTCTGGATGAACGAGAACAACCATCAGATAAGCAGAAGGAAGGGAGAGGATGGAGTGAAAAAAAATGACAAGGTAATAAGAATATGAAAAATGAGAGGACAATGAAAACGAAACTAATCCAGTGTGTTGAGAGAGTACGGGGACGCCATCAGACCTGTGTCTTTGGCATTTTAAATAATCTGGTACTAAATCGAATTACTTCTATTTAGATCCACACACAGATTATACTGAAGATTTTGTTCCTGACTGAGTCAGGTACTGTATTCGGGAAATGTTTTTTTACTATACATAAACAGATACGTTCACTGAAGATAACAGACTTGATCGCATGAGCTAAACCATTGGCGTCAGTATCAGGAAAAGGAAAAAAAAACGTCAATAGGAAACTAGAGGTATTGTGAAAGAAGGGCATGTGAGGAGGGAAGGAAGGGGGAAACGTAATTACAAGCAAGATAGAAAAAGGTTCAGCGGGGTCTGAGAGAAAGAGAGAGAGGGAGGGGGAAAAAAAAATGAAGGGGGGGGCCTGGCAGTGAATAGAGAAGGGGAAATGTCAATAGAGGGTGGGAGGGTGCAGACACAAGTATAAAAAAAAAAAAAAACTGATTAGTAAAAAAAAAAAGAAAAGCGAAAAACACGCGGACATGTTTGGTACGTTAAGATAAAGGGGACGGCGATTAGTGTATGCATTAAAAACTGCTGTACCAACTAAGCTCGTGCATATCCTCAATAATCCAAGTATGGCATTATTGGTCATCAGCGACAGGTGCAGATGTTATAAACTACCGTCTATGGCGAAATTATATCGACAAAAAAACAAATGGACACATATCAATTTCCAACAACTTCAGGACTCTGTGCATAATGACCGATGAAAACGTTGCCACAATTCAGAATTCACAGAATTACCTTGTAACGCAGTATCCCACGGAACAGAGCTTTGCACTGATAACAATATTACCAACATCAACAGTGACAAAAACAGAGGGGATTCTTAGATTCTTAGTGTCATAAAGAAAGAGGAGACTGTAAATTAGGTTAAGGGAGTGAGGGTGACAGATGGATCGAAAAAGGGTAGAAAAGGTTAGGTGAAAAATAAAAGTGTTATAAAGAGAGAGAGAGAGAGAGAGAGAGAGAGAGAGAGAGAGGAGGGTGGAAAGGGAAGGGGGCCCGAGCCACCCTATCTACATGCTTTATCTTTTTATTTTTGGGTTGCCTGATTAAATTCAAAGAGGAATGGCAGAGGAGAGACGAGGGAGACAGTGGACACAAACCTTCGACCCTCCTCTCTCTCTCTCTCTCTCTCTCTCTCTCTCACACACACACACACACACACACACACACGTATTCTTCAAGATTATGTAAAAAGGAAAAAAAAATCATACCATATGCATTACTCGTACTTCCGCCAAACTCAGGTACTGTACTTGAGACATTCTGATAACAATTGTATGTAAAGTCTTGTCCATTAAAATCTTGCAGTGTTGCCCCATGCAGGAGCGTTCATTTGTGTTGTGTAGTAATCTGATCAGATGATATTTATGATTTGCCCTTATGCATAAATTACAGTGTATTGCCTTAGCTGTTAGTTATTCATTAGTGTTTTGTAGCCAGGCTGGAGGGTGGTGGTGGGGTGGAGGGGGAAGGATGGGGACGGGAAGCGAGTTATGTTGCCAGATTAGCTTCTGATTTGCCTGTTTCCAGAGGTTGAATTCGCTTCCCTGACCCCTCTCCGCTCCCTTCCTATTTTCCACGGACCTCGTATCCATTAGGACACACCTTACCTGTATTGTTTCTATCTGCAGTGAATCTCCTGAATTATATTCTTGATACTTAGGGTTCAGTGGAATCAGTTTCTTTATAAATACTTTTCGAAGTCAAACTTCTGTCTTTTTTTGACCTCTTATAGATGACGCCCAGAAATACTGTTCATTAAGCTATCAGACTAATATAAAAAAGAATGATACAAGAATATGGACGTTAATTTTTTGTATTTGTATTCTACTTATATGCGTGGAAGCTATGCAATAACCGTACAAGATATTAAATAGTTTTATTTATTCAAATGGCAATCTATCAGTGCTGCTTGGTTGGTGAAGCGCTTTGTCTTGCACATCAGTATTTTTTCACAAGGATATTGATAATGTATAATGCGTACAAGAGTTTATTCCCCCCCCCCTCCTAGAAGAAAAAATCGAGACCTGAGTGAACACCGAAAGAATATTAAGATTTCCTAACACCGGATGGTAAGCAATTTCTACCATTCTCTCATTTTTGCCTCATCAAGAGCGTAAGGAGACGGGGCTCGGCTACTCAGTCTTGACATTTTAAACAATAGAGACCAACCTTGCTTGCCCCTGAGTGGCACTGTGGGAGCAATAATCCTCAACGCCTCACGAACGCAAACCCTTACTGGCCTCGTTCAATTGGAATGGTTTAACCTACCAGTCCACCAGGTGTCATTTGGTTCTATGGTTACCACTTAATAAATGGTTTCTTGGGTTACTGGAAATTATTTGGCTCGTCACAACGCTCTATAACTTGACGGCATCATTACATCGAGTGAGTAGTTGGTGACTATCCGTAACAACGCTAAAATTATTAAAATCGGACAGATAATTGCGAAGTATTTAGCCTAACATGTAAAAATACATAATCAGCTGAAAATAAGTTTTGTGAAAGGGAGGGCAGTGCTTCACCTGAACTTTGGCCTTGAACCATGACATAGAGCTTGGATCTATCTGCACCACACTGAAAAGAAAGAAAGAATGTAAAAAAAAGCATTACTGCAGAGTTTTTTCGCTACCATTCACATCCTGCCATATGCCTATTTTCCCCTCTTCAATTCTGAGCTTTGGAAATGAGGAAGAGACGAGTGCATGACAATGATGGAGAAAGAAGGACGCGGTAACTGGATAACTCCGATGACAGAAAAGAAATAAGGGATTGGGAACCAAAAGATACACTCGCCTACAAAACCTGCCTCACTCGGTGTCAGCATTATTATATGGTAGCTTAATCCTTTCACAGGTGGGAGTGGGGGCGGGGCGAACGTGTCTCGTCTTTTCTTCAGTGGTTGTCACTGATGCACAATCATTTGTAACAAATTTCACCGCCAGCTCAGTCAGGTGGGAGCTATACACATTACCGTTGTGTTGTGGCAGAAAGTATTGATGATGGTAGATGATGCATATGTGATGTATGTGATGCACAAGAATAACAGATAATGGATGACTGATAAAGGACTATGGATGATAGATGATGGACGATGGACGGCAGATGATAGATGACGATGACAGACGGTGGATGGTGATGATGGGTGAGGATGAGGGTGCTGGACGGTGGATGAGGATGATGCGTGAGGATGATGGACGGTGGATGAGGATGATGGGGGATGGATAATAAGTGAAGGATGATGGAAAACAAGATGCTGAATGATGGACTATGATGATGGATGATGATGAATGATGATAGATGATGGATGATAGACAATGGATGATGATAATGATGATGATGATGATAATGATAATGATGATGATGATGATGACGATGACAGATTATCAAAGATGATGATGGATGATGATGGACGATCGATGATAATGATGGGCATTGGATGATGATGGGTGATGGCTAACGATGTTGATAATGATGATGGATGATAGATTAAGGATGGTGGATTATACATGATGATAATGTTGATGGATGATGATATTGACTATGATGATGATGATGATTGTTATTGCTATTGATGTTATTGGTATTGTACTTATTGTAGTTGGTTCTCTTGATGTTGCTGTTGTTTCATTCGTTGCCGTTGCTGCTTTTGTCGCAATTACTGTTGACATAAACACCCTGACCAAGCCAAGGGTATGAACACCGGGACAGGAGAGTAAGATCAACTCTCGCCCATGTGGCCTCCCTCGTCTGCGACAACCAAAGCAGTTAACGTGTACTTTATTTCCTAGCTTGGTTTTAATAGGGTGCTCACAGTTTCCATTATCACCATGTGGGCTGAAAATAATACGCATGGGGTAACATATCACCTATAACATAATTATTTATAAAATGTACAGTGATTTACAGATTGCTTTACCCGACACAAATACATATCGTGATATCGAAATTCCAAACAACACCAACACACATTAAAAAAAAAAAAAAAAAAACTACCTAACTCGCCATCTCCAACCTACATCCCCAGGAAAAATGTCAAACACGTCAAACCTTGCTGACCAGGGCCCTTACACAAAAAACTTTTCTGCTGACGTTAACAATCTCCTGTCAGGTAACGGAAAATGGTAAAAGAATATATACAAATGCTTAACTGGCAATTGTTAACAGACAAACAGCATTTTGCCACGTACTGCGAAACAAAGTTAAACTTAGCGTGAGTTCAAAATATAACATGGACATGTGGCTGAATAACCGCAAGAAAATTATTGATATTATTATATCATTTTCTATTCGCAGTGTAATGATAATCATTCGTATTAGTGGAATTTATGCATTTGGGATGTAAGTACTTATTAACCAAGGAGGAATCTGTGAAAACACCACAAACGAGTTGTGGGAGGAAAACAACCCATGCTGTCACAGTACCACTCATGCTACACAATACCTCACTGAAACCTAACCTAACCCAATCCAATCAATCCTATACTAACCAAACCAATCCATCCCATGCTAACCAAACCGATCCATCCCATCCTATCCTAACCTAAAGTAACCAAATCCAAACCTACATAACCTAATTCAGCCTGGGAACCTAACCTAACCTAACCATCCGTCAGCCTTACAAAACCATATTCCTTCAGTCTCATAATAAGGATCCAAGGGGTAAATATTTATTCGCTGTATTCACTCCCGTTGGTTATTTCAGTGTGCTCTATGGCATTATCTCCCAAAATCAGGATAAATTTTCGGAATTACGAGTACATCGACTATGGAACACTAAAATTAGTATGATCATGACTGACCTAATGTATTTCTAAGCACCTCTTTTTTCAAAACATCTGTTGCACTTTTTTTTTTTAACGCAATATGCAGGGCATGGGGGATATTCTCTAGCTCATGTGTCCGTCAACTAAACTAAGTTACGTTAAAATTAACTAACCCAACTTAGCCAAATTTAACCCAACTCAGTCCAATCTAATCTATCCTAACCTAATGTAAGCTTTATGTAGATGCTATGTGGTCCATTGGTCCTATCTCGAGGGATTCACCCCTTTTACGTAGATGCGATAATGGATGGATCTCCGAGCCTGGCAGCTATCCTCTCCCCACTCTTGTTTACTAGGTACTGAAAAATGTATTTGTGACAGTGGTGTACATAAGAAAAAAAATGCTTAAAGCTGCCGTAAATAAATGTTGAGTAAATAAGCAAATCTCTTAATTATCAGTTGTACTTCAGCCAAGCCCTACGCTGAATAACATGAAACACCGGATTTTGCACATCTGGCTCAACATCCGGCTTTGAGCCGGGTACTATGATTCTACCTGTCTCGACCCTCTATCCTGAAAACTTTATCATCAGTAAAAGATGAAAACTAATCATATAAATAATAAAGTAATGATGCAGTACAGTAATACAGTTCTGTACATAGTGTACTATTGTGTGTATTTACCAAGTGTTGGCATTGACTGGAAGAAACAGCGCTGGAGGGGGTTGCATAATTTGGCCGGATATTACTTTAACAGAGCCAAAATACTGTGCTGGATATTGCATTAGGCTGGATATTGCACTGATGGATAATTTAGAGTTTACTGCATTCGCTGTTTGGATGTAATTCTGAAATAATACCAAAAATTGGAGGGGGGAATCTCTGTGGCATTCTTGTTGCAAATGAATCTTTATGGTGGATTGGTTTTCGTCCCGTATCTATCTTCACCTTTAAACTGATGAAAAAAATAGTTGGTTCAGTTAGTGCATCTAGTGAATGAGTTATAGCGAGACTGACTGTACACTGAGCAGTGCTAAAATAACTGCCACACAGTAGTATTCTCCCAGTGGTTAAACTCAGTGTTATTGCCACTTTCGGCTAGAGGGTAAGAGGCCTATTCCGTCCAGCTCTATGTAAAACCAACATGGCCCAGCTAGTTTTGCTTTATTAGTCCTTGATCACCGTCTCTACCTTGTCAGTAAACACGTTGGAGCTGTTGTTGTTGCTGGTACTGGTTGGCCATGGTATCAGCCAACAAACGTCTGTTAAGAGAATAGAAGAGCTCCCGAGGTCTGCTTGCTTGGCCCTCAAAAGAATTGTGTATACACTGCTGATGCTTAACAGCTATATATTAGCCTTAACAGCCATTTGTCAGCAATTAAAAGTTTTGTGTATATGGGTCCAGGTTGCCAGAGATTGGAGAGGGCAGCGACCTCAGCATGGGACAGATAAGTTATTGAGAAGGACACGCTTGCCCCATCATCCACTTTTATTAAGGGGTCAAGGTCAATGTGGCCAAGTGTTTGTATTAACTGCCACCTCTACTGAAGTTATGCCTTACGTTACTGAAACAAGATAAAAATAGTGCAGGCATTACACTTATTATAAGTATGGAAGTCTTGCCATGAGTCCATCATTTAATTATGAGTAAATAATGGGTATTTGGCAACTTAAATTGGCGGGAGGGCACAATTATGAACGGCATTGACTTACGTGCAGCAACAGTCTACCTACACAGTCTGCCAGCTAGCCGACCCAAATTGAACCTTGTTGGCGCATGACGCAGTGCATGCTGTGCAGTGGAGTTCCCACTGTCTGTATCTCCTATGTGTACTTTGTGCGGTATTTATTCCTCCATGTCTGTTTCTCAATGAATCTTCAGTGAAGATACGCATGTTACATACTGTAATCATAATATTCAATTAAGCAGTAATAGGTATCAATCAAAGACATCAGTAGGCTTTTTAGTTATTATATTGCTGAACAAATTAATGTACAACAGAAAATGAAACGGAAGATAATAATACCTCTTCAGTCCGAGGACATACATTTAATGTTTTCTTCCTACTAACAACAGACGATTTTATTCAGTTCAGGGAGCCCCTGAGGGGTGAAGGGGTTAAAAACTGTCAGGAAGACAGTTTACAACCCCTAGTTTTAATATGAACACTAAAAGCACGTCCTCGAAGTGAAGGGTTAACAGAAATAGCTATAGTAATTCAAGTTTAATCATACAACAAGGTTATACTAACTGTACATGAAATGGAACAAGTCAGTAGTAGCTAAAAATATGGTAAATTAGGCACGACTAAATCATAAGGATAAAGAACATACCATGCTTGGTTAACCAGAAAGAACAAAAACTGGCATTCATTGGCTATTTATGTGAAATTTTCCATTTTTTTTTCTGAATGAACCTCTATTTACACCAGATTTTCTCTTGTTCACAGTAATTATTATAATTAAATATCTCATTCTAAAGAAAACATATACTGTATTATAGCAAAGAATGAAATGACTGTCCCATTTCAGATGTGAGAGTCTGTACACACTTAGCTCCTTCTCGCAAACCTTCACCATGAACACCTTTATTTCCCTTAAGGTAGTAATTGTGAATAAGATTTTTCACAAGGCATGTGCAGTGGGCCTCTGTTAATCATATCAGTCCAAGATTTTTTTTTTTAGCAGATTTGCGGTGAAGGACAGCTCGTGTGACGTCACTAAACCACGCCCCCATGCACGGCCAGTGCTGGTCAGCAGACTGTGTGTGTATAGGTACTGTAGACTATGGGTGCTGCAGGAACAAAGTAGCACGTACACGTGGGGACATGTGGGAGGTGGAACACCATGTGGGTGTCAGAACACGTGGAACAGTGAGCTGTGAAGCTGGCATGTAACATTCCTCGCCCCCTCCCCCCCCCCAAAAAAAAAAAAAAAGCAATGAAAGAAAAGCATTTGGGAGCCGAATGCTAATCGTCCACCAGAATATTCTGTTGCCCAAGTCCAAGATTTTGGCCATATCTTGATAACCTGAGGGTTTCATATTGATAGCTCAGGCTGTTCATGAGATATAATGGTGTTAAAGATGGGCTTTAGAAAGTAGCTGACATTTGGCAGCCATTTTGATGACCTTGACTTTGACTGAGAGTGTCCATTTTCTAGCTCGTCCAAAACTTTGGCCATATCTTTATACCCTGAAGATTTAATGTTGCTAGTTCAAGCCGTTCATGAGATACAATTGTGGAAAGGGCGGATGATAAAAACTAGTTGACCTTTGGCATCCATTTTGGTGACCTCGACGTTAATTCAAGTGCCCATTTTCGAATTCTGCCAATATTTTGGCCATATCTTGATACCTTGAGGGTTTCATGTTGACATCTCAAGCCGTTCATGAGATATAATGGGAACAAATACATGCACACACACACACACACACATATGGCCAAAAACATATAGCTTCGCCTTGTAAAGGCGGCCGATAACAACAAAACCCACTAAAATACAGGTCATCCGCTGAGCTTAGCTATCTTCAAGTCACTTCTCATTAAATTTGGGGGACTAACCTGACGGCATGCTGTACCCTAAAATTGGGTATGTGTCCTGCTGGGTCAGCTGCGAATCTGTAAAGGTCTGGGTTAATATTATTATTATTATTATTATTATTATTATTATTATTATTTGTTCATTTTCAGCCGTAGCAATTCAATTTAAGATTCACAAGCTTCCAACATTATCTTTTAAGGAAAACATTCATGAGGTTACTCCAAAATTAGTGATTCTTCCTCCTCAATTGATTTTTCATCACGCAAAAATTCCATAAATTTAGTCTTTATCTAACTTTTTTAGCTCATAGATGGAATGTTCAGTTTGCAGTGATCTGCTTGCTCCATCCACTCTGCTTTAGTTAACCCAGAAAAGCTAGCAGCCAACGGGTTGCCCACAAACTCTGAGAAATCAAACAGTATTAGTGAGAGAGAGAGAGAGAGAGAGAGAGAGAGAGAGAGAGAGAGAGAGAGAGAGAGAAAAGGACGGGTAATTCACTGGTTAGCTAAGGACATAAGAAATAATTTGACAAAATACAGTACACACACAAACTCCCGGTGATTTACAACAAACTGATAATTTCCACAAACTAAATTAAAGCATCATAAAAAATAAGATATTAAAAAAAAAAAGTAATCTTGGGTGGTGTACAGGTGAGGACCACGGGGCAACGAAAGTATCCTTGTCTGATTTCAGCAATCTAGCCACTCACAGCTTCGCTTGTTGTGAAGTCAAGAACGAAACACGAGACAGATTCTGACATATTAAAATAGAATCATGAAACAAATCAGCCAAGTTTTTGGTACCCAAACTAGAAAATAAATCATTATTAGTCTGTATTAACACTGAAGCCCAGAAAGCAAGAATTTGAAAATATTAACACGATGCTGAACCCTTTCATAAACGGGGGCCCGGTGAAGAATCCAACCGCTCACACTCTTTCAATGGAGGATTCGTCCAAGTGAAATCCAACCGCTCGCACCCTTTTGACTTAGGATTCGTCCAAGTGAAATCAACCGTTCACACTCTTTCGACGTAGTTTGAATCCAACCATATAATTTGCTGTATTTTTTCACAACAATTTGTTGTTTGATCTTCTTAACCCTTTATCCACGGGCTTGTTTTGCTTTTTCTTGCGGCTCCCGCGGGCATATTCGCGCTCCGACAGACTCTCTAAAAATATTTGCCAAAAATCAGTTATTAGTCCTAGAATATTAAAATCATATATGCTTATGGCACATACCTTCAGCTTTCTCCTGGGATGTTTGTTGAGCCTTCGTCGAGTACCATAGGACTTGTGGAGACCTCTGAAGTTGGGTAACGAAGTCTCCACTTTACACTTCCCAACAACCCGTAATATGATTACCACAGCCTGACATTATCACTAGAAACACTATTCTATGATTCTCAAATAGTTTGGAATTAATACTAAAAAAAAAAAAAACTGTGAAAGCAATGAAAATTATGAAGGCGTATGACCTTCCCACTTGCGCTAGTTCGCCGCTTGTGTTCTGTCATTTATTATTCATAAAAACACTCACAGTTTATATTTCTATTACTATATAACACTATATATCTACAGTCTTTATTCATAAGTTTCCTTCGTAATAGTAGTTTATTGTCACTGTAGGCATTCAATTTCTTTCAGCAAAATACGTAGCATTCACTTTCTCGTCCTGTATACTAGCATTGAGAGTGAATGTCACTTTAACCTTCACTCTCATAACTCATAGTATTCATACATGCTAGAGTGAAACTTTCACTTTCATTACTCCTAGTATATATACTCGTATTCTTATAATACTACTCATTTACATTTCTATTTACGTTCTCTATTTTATTTACACTATTTACATTTCTATTTTATTTACACTGTATTATGCACTGTCACTTGAAGTAACTTATAAAACTATTTTCCACTGTTCACTTATATTTACATTCATTGCTTTCACTTGCTGTTTACACATTATTTACAATTCCACTTGCACTGTTTTACTCAATAGAAAGATCGTAGTCACTCTTTATCAATTGTCAGCCCTTTACCTCTTTCCACACGAGGTTTAGTAGGGGGTGAAGGTCACAGGGCCCTTTGCATGGGGCTAAAAACCGGTGCAAGTTAGCAGGAGCGAATCAGACGTACTTTCACCTTGAAAGACGACAGTGAACTGATAGTGGTGGCTTCCTGCCGCCTGGGTAGGGTGAGTGGAATACTGCCAACTTCAGCCTTGTGAGACCTGCTAATATATAGCAATGAAATGATTGGCAGGAAATCAAGACAATACATAATAAATTAGGTAGTTCCAGGTGAATGTAAATATCACTTAGGCTTCTTCCTTCCATCCTTATATGTATATTTATTACACAAATAGATTATACAGCCTATTTCAAGGGGAAATAAACAGCGAAAATTAGCGAACGAGTGCACGTGAGGTGTTGTTAGGTGATAATTAGCCAATTCCAGGTGTATGGCACTATCATTTACCCTATTTCTTTTTTGTATATATTATTTGGTATAAGAATAGGGCATAAGGCTTATTTCAATGGATGAAATCAGTGGAAAATTCCAGGGAAAATTTACTTAGCATAGAATACAGTGTGGTGGCCTGCAATAATTAGGTAGTTCCAGGTGAATGTAAATATCACTTAGGCTTCTCCCTTCCTTTCTTATATATATTTTTATTACGAAAATAGATTATACGGCATATTTCAAGGGGAAATAAACAGCGAAAATTAGCGAACGAGTGCATGTGAGTTGTTGTCAGGTGATAATTAGCCAATTTTAGGTGTATAGCACTCTCACTTACCTTATTTCTTTCTTGTATATATTATTTGGTATAAGAATAGGGCATAGGGCTTATTTCAATGGATGAAATCAGTGAAAAATTCCAGGGAAGATTTACTTAGCGCAGCATGGCCGGGCAGGCGAGAGGATAGGGTAATGGAGGGGAGGTAGGGAGGGGAGTCAACAATGGGGAGAAATGGTTAAATTGTCAACAATGGATGGGAGTACAGATGAGATTAGGAGTGCTGACTAGTGTTGGACATTGGCAGTACTGATAGATGATACAAGCCATCACTTGAAAGCCCGGGCAATTTCAAAATAACACAGAATCACAAAAGTGATGCCCCTCGGCATGATCCCTTGCTCCCAAGCGTCACGAAAGTGACGCCCCACGGTTAAGGGGTTAATGAACGAAAAAATCTAAAAAAAGAAAAGGAATTACCATATTGTATCATTCACTTATTTATTCAATCCTCATTTATTCAAATATAAAGATTTTGGCAATGATTAAAGAATATTGTAGAGCATTTATCTGCGATCCATTTCATAAAGAAATGCCACTTCTAGCTATACTAAAACATTTTTATTGGCATATGGAATAACAATAGTCATTCATCACGCAGGCCGCTCTGAGTGAACTGTTTCCTATTACGTCATTCTTGGACGCCCAGACCTCATGTTCCCCACATTCCTCACTCATGATTTGCACGGCATCAAAAAATGAGTACAATCATTTAATTTCCCTGCCTTAATTTTTAACTGTATTGTTATGAAACTGATATGTATTACAAATGAATACATGATCTTCCTAATGAACGAAAAAAAAAAATGTTGTGAAAATAATACAGTGTGTGAGTACCGTATATATGTCAGTGAGTAAATGAGTACATTACTGAACAATAAAGGATGGTGTTTTATATCCTAAATTTATTTATTTTTTTATTCATTAGGAAGATCATTCATTAATTGTAACATGTATCAGTTTCATAACAATACAGTTAAAAATTAGGGCAGGAGAATGAAATGATTGCAATCATTTTTCGATGCGGCACAAATCACTGAGTGAGGAATGTGAGGAACGTGAGGTCTGGGCGGGCGAGAAACAGTTCACTCAGAGTGGCCTGGCGTGATGAACGACTATTGTTATTCCTTATGCTATAAAATTTTTTCTAGTATAGCTAGAAGTGTCATTTCTTTACGAAATGGATCGCAGATAAATGCTGTACAATATTCTGTAATCATTGCCGTAATGTTTATATGTCTGTGAGTAAATTAGCACTGAACATATAAGTGAATGATGCAATATGGTAATTCCTTTTTTTATATATATATATATTTTTTTTTATTCATTAGGAAGATTATTCATATTTTTGTAATATAAACCAGTTTCAAAACAATACAGTTATAATAAGGGCGGGGGAATGAAATGATTGAAATCAGTTTCTGATACCACATGAATCGCTGAGTGAGGAGTGTAGGAAGAGTGAGGTCTGGGCTGGCAAGAGACTGTTGAGTACTCGTAAGTGGTTGAACGCAGGTGGCATCGAAAGAGTGTGAGAGGGTGAATGGTCTATTCACGTGGTCAGGGAAGAATCACACATAGTCTAACCATACTGATCAATACAATAAAATGTTATATGTGAACTATTATTTGGTGCCATAAAATGTGAATATTAGGCCAAATAAAACAAACTTTGCATGACCTTTGTGCGAACGGTGTGAACACCTGTACAACACCTGTAATGTACATGAAACAAGAACTAATGAGTGCACGTGTTGTTTAAAGATAAACAAAAATGTAGGGGAGGGCGGTGATGATTCGGCCACTTTTTGGAAAAAAAATCATAATAAATAAAGTTTAAGAAATTTTTAAAATCTGCTTATTCCAAGAGGAAGCCACATCTTTTGGCTCTTTTGTGTCCTATTGTCAGTTCTTAAACTTACGTCATTTCTTGGCAGTAATCCAAACTCTTAAGGTCTCCAAAATGGCCGAACCATCCCTCAAGGTGTGGATGATTCGGCCACTGGCGTTGGATGGTTCGGCCACCATGTGGGATGATTTGGCCACTTGCCTCTGGGGCTCAATTAAGGAATTAAATACAGTAGGAAAATTAATAATCAAATTTTCATCTGTGCTGACATGATTTATTGGATTTATTTTAACCTAAACAATCTCCTTTTAATGAAACAAGGAACAAACAATCTCCTTATAATGAAATTAAATGACTCTACTCTTGCCTATCTCAGATAAAATAAAACTATAATTTTGTGAAAGAAAATATCCGAGTCAAATGAAAGCTGTTTACTCTTAACGCATTTTAAATCCAATGAAACAAAAATCCAAAGTTGTAATACCTTTGCCTTCCCTTAGTGCTTTGTGAAACTGGTTCAGGTAATACTCCAATTATAGCGGTTCTTGAAACAGAAGCTTCATCAATTTCTGAGGGAAAGTAGAGAGAGAGAGAGAGAGAGAGAGAGAGAGAGAGAGAGAGAGAGAGAGAACATGTAATTTTATAGAAAAAAGGTAAGGGGATGAGTCTGTTATGATGTGGCAGGGGTAAACCAGCTCTGCTGTCGGGCCCTGCTGCAGATGTCACTGATTGCATTGCGCAGTTGATCCTTGTGCGGTGTGGTGCGGTGAGGATCTGTCCGTTCTCCCCTTTGGGGCTAAGATGCGAATGAATGTGTTTGAATGGATGAGTAAATGGGGAGTGTGTCGTCCTGTCTCGGCTACCTCCCTTTCCTTGGGGGAAGCAGCCTAGGTATATAGATAGATAGATAGATAGAAAAAAATTGTTAAATAAAGAAAATAAATCATTAGATAATTATGAGAGAAGGTTTGGCCACCTTGCAACCCTGCCGAACCATCCCTCACTTCAAGTGGCCGAATCATCCCCCATGTATAAAGATGTACACATGGCGCCCCGAAACCCAGAGTTCATAAGCTGTTCGAGTGTTATCTACTCTCACGTCACCTATAGACAATAAATGATATTTGCACTATATATGGATAACAACCCTGAAGTATTAATGGAGCTACTGCTTACGTTGGATCACCGAAAAAGTACATAGGGGTCATGAAAAATCATAAAATCTAACCTGATGATGCTGTTTCCCGGCCAACCAAAACAAAAACACATGTGCCATTTGTCGGCAAGATCACGCAACTTCATGTGAAATCTCAATGATCTAGGTCCCCTACATTATTCAGGAAGGCTAGTGGCCGAACCATCCTCCTGGCCGAACTATCACTGCGCTCCCCTACAAAGAGAACATTTACAGTAGTTGATTATTAAATAGCTAGAGATCTTTGTCGGACAGGCCCCCACATTGCCACAAACGTCCTGAGATGTGTTGTTCCAGCCTAAGCTAAAGATCGATCCTGGGAAAGTGAGGGGAAGAGGGGGCTAATAGTGCAACCACCACATACCTGAGGAGCAAATTCACTTTCGCTTTAGATATCTTAATTCTTAAAACATAATAATGGAAAGGATACCGTTGTAAGTCTGTTTTTTGCATCACCGACAACAGTTTTCATACAATCTTGAAAAACTATTATTTACTGATAATACTGGTCAACAAAGATTTTGCTACTGAGGTAAACGCATATGCTTTGTACTAAGTTGAGTCTGTTGATTCTGATTCTATCGTGAGAATTATCCCATCACATCAGGATTTATAGTTATTAAATTAATATTATCTCATTAAACTAAGCTGCCAAGCATTAACTCAGTGAATCGGTTAAATGATGAAATAACTGAAAATTTTTAATACTATATACATCTTTTAAGAATGTTGCTGAATGTGACTAATTACCCAAATCATAACTGGAAAATCTATTGTGATTTAAAGGTGATTTCTCTCCAAAAATAGCAGCTGATGTATTCAAAATACATGTGGTTCTTGTGCCCATGGAACGAACCATAATGAAAGCAATCATTACGTTGTAACACTTATATGAAAGACATGAACACATGGCTGGCAGACACAATGTGCAGCGTAAGCCATCGGTCGATCCTCAGAATGTCTATCTTTCATCAGTTTGCATCGAACCAGACCTAATGAAAACTTTGTTGAATCATGACAGTAATGGCTTCGAGTCCTGTATTTCATAAAGTAATCTGATGCAGAGGACTGATACTAAGCTCAAAACAGACATTTCCATTTGACCTTAGATGCGCGAATGATAATTGCAAATTCAAAGTAAACTAAACGCACTTGACTATGCAGCGTGAGAAGCGTCAATGTTAGTTGTCAAGAAATTCTTGGAAATCATAGAGCGCTGCATGCTGAGTCAATGGGCACTTTGCAGAAGCCTATCTGTGAATCGGCCGTAGAGTGTCAGGTAAAATTAATGCACTTCATGCATTCCCACGTTAATTACTTTCCACCTAAACGGGATGAAGTGAGCATTGAACAATGTGGTGAAAGGCTCCACCAAGATATTTTGGCGATGGAACCTAGATAGTAAGGTCGGTTTAAATCAGACATGGTGGGTGATCACTGATGGTTCATACTGCATGAGACGATTTCCACAAACAAGTGCAAGAGTAACTATCCCATATATATGGGATAGTTACTCCCAAAATCGATTACGCTGAATACGTTGATTTTTTTTTCTATAACTTGCTCGTTGTCTTAACTTGCAAAGTAATCATTATATAATTAGAAATCAATTAGTGGTATCTAAGCAGCATGTGAAATTACTCCTTAATGTACAGTGTAGGACTTCAAGTTCTCAGACTCAGTACGATTTTCTGCCAGAGATGACGCCTTAATTGTTCTGGGGTGAGAGTCAGAAAGTAGGAGACGCAAGAACAAGGAGGTGAGGGGAGTTAGTGGGTGGAGCGCTGGCACTCGGGTCCATTGCTTCCAGAATGTGTGTGTGTGTGTGTGTGTGTGTACAGGAACGCAACGAATGACTCGAAAGGATTATGAAAAGGAAAAACCTAACTGGGGTAGTGCAATTTAACAGTCTGATTTTGTCTCCATGCCTATATATCTAATATTCTGCTTTAAAAGATATTTCATCATTTCCCTATTTAAACTATTTATCTTTTCGATGAGAACAATGACTTGATCCGACCCCTACCAAATTAATCTTGGATCTCTCTCTCTCTCTCTCTCTCTCTCTCTCTCTCTCTCTCTCACTCGAACTCCATCAGAGCCCTACCTTACTACTCCCTCTATCTTTGTCTCTGCCTCTGTCAGTCTGTCTGTCTGTCTCGAACACCATCAAGAGTCCTACCTTATTACTCTCTCTCTCTCTCTCTCTCTCTCTCTCTCTCTCTCTCTCTCTCTCTCTCTCTCTCGAACACCATCAGAGCCCTACCTTATTACTCTGTCTGTCTGTCTGTCTTTCGAACACCAAGAGTCCTACCTTATTACTCTCTCTCTCTCTCTCTCTCTCTCTCTCTCTCGAACACGATCAAAGCCCTGCTTTATTACACACACTCTCTCTCTCTCTCTCTCTCTCTCTCTCTCTCTCTCTCTCTCTCCTTCTCAGCCACACACACATACCACATTGCCGCCTATTCCCGTGTGAAGTAACGCAGCAGTCATGTGCCATTTACCTATTTCCCTTGCCATGTGTCTATAGCCAGAGTGATGCCTCAGTTCCCTAAATGGTGGTCAGAAACAAACTGCCTAGATTTCGTTTTTCCTATGCCATTTGGCTGCTCTTCCCCAAACCCACGCCACCCTCTCTCATAATTATCTCTAATCAGACTCTCCATCTCATCCTTAGCTTCCCTCTCAGTGGCATGCACTCTTCTAAGTAGTTTTTCATTCTTCAGCCTCTCGACATGACCACTTTTACGAAGTGTTTATCTTAATGCTTCCTGTGACACCCACTTCATACCCATAACACTCCCTTCCTCATTAATTATTTCTTTGTCTGTCTCTCCATGTAACGTCACATGCTCCTTTCAGATAACTCATCTGTCGTGCGGGGGTTCAATTGGCGATTTCAAACCAGCGGTAGCTAGGGAACCGCTACATTGTAAATGTAGTTATAAATCTATACTAGATGTAATGAACCAGGTATAAAAACCTGTTTACCTAACTCAATTACCCTTACCTGGAGGAAAACATATTTTTAAAAATTGACTGGCCATGGTTCAGACGAATGTTAAATTATTATTGGAGTCTGTTCTTCCGACGAATCTCAGAAATTGTTTCTAGCCTCTTCTTAAATTGGATCGCAAAGAGACGCCCTATTATAATACCGTTGTTCTTATGATGATTAAAAAAAATCATGAACTGTGTTGAACAAGAACTGTATTAGGTTACGTTTACGGTCCTATTGAGAAATACTATATTTTATATCTCTAAACCCATTCTGATTATAGTTCGCCCACGATGTCATATCTTAGCTTTTCTTACTTTGGCGTTAGGTACCTGGTTGTTCAGCGGCAGAATACGAATCAGAGTTTCGGTAGACATTATCTAGGCATAGCACCGACTCGCCTATGTACAAACTTTCGCATCTCTCAGACACAGAGGTGTTTAATTGTTGTTAAGCACTGACTCCTAATTTTCATGTTTTTGATTCCCAAACATCGCCTAAAAGTGGTATACTTAAAACATAACGTTGACACGCTAAAATATAATCGATATAGATTCCGACTTCTCCATATTTTCCATCTTTCTTAGACCCCTCTAGCTCTAAAACGGTAAAATCGAGTACTTTTTTTTTTTTTTTTTTTTTTTTTTCAGAATGGAGTTTCATTCTCCACTGGGTCAGAAGCACGGCTGATATTGAACGAAAAAGGTCAAAGGTAATAAGTCGGAAATAAGTCAACGTTTACAAGTTTGATCAGATTTAGACAAAAATTGGCAGAATCATAAGGGTGAGCAAAGGCTGAAGTGTTTCAAATTTAAGAGCAATCGGCCAAAATTCATGGTCACACGATACTGTAAAACTTTCGGCCTTTAAACTCGTTATTATTTATTTTGGATCAAACTTGGTGGAATGATTTAGGGCCAAAAATAGATTAAACTGTTCAGTTTTGATAACAATGGGACAAAAGTCAGGGACACAGGACATGGTCATTTTAAAAATTTTCTGTCCAATTTGAGACAAACTTTGATGAGGGTTCATGGTCGTGCAAGAAATAAATATTTCATGTTTGAAAACAATCAGTGTAAGGTCAAGATCATAGTGTTAGGTCGAATGTTTGGCCATAGATCGATGGCAAGGCGTAGGTGTTGTGCTCACTCAGTGCTTCTTCTCGTTATTTTCTCCAGAAAACTTAACTGCCTCAAGATACTTTTCAAAAGGAAGTGGGTTAGTTAGAGCCTTCATTAACCCTCCTGCTGAAGGGGGTGTCACCTTGTTGTGGTGCTGGGGCTTGAAGCATGGCTGGCAGTGCCACCTACTCTGGAGGTGTGCCTACTTTTGTAGGGTTTGGCATTTGTCGGCCACATGGACCAAGCATCCCCTACATCACTGGTGGAGGAGACCTGCTGGTGATGTTAGTCCCAGCCCACTTGCCACCTAGGGCGGGGCTGTTGCCTCTCCACGTGTTTGCCGTGCGTGGCCTCCGATAACGCTGGGAGACGGGAGTCCTGGGGGTTGAGTGATGCTGCACGATGCCCTGTGCAGCTAGCAATACACCTCTTTGGTCCCTTATTCTGGCTAGACAGGTGGCCTGGTTGGGCCCGACCAGGTCAATCGGCTGGTCATGCATTGGCTGGGGTCAAGTGGGCAGTGGGGGACCTGGTGGCTTTTATCGTCCAGGAGTCACCCTTGCCCAGGTCCCCCTGTGGTTACCAATGTATACTTTCCTGCTACCTCTGGGGTCGCCAGTGGTGTTTTCCCTGGCATCAGACTTCCCCTTGTTGGGCTCCGTGGTGGGTGGAGGGGAGGGGGAATGAATTTTTTTTACCTATTATGGCTGCATCTTTCCCCAATTTTGGTACTCGTGTGGCAGGTGGCTGGGCCAACGAGTCACCAACAACCAGCCACATCTTTGTTCCTGCAGACCCTGTACCACATAAGGGCAACAATGATAAGGAGCACTTTTGCGGGAGTGGCGCACAGCCCTCCAGGAAAGCTCTGTCACCTGTCACTGAGACGATGCCTGGCATCTTTGTGCCTGCCCAATACACGAAATTTTTAGTTTTGAAGTTGGCTGATGGTTCCTCCTTCAGGGACCAGAATGAGTTTAAGGGTCACCGTGACCTGCTGAAGGCTTGTGGGTCACCCCCAAAGGTTGTTCCACAGGCAGATGAATCAATCCTTATACAGGCCAGGGATGCTGATGAAAGTTCTCTCATTCATGCCATCAAATGTTTAGCCTCCTGTGATGTCACTGTCACCAGTCATTCCACCCTGAATCAGACTCGGGATGTTGTCTTCTCTAAGGAGTTCCTTAGGTACTCGAGAAGGACCTCCTGGATGGGCTGAAAGACCAGGAAATAGTGAAAGCAGAGAGGATAAAGAAAAAGGTAAATGGGAAATTGACAGGCACACCATCACTGATTGTCACATTTGACCGGTTGACATTGCATGATGTCTGAGGCAGCTTACTACCATCTTCGGGTCAAGGCATATGTGCCGAGACCTAGATGGTGCTTCCATTGCCAAGGGTTTGGGCATGTCAGCAGGTCTTGTCGTAGGAATATGCATGGTCTCCCACAGGTGTGTATTAATTGTGGTGGTAATCCACATGGTGAGATGGACTGCCCAAATCCTCCCTCGTGTATCAACTGCCGTGGTGCTCACCCAGTTTCATCAACACAGTGTGACCAGCATAAGTTTGAGAATGAAGTCATGTCAGTTTGAACCTGTGAGAAGATTTCTTTTGCAGAGGCAAAGGAATGGGTCAGAGGGATGTTTATCCACTCTGGGGTCACCTTTACTTCAGCTCTCTTACATCGTAAGGAGGTTCCGCAGTTCAGTGAGACAACACTTCATTCTGCCCCACCTGCTTCTTGGGGTAATCAGTCGTCACAGACATCCCAGGTGGGGAATACTAGTGTGGCAGCAACACATGGAGGAGGCAGTGCCTCCTTCAAGGGGGTCCCACCCGTGTGTGATGGTGTCTTCCCCCCTTTCACGCGTTCCTGCTCCAGGACTGAAGGCTGGACCTTTGGTCAGGGCAGAGGCAACAAATGACAGATGCATGTTACCATCATGTGCGTCTTCAAAGCCAGAAGAGGCGAATGGTAACCCACTTGCTTCAACTAATGTTTCTGTCTCCATTTAATTATAGAGGGTCGACACCCTTCTGTGGTGGTGACAGATCTCCATGCCGATGCTTCTCCTTGTCCTGACATATCCAAAAAAAACACTGTCTCTCCTGTGCATGGCAAGCGTCCCCATGGCTCCTCAGAATGCTCAGAGAATGAGGCCCTGCCACCAAAGTTTTTGGCTGGGGAGCCCACTACCCATTCTCTTCAGGGTTCTCAGGGGTCTGAGCAAGTGCAGGCTGATCACAGTATTTTGCTGATGGTCCGGACCCCACCAGACAGTGGTGATGCCAGGGTTGTCGATGCGCCTCCTCAGTTTCACGAGGCCTTGCCCTCTCGGGATCCTAGTACTGTAGGGTGCGCTACAGTTCATACTCCTCCTTGTGATGGCACTGTCCGCTATGTGTTGGCTAAGGCAGCTTGCAGTCCCCCTACCAAACCATCTCTTGCTCCACCACAGAAGAAAACCATTGCCTGGCCTTCTTCTTCCTCCCTTTTGCCGCTTACAAAACCAGGTATCTCGGAATCCTCCTCGAGGGGGTTAGCTGTGGTTAGAAAACCTGTTATTAAATCTAACCCTTGGCCAGGTACTCGGAAACATGCCAAGGTCCCCAGTGTTCAGAACTCTGATACTTGAGGTAGCCTGATATAATGCCATTCCATTATGGGATCTATAATTCAATGAAATTGTCGTGGTTTACGTGCTTGTTTGGAGGAATTGTGTAGTCTTATTGCCGGCTATTCTCCAGTATGCATATGCATCCGGAGACCATGGTTGGGGATGCTGCTCCTTCCAGTCCTCCAGGTTACCATGTATTTTATTCTGATCCTCTTCCTGGCCAGGGACATCATGGTGGTACTGCTATCCTAGTAGTCTGTGATGTCCCATTCACTTGTGTAAGTCTTTCAACTACACTGCAGGCTGTTGCTATTCAGATTTTCCAATGCCATCAATATACATTGTGGAGTCTTTATCTCCCTATAAGACTGTCTAAGTGCATCTGTTGAGAAGATAGATTGTATTCATCTTGTTCATGACCTTCCTTCCCCTTTTCTTTTACTAGGTGATCTGAATGGTCATCACCCACTGTAGGGTGACAGTATGACCAACCCTAGAGGTGCTATGCTGGCTTCTTTGGTGGAGGATGAGGAGTTGGGGGTGTTGAATTCAGGTGAAATGACATACTTTCATAGTCAGACTGGTGTTTTTCACGGCCACTGATTTGTCTCTGTGCCCAGCTACTGCTATTTTAGATTTTACTTGGGGTGTGTTGCGAGATTTGCATGACAGTGATCACTTCCCAATTCTTTTAACTTCTGCTGAGTGTGAGCAACAATGATATCTTCCTCACTGGCACCTGGATAAGGCAAACTGGCCACTCTTCTGGGAGTTATGTTCCACTGACCGCTCTATGGACAGTTTTCATAGTGCTGATGAGACAATGGCGTATATAACTGATATAATGCACTCAGGAGCTCTTTTATCAATTTCTAAGACATCTGATCAATTTCCAAAAATCCAGTTCCCTGGTGGACCCCTGAATGCACCTTTGCAGTGAGGGCCAAACAGGTCGCCTTCTCTTGGCTTTGCCGCCATCGTGGGGACACTTAGTATTTGGGGGCTTTTCGGAGGGTGTGTGCTTATGCACGTCGCATGTTGAGCGAGGCCAGACGTGCTTCATGGTGAGAGTACATTTCCTCCCTTTCCTCGAGGACTTCTCTCACCTAAGTATGGAACCTGGTCAGAAAGATTCATGCCAAATTTCCTGTTCCTTCCCCTCCTGTTTTATCTGGTGCAAGTGGGGTTGTGACTGATCCCTTTGCTGTTGCTGAATCGTTTGTCAATCATTTCGCTGGTGTGTCTAAAAAAGACACTGAATCGCCTTCAGTATGCCGACGTTGTCAACTGGAATCCTGTAGCCTCAGCTTTACATCTTCTGGAGGTGAGTCTTACAATGACCCCTTTTCTGTTTCTGAGCTTCAGGCACCTTTATCACAGTGTCACGATTCATCTCCAGGCTGTGATGATATTCCATGTGCCTTTTTACGTCATATGTCTGACGAATCCCTTTCCTTCCTACTGGCACTATATAATAGAATTTGGTGTACTGGTGAGCTTCCGTCCTCTTCGGGTGTTGCTGTGGTTATCCTTATCCCTATTCAACAGTTTTTATCTAACCGTTTTTTAAGGGTCCGAGTGGGAAGAGTGCTTTCTAATGCTTGTGCACTTGAAGATGGGGTACCACAGGGGAGTATCCTTAGTGTTACTCTCTTTGCTGCAGCCATCAACAGTGTTTTGCAAGGCCCACTATATGTAGATGACCTCTCAATAGCCTTCAGCGCATCTAGGATGTCTCTGAGAAAGAGGGAGTTGCAACCAGATCTTAATAGATTTTGGGAGTGGGCTGAGTTTCGTGGCCTCCATTTTTCTTTACAAAAGACAGTTGCTATGCTTTTATGTCATTTTCGGGGGGTTCACTCAGACCCTGACTTGTATCTTCATGGTCGGAGGATATCCTGTGTGGAAGAGACTCTGTTTTGAGGTCTTATGTTTGATAGACGACTAACCTGGGTTTCTCATATTCGTTTTGTGAAGGCAACTTGTATTAAAGCTTTGAATCTTCTGAGGATTATGGAACATACTTCTTGAGGTGCTGATCGTCAAACCCTCTTACTCTTGCATAGATCTCTTATCCTTTCTAGACTTGAATATGGGTGTGAGGTTTACTCCTCTGCAACAGATGCCCGTCTCTGGATATTAGATTCTGTGCATCATGCTGGTGTACGATTGGCAACTGGGGCATTTGGGTCATCCCCGATTTCAAGTTTGTTGGTAGATGCTGATGCTCTACCTTTGGCTTTGCGTCACCAGTCATTGATGAGATGTTGGTTTCATCTTCACTGCCTTCCAGACTCTGTTTCTAGTGCCATTGTCTCCCAGGATTCACGATCATCTGTTTATGCCTCCCATCCTAGTTTCCCGAAGCCCTTTCGTTACAGGGTCCAGTCTGTTATGTTAGCCCTCTCAGTTCCAAGACTGGCAGCATGTCAACATCGGATCCCGAGGGTGGGTTTCTGCCTACTCCCTCGTGTGACATTCTGTAGGTCCGTTGTTGGAAAAAGGGCTTACTTCCCTCTCACGTGTCTGTCTCTCACTTTTTTAGAACATGCCTCCATTCGTAAGGTTCTGTTCCTGTCTATACTGATGGCTCTAAACCTGATACTGAAGTGAGCTTTGGTGTTGTCTTCCCTTCCTTTAGTAGAGCGGGTAGCCTTCCTGGTGTTGCTTCAGTGTATACAGTGGAACTGATGGCAATTTTATTTGCTTCTCATATCATTTTTACTCTCCCCTCGATCTACTTTTGTGATTTTTAGCGATTCCCGTATTGCTGTCTCTGCACTGGAGTCTTTCAATGCATCCCACCCATTGGTTTTATCAATTTTGGTGTGGTGTTTTCTTCTTGGCCATCGCAGCAATCATGTGGACTTCTGTTAGGTTTCCGCACATGTTGGTGTGGTGGGCGATGGGACGGCAGATACTTTAGCTAATGCTGCTTCATCTCGATGGCCACCTACCGACTATCAAGTTCCCACTTCCGATGTAATACCATACCTGTGACCAGCGATTCGTATGTGTTGGCAGAGTCAGTGGGATGGTGTTGCTCATAAGAAACTAAAAGAAACTTTTCTCTTAAAAGTTTCTTTTAGTTTCTTATGAATTAATAGAGTGGCTGTGCCGAGGGTTCTCCCCTCCTTGCCTTGGCAATTGGAGGTGTCCCTTACCAGGCTTTGCATTGGGCACTCTCGTCTTACGCATGGTTTCTTGATGAGTGGTGGGACTCAACCGTACTGTGACGATTGCCTTGTTCGCCTTACTGCCCGTCACTTGCTGGTCGAGTGTCCAAGTCTGGGGGACCTACGTCAGAGATTCCTCTGTAGGCATACGGGGGCAGATGATGCCTACTGTCTGTCTTCGATGTTTAGGGGAGCTTCTTGTGATATTACTGATGTTTTTATTTCTTCAGGAGGCGGACCTCCTTCCGCTTTTATAAGTAATTAGTATTTTTTAAACCATTCTTGTATTTTCCGTTTTTTAAAATCTAATAATGGATATTAACTTTATTTTGAATATGCACATTTTATTTGCAGTGTCCTTTACCTTGTTGTCTGGCGGCATATGACTCTGGAAGTTGCGCCTCCAGATTTAAATTGTAATCAATCAGTGAACCTTCATTAACCCTTTCATTCCTGTAATACACACACACACACACACACACACACACACACACACACACACACACACATATATATATATATATATATATATATATATATATATATATATATATATATATATATATATATATATAGATATAGTGTATATACACACACATATATACACATACATACAGTATATACACATACATACAGTATATACACACATATATATCCACACACATATATACACACACATGTATGCACACACACACACACACACACACACACACACACACACACACACACACACACACACACACATACACACGCTCACACACACTATCTCCGGCTGACCACATCAGTGAGAAGGTACTGTACGTAGCATGTATACACTGCTTGATAATATGAGAATAACATTCAGATAAAATGAATATATGCTGAGAAAGATAACATCATCCATCAGACCAACCCTGGAGTATGCATTAGTAATCTGGAATTCTCATCTCAAAAAACACATAGATAAGATTGAAAAAGTACAAAATGCAGCTATAAGATGGGTACCAAGCTAAAGGGATCTAAGCTGTGAAGACAGACTAGAAAAACTGAATCTACCAACACAACAGGAAAGAAGGAAAAGAGGAGACATGATTAGGCTATATAAATGCATCTCAAGGAAAGAAAAAATAGACATATATGAATATATATCCTATGGGGAAGCACCAGCAAGAGGACACTGCAAAAAACTAAAACTACATAAAAAGAGGGGCGATAAAGACGTAAGGAAATTCAGTTTCCCAAACAGGGCAATTGATCAGTGGAATGCACTATCGAATGAAATAGTGTGTGCCAAAACTGTTCATAAATTTAAGGATATATTTCATGAAATTAGTTTAATACACGGGACAATACGTGCTTGATTCATTCCTGTAAAGGTACAATTGGGTATGAACATTAAGGTAAGAACATACACACAAATTCCTCTGTCCATCTATCTGTATATATATATATATATATATATATATATATATATATATATATATATATATATATATATATATATGGATCCTCTGTAGTACAGTGGTATATATATATATATATATATATCTGTAGCACAGTGGTAAAGTGTGCCTTTTCGTACACTGAAGAACGAGGGTTTGCTCCCCGCCAGGGTCATAAACTTTGGGAGCGTTCTTCATGCCACGTACTGCATTGGCGGACACAAGCGGTGCTGTGGTTGAACCAGTGTCGCATACCGTAATTTGCACTCTGTTGGCTTGCGCGGGCCCCTTACACTTGGTTCAAAGACTACACACACATCCAAAGCCACTCCAACACAACAATTACACTTACAAGCACTTCTCACCCTACATACAATCTCTACCAGACAGCCTAAGCCAATTCTTAGAGATACATTGGCTGTATTGTCCTCTCTTCGGTCGGAATAGGCCGGTCCTGCAGTGGACACTGAAACGACTGATGAGAATATATATATATATATATATATATATATATATATATATATATATATATATATATATATATATATATATATATACTTACACATACACACACACACACACACACACACACACACACAGATCTCTATCTATTTATTTATTTATCTATCTATCTATCTCTCTCTATCTATCTATATTGTTACGGAACAGAGAAAGATAATGTACACTTTAAGTGAGAATACGAAGAGTCACTACTGTCCCGTAAAGTTCCAGGTTCAAAACAAAAGAGTTAGGTAAAATTACAAGTTAAAGTTTAATGCACAAACTAACAACTAAACATTCAGGACTCATAAGGATAATGTAATGGCAAATAAACAGGTTAAATATATGGTTAACTGCAATAGCCTCTATTAACACAAAATTAGCAAGAGTAAATTTATCTAAGTCAGCCCTGATAAAATGAGATACCAGATAATACTCAGTGAATGCCAGATAAATAATTACAGATACAAACTATTATCAAAAATGACTGACACAAAGAACCCCACATGAATTACAAAAACTTCACTAGGCCTACAAATTAAACTTATGCTATACAGTACAAGAAAAAATGCAACAACAGTTATACTCAAATTACACACAGCTGCTAGATGGTTGGAGACTTCTTGAGCACTCACAATAATAATATCTGTACAGGGGAGGACAGAGATGTGAACAAAATGAGGAGCAGATCTAAGTGGCAATGATGCAGAGACTGAGCTCATTATATAGGGGCCAGGAGAGCTTGATACAACTTGTAATAAGGACGCGCAAATGAAGCCATGGGGACATAGAGTTGACAATCCCGCTCTGGACAACAGAGAGAACGACTTACTCTACTATAACGGTAGAAGGGGGGGACTGAGGCAGAACACGCTCGTGATCAAACATGCAGCATACTGTGCGTTAAAATTACACAAAGGATGATGAAATCATAGGCTATGTAACACCTCCCCACAAAGAAAAAGAAATTTACAAAGGAAATTTCTTATTACTCTAAAACAATGTCTAAAGTCTAGATAAGCAATCTGCAATAACATTTTCTTTCCCCTTGACATGTTGTATGTCTAATGAATACTCCTGAAGAAGTAGACTCCATCTTGTCAATCTCTGATTTTTATCTTTAAACTTACTAAGGAATTTCAGTGGGTTATGATCGGTATAAATGACTATGGGGTCAAAACCAGAACACAAATAAAATGAAAAATGCTGTAAACCCAAAATCAAGGCCAAAAGCTCTTTCTCAATAGTTGAGTAGTTCTTTTGAGGTGGAGTGAACTTCTTACTGTAATAAGATACAGGATGTTCAATACCCTGATCATCCTCTTGCAGCAAAACAGCCCCAGCTCCTGTATCACTTGCATCAACAGCCATCTTAAAAGGCTTCGCAAAATTTGGAGTAGCGAGCACTGGCTGACTTAATAGAATAGCTTTAAGTTTGTTGAAAGAGGATTCACAGTTATCGGTCCAGACAAATTTAACTCCCTTTTTCAGTAGGTCTGTAAGTGGTGATACAAGAATAGAAAAGTTAAGAACAAATCTCCTGTAATAACCTACCATTCCCAAAAATCTTTGTAGCTCTTTCCTACTTTTAGGTCTGGGAAGATCACTTATAACCTGAACCTTAGCTCCTGGTGGTGCAACATGTCCATCACCAATTACATACCCAAGGTACTGAACTTTAGCTTGACCAAACTCACACTTTGATAAATTAGCTACAAGATTAGCATGAACTAAACGGTCAAGAAATTTACTGACATGGCATAGGTGATCTTTCCAGTTGTCACTGAAGATTAATACATCATCAATATAAACAACACACCCTGCCAAACCCTCTGTTACAACATTCATGAGCTTCTGAAATGTGGCTGGTGCATTCTTCATACCATACGGCATTACAGAACATGCAAAAGCCTTTCCTAGTGTTACAAAACATGAGATCTCCCTAGCACGTTCAGTCATAGGTACTTGCCAGTATCCCTTTAACAAATCAAACTTACTTATGTACCTAGCCTTTCCGATCTTGTCTATGCAATCTTCCACACGAGGGAGAGGGTAAGTGTCTGTTTTAGTTATCTGATTAACACGTCTGTAGTCGATGCAAAGCCTCTGTGACCCACCTGGCTTAGGGACCAGAGTGACAGGAGAACTCCACTCACTCTGACAGGGCTCAATCATCTTGTGGTCCAACAGGTAGCCAAGCTCCTTCTGGATGAGAGGAACTTTCACTGGGTTCACACGGTAAGGAGGCAATTTAATTGGCTTTGCGTCTCCAACATCGACATCATGCATCAACACAGTGGTTCTTCCTGGAGTGGCACGGAACACTTGCGGGTACTCCTGCAGTAATGCCGAAAACTCCTGCCTTTCCTTGGGAGGTAGATGAGAAAGCTTAGTCTGGAGATCATTCATGATATCAGGATTCTTCCCCAAACTATCACTCAGGCTCATACTGCATGGGAGAACTTCACTTGTAGACTCGGGTGGAACAGCTACAGTGCAGACTGGATTATTTTCGTCCCGCCTGTGATATAACTTTAGCATGTTGATGTGACATAGTTGCTTGCTCTTTCTACGATCTGGCGTGGCGATGACATAGTTGACATCACTGAGTTTCTTCTCCACGAAATAAGGGCCACTAAACTTGGCTTGAAGAGGTTGCCCATGAACTGGTAGCAGAATCAAAACCTGATCTCCTGGCTGAAAGTGGCGTAACCTGGACTTCTTATCATACCAAGTCTTCATCTTCTCCTGAGCAGCTCCTAAATTCTCTCTCGCCAGCTGTAAAGCAGTGGACAGCCGTTCTTTGAACTTCATCACATACTCCAGCAGGTTGACGTCATCTTCCTCCGACAGCCAGCATTCCTTGAGTAACTTAAGGGGTCCTCTTACTTCATGGCCAAACAGTAGTTCAAAAGGTGAGAAGCCCAGTGATTCATTTGGAGATTCTCTTGCAGCAAACACAACGAATGGAAGACCTTTATCCCAGTCTTTCTGATGTTCCAAACAGTATTTCTTGAGCATCGATTTGAGTGTTTGATGATATCTCTCCAACGCTCCTTGGGTCTGGGGATGGTAAGCTGAAGACGTGATCTGGGTGATGCCCAACTCTTTCAGAGACTGCTTGAAAACATTTGACATGAAATTACTTCCTCGGTCTGACTGTACCTCCTTGGGCAGACCAAACTTTGTGAAGAACCCTAGCATTTCCTTAACCACGTTCTTTGCTGAGATATTTCTAAGTGGAATGGCTTCAGGATAACGAGTAGCCATATCAATCATGGTCAACACATAAGAAAATCCTGAAGAAGTCTTAGGAAGAGGGCCCACAATATCCACCAACACACGGGTGAAAGGCGCCTCAAAAGGAGGAATGGGAACTAGAGGTGCAACCTTTTCGGTCTGATTACACTTCCCCACAACTTGACAGGTGTGACAAGACTTACAATACCAGGAAACATCCCTGAAGATACCTGGCCAGTAGAAGTGTTTCAAAATGCGTGCCACAGTCTTCCTCACTCCAAGGTGTCCTGCCAAACTGGAATCATGAGCCACTCTAATGATATCCTGCCTACAAACACGAGGGATGACAACTTGATGTACAACCTCCCATTCACAGTCGGCTGATGCTGTTGGGGGTCTCCACTTCCTCATAAGTACTCCTGACTTTACATAATAACAAGTAGAAGCACCGGCTGACTCTTCTTCACTGTAAGCAGAGTTAGCTAGACCTTTCAACTCAGGGTCAGCAACCTGCAACTCAACCAACTCTTGACGAGACAAATTATCAACACTACGGGGTACTGCCTCATCTGGTGAGTGGTTCAAATTAGCAAGAAAAGTGTCAGCTAGGATAACATCATCATCATCATCATTATCCTCTAAATCACCAGTAACTTTAGACTTAGCCCTAGTGACAGCACATGCAGGGAACACATCAGGGACATCACAATCCTGGGACGCAGCCACTGGCTCACTAGACAACTGAGGAGCTGGACACACTTGACTTCCACCAATATCATTTCCAAGTAAGAAAGTTACACCTGACATTGGGAGTGTCTCAACCAACCCAACCATAACGGAACCATTAACAAAACCAGACTCTAAATTCACTCTGCACAGAGGAACAGAGAAGTAATTATTCCCTACACCTTGTAAGATTACAGTTTCATCAGAGGAATTAACATTAGAGCCTAGAACACTGGTCAGCATAAGGGATTGGCAAGCACCTGTATCACGATATATTTGAACTGATTTCCTGTCATTACTGTCCAGAGGACTGACAAAACCATCAGACAGGAAATTAGCACATGAACTCTTGAGAGTGTCACCCACGTTACTGCTCAAAAGAGGAGCTCCATCATGAGAATTTAAGTTACCCCTCAAAGCAGGTTCAGTTAACTCAGTTAAAGAATTCTGGGAACTCTCAAGAGTGGACACTAGACCAATTGACTGAATATTTAAAGACTCCTTTTTGTTCACATCACGCTGTCTCCTGAAACATCTCTCCGTAGTATGACCAAGCTTACTACAATAAGTACATTTACTTTTCTGAAATCTAGAGGTGAAGCTGGTATTTACTTCCTGAGAAACATCATCTTTATTCTCTTTCCTGTTACCTGTACTCTGAGTAGAGGCAACGTACTGACTCTCCGCTTTCCTTTTTCCTCTAAAATATCTCTTGTGAGTGAGAACATATTCATCAGCTAAAACTGCAGCATCAGACAAATTATCTATTGTTTTCTCATCAAGATATAGGCTTACATCTTTATAAATACACCTTTTGAAATCCTCCAGCAAAATCATCTGCTTAAATTTACCAAAATCAGAATCCACATTCTTAGAATTTAACCACTGCTCTAACAGATCTTCTTTGATTTTTGCATACTCAACATGGGATTGCTTATCTTGCTTGTAAGTTGTCCTAAATTTTACTCTATAGGCTTCAGGAACAAGCTCAGAGGCCTTAAGAATCAAGCTCTTAACTACATCATAATTATCAGATTGATCCTGAGGCAAAGATGCATAAGTTACTTGAGCTTTACCGGTGAGAACAGTTTGAAGGAGAACTGGCCAATACTCCTTAGGCCAATTAAAACCTGTAGCTACCCTCTCAAACAACTGAAAATACTTTGTTAAATCAGATTCATTAAAAGGAGGGACAAGTTTAACATTTTTAGCCACATCAAAATCATCAGAGCTAGATGATCCAGTTCCACCTTGTTTCATGCGATACTCATGGTCTGCCTGAATCCTGGCAAGTTCAACTTGTGCCTGTATCTGTGCCTCCTGAATCCGAGCCTGAGATTCCGCCTCCTTAGCCTGAGACTCAGCCTGCTTAGCATTTGCCTGAAATTCAGCTTCTTTAGCACGAGCCTCCTGCAGAGCTAGCTGTAACTTAGCTAATTCAATCTGCGTTTGCTCATTTGGAGGAGTTACATTAAACAAGCTTTTATTAATCATGCCAACAATTTGATCTTTAGAATGATGAGAGTGAACTGCAATTCCCAATTGTTGAGCAACGAGCTTAAGTTCATTCTTTGTTCTGTTTTCTATATCACACACTGTTTGCACATTTGACAAAAAATCTTTGGCTTCATCAAGTGTAGAAATAGTAGCCATCATGAATATATCACAGTCACAAAATATCAAACAATATCCTTATGATAATATCCTGAATATCCTGATATGAGGTCGCCAAATTTATGTTACGGAACAGAGAAAGATAATGTACACTTTAAGTGAGAATACGAAGAGTCACTACTGTCCCGTAAAGTTCCAGGTTCAAAACAAAAGAGTTAGGTAAAATTACAAGTTAAAGTTTAATGCACAAACTAACAACTAAACATTCAGGACTCATAAGGATAATGTAATGGCAAATAAACAGGTTAAATATATGGTTAACTGCAATAGCCTCTATTAACACAAAATTAGCAAGAGTAAATTTATCTAAGTCAGCCCTGATAAAATGAGATACCAGATAATACTCAGTGAATGCCAGATAAATAATTACAGATACAAACTATTATCAAAAATGACTGACACAAAGAACCCCACATGAATTACAAAAATTTCACTAGGCCTACAAATTAAACTTATGCTATACAATACAAGAAAAAATGCAACAACAGTTATACTCAAATTACACACAGCTGCTAGATGGTTGGAGACTTCTTGAGCACTCACAATAATAATATCTGTACAGGGGAGGACAGAGATGTGAACAAAATGAGGAGCAGATCTAAGTGGCAATGATGCAGAGACTGAGCTCATTATATAGGGGCCAGGAGAGCTTGATACAACTTGTAATAAGGACGCGCAAATGAAGCCATGGGGACATAGAGTTGACAATCCCGCTCTGGACAACAGAGAGAACGACTTACTCTACTATAACGGTAGAAGGGGGGGGACTGAGGCAGAACACGCTCGTGATCAAACATGCAGCATACTGTGCGTTAAAATTACACAAAGGATGATGAAATCATAGGCTATGTAACAATATCTATATCTCTCTATCTATCTATATATTCACCAGTATATAAATATATGTATGTGTGTGTGTGTGTGTGTGTGTGTGTGTGTGTGTGTGTGTGTGAACGGTTGCTGAATCTTTGGAGAGGTGACCAGCAGTCCTAACAGCCTCAGGTCCTAATCCCTGCTGGGGAAGGGAACAGTTTCATGATCTGAATTTCATAAAGTAAAGTTTACTGATTAACCAGAAGACTCGCCGACTTATCGTAAAAATAACCACGATACTACCAATACATCAGGCCTGTATGTGACAAGCTTAACATGTATTCAATGTGGACGGTGGTTTTAGCGCCGAAGTGGCTGCATGTGGAGGTTTATGAATATGTAGGAGCACTACTGAGCCATAGGAACTGACTGTGAAGCCTAAGGCCAGAGTCAGACACATAAATTAATTACTAATAGTTTCTCAACCTCTTCTAGCAAGCTTGTGTGTGTGTGTGTGTGTGTGTGTGTGTGTGTGTGTGTGTGTGTGTGTGTGCGGGCAAATAAATGTGTATGTTGACATGGCATTTTGGAGAAAATTAATATGTGGCCTTAGAGTCCGTCAGTTTCAGGATGTATTCACTGTACAACTGATGCCTGTATAATACATACACATAAAAACGAGAACATGGTAGGTGTATGTAATGTATAACTTGTGTTTGTTCAGTACATGGACATTCAGAGTGAGCGCGAGGGTGTTGGGTTGGTTTTGCATGCCATGGATTTACCGAGGCAGTGCATTTCATATTAGTTTTTGATTGTACTATAACTAGAGTGTTATTGCTAAATAATGCATGGACTACTGAAAGAAATGTTACGGAGAACACCGAGTAGGGGAAATATGAAGACAGACGAGATGGAATACTGAGTGAAATATGTAGGCATTTGTGTTTGCTGATCATGTTGTGCTGATAGACAACGAGGAGTAATATTGCTTCGTAAGGTGGAAGAATTTGTACTAATGCGTAAGAAGAAAACCAATAGCAAATGTAGGCCAGGGCAAAATAATATTCGCTTAATAGGTTCTTAAACGAAAGTGAGTAGAGACTAAACTGAAAGAACTGTTAACCTGTAAATGTGCTAAATTATTTTCGTACTGTTGTGAAACAAGATAGTAACACTGAGGACACAGTAAAGAAATGTAGACAAGTAGGAAAACGACGGGAACTTCAGCACAGAAGCATGGATAAGGAATGTGAGTATGGAAGTAAAGACTTTATTTCGTGATGATGTGCTGGCACGGCACTGAATAACGGTATACTGGTTTAACAATGTCTTGTTTGCAGTATCCTTAAATCTGTGTGGCAGTGCGACCATGCAAGACAGAGTAGAGTTCTAGGGGTAACTTTGAGATTGCATCCATTCATATTCGGTACTTCACATTTTCGTTCTTACTGTTGTTGTTGTAGTTACCCCTGGCTCATCTGGGCGTGAATACAATGGACTGCTGGAAACCGGACACTCGCAGGAAACATCTGTTGGCGTTACGCTGAAGGATTGTCGGTGCATATGATAAAGAGGTGCATGAGACAAAGAGGTTGTGTGGTATCAAAGACTGCATTGCAGTAAATAAATGGAGGACTCTTAAGGAGTTGTATATATATATATATATATATATATATATATATATATATATATATATATATATATATATATATATATATATATGTATATATATATATTTATTTATTTATTTATTTATTTATGGTACTGAAGAAGTGCAGGATGGTGGCCACATTTTAGTCTTTCTAGATGTACTCATGTCGAGTGGAAAGGATAGTTTCTAATGGAAAATGTCTGGTGTGTTGATGAAGGATGATAGATTTGGAATGTTGTGGCAGATGGTGTTTGTATACGTGTTTGTGAAATGCTCATGAGGGACTCTTTTGTAGCGATGAGATTTTTTTTTTCTTGTAAATGGAATGGAGCAACAGCAAAAAAATACTTTGGAATGTTGAATCCAGTGCTGAAGCGTTGAACTGTGTACTTTTGATATTCATGAGGTCCTTGACTGGGGATGTTTTTGCGTCATCGAAGTGGCCTTATTTGTGGATCTGTGCATCCTTTTATTACTATGTACTTTTACAGAGACCGAAAAAGAAATGTATGTGCAAGGGAAGGGGAAAGTGGGATGGTACAGAACACATGAAAGTGACTGTTCGTATGAAAGTCGCTGTAAGATGACTGCAGGGCAGAATATTAGTACCCACACTAATATGTCGTCGATGTCGAATGAAAAAGATAAGTCAAGAGTTAGTGTGGCTCAACAACATGTGTAGTGCGGAGTGTGGTAGGATAAAAAATATCTAATTCATGAAAGAATTTTGTAAGGAATTCCTTAGACTGCAGAATTGAAAAGAGCAATTTAGATAGTATGGTCATGTGGAGAGAATGGATATTAGTAGAGTGGTGAAAAGGATATATGCGAGTGTGAAGGTGGGCAGAGTCGTGGTAGATCAAGAAAGTGGATCGATATGGTAAATGTGTGAGAAAGAGAGGTATGAATGTTGACAAGGCTAGGTAACTGACAAGGGATCCAGCTGACTGGATGAATTTTGGATGGCGGTGTACAAGAGATCAAGTTACAGCGGATTGATACGATGCTTGGACATTTTTTTTTTTTTTACAGTCGTTGGATTAACTCTGTCTAACAGGTAGAAACGAAGCTAGCGTGGACAGTTGTACCTGTCAGATGGGGCCAGAATTCAGTAGGCTTGCATGGTGAATAAATGTGAGTTTGACCCATTTCACTGGACACAATGTTGATCAGTTCTCTGACTATCGTGTTCATTCCTGTTCCTGGTTTTCTGTACCCTGCCTCACTCCATCTGCAAGTAGCAAAAGAGTCGTGATGATGGTGATGATGATAAAGCTTTTTCATGGTTTGACTGTTAAGGTGATGGCTCAACTTGGGTTCGTGTATTCGAGTAATTCATGGTCGTGTAAAGTTTCTGCAGAGTTTGGATACGCGCAACTGCCAACTCTGATTTTGAAATGAGAATTGAGAAAGTAGGAGGATAGAGAGAATGGTTTATCAGTTGTCTCAAGCAGCTGAGTCTCAGTGACGAATGTGGGGTTGAGATGGAACGGTGATGTTCTAATGAGAGCAAGTTTGAGGAAAGGGCTCTCATGTTACAGATATTAATAAAATATTTATTAGATAATGGCCCAGAATGCTTGATTTGGTTGTCATCGGGAGAGTGGGTGAGGATGGAGCATTATTACTCCCTCTCCCTGGGGTACTCAGAGACTGGGTATTCAGTCGCTTTTTATTTATTTATTTATTTTTTATAGAAAGCTTTATGCTTACTGTGCATGCACAAACAAAGACACAGGTATCTTCCCAAAGTCTGACGAATGCATAGCGGAAAAATCGAACCATCTGAAACACCCACCAGCAGTGACAGGGTTTTCATTAAATTTCGCCAGTTGTCGGTTCTCTCCGCACGGAACTGGGAAGACAGTTGTGTCTTTGATTGTACTTTGGCCTAGGCATTGGAAATATAGTGTGCAGAACTGCTCTCCTTGATAACGAAACTGTGAAAAGAATCATCATAGGGTATAACCTGAGGGAGTATATATATTTCCCACCTCCGTCTCCTGGCCAACTATATATTTTTCTTTCTTGGTTAAAATTTCATTTTTTTCTTTTCCCTCTTCCCCACAGCTCCCCATTCTCCCTTTCTAACCAGATTTCGAATCATTTGTTTCATCCTCATCTTCCTCTGACCGTTACTTCTTTTGTTGCTTTCTTACCCTTTACCTCTCACACTGACTTGTTCTATACACTATCTCTTCCCTTCTCTCTCTCTCTCTCTCTCTCTCTCTCTCTCTCTCTCTCTCTCTCTCTCTCATTCACGCAGCACACTCATGTAGTCTTGCAGCCTAAATCACTCTCGTGGTTCCACACTCTTCATCTCGCTTTCATACCTCTTTTCAGGCAGACACGTTTGACTGTCCCGTTTCTTCAGCCATCAGAGTGTAATTTATCCTATTTAAAATCATTTTCTAATGAGAGGGGTGATTTTTTTTTTTTCATGGGTTTGAAGTTACATCGACAATATACTCGTACTAGACAGCCAGTGTGAGGTTTGGAGGTTGTGTTAAATGTTAACGAACTGTGAATGGTGTGACTGTCTGTGTCTGGACTTTAAATCCCTGTAACTGACAAGGAAATCACCCAAAACTGTAAATGGATTTGCCACCAGTACCAAGTTGGAGGGAAGGAGGAAGAGAGAGGAGGGAATGCATGATGAGAAAGCTATTTTCTGACAAAGTAGCAAATGTTCGAATTATCCTCAATATTTTACTATACCGAACGTTTTCAGTACGGGAGAAATCCCCCCCCCCAAAAAAAAAAAAAAAAAAATGGCTGGGAAAGAATGAAAAACTGACATCGTAATGGCGACTGTATTAATGGAGACAATTGTTTAGTTCCTGCGGTGAACAAATACCTTCCAATGCTGCCAAATGTAAACTAATGGTGTCAGGTATTAATAAAAAAAAATTCATCATTGTATTGAAGGAAATATTCCAATCAGGTAGAGGACATTTTAATATTGTATGTTCAATTATTTTTAGATTCATTTATTTATTTATTTTTATTTACTTATTTCTCTCTCTCTCTCTCTCTCTCTCTCTCTCTATATATATATATATATATATATATTTAGTGTTTTTTCCAGGCTACTGTATTCTAGGTGGACGACTTTTTCGAACTGCTGGGTTTGACACAGTTACATTTAATGTCTTTACAGGAAGTCTTTCTTCATATAATATTAAAAGTTAGGTCACTGGCATTAGGGAGCTTAGCGTGGCCAGGTACCGGGATGATTTCCACTCCACTCCCATGGTAGGGCTTCTTAGGCACGGTACCATGGCATCCAACTCATCTTCTGACCAGAGTGTGGGTGACAGAGTAAGTATCCAAACATTCCCCCAGATATGGACACGCTGGAGAGGGATGCCTTTTCTGGTGACGGGTATTGGCCTAGAAGAAGGATCTGCCCACTTGCACATATTCCCATAAACCTCCTCACCCCCCCCAAAGGAGGAGGATGGGTTGCAGCATTTGCTTCCTGTGGTTCACTGGGTGCACGTTCAGTTGGGTCTGGGTTTGCAACTTCTAGTACTAATACTACGGCACGCAACCATGACACTCCATCTGATCTAAGTTCCATCCAGTTATGTTAAGAAGGCCTTGTCCAACCTACCGGTGTAAACAACTGATTAATCAACACGTTTATATGTTAACAGAAATCAGGGGAAATAGTGAGTACAACAAAAAGCACTAAATAGAATTTCATTAATGGTGTAATTACTTAGATGAGAAGTACGCTGACATTAGTAATGAAAACGGTTTCAATCACTATTGTTAGGGTTGGGGGAGTGGACTTTCTGACCACCATGGGGTGGTGGTGAAAGTCAAGGTTTAAATGCAATGGAGGAATAGATGGAGGAAAGGACAGGAAGAAGCAGTCCTTACAAGGAGGGTAGAAAGGTTGCAAGGGGACGAAAAAATGGCTGAATATAAGAATGAAGTCGAGGAGCGATTGGGTAAATATGATCTGGAGCAGATGGAGGAGGTAGAAAATGTGTGCAAGATATTCACAGAAGAAGTCTGTGAAACATGTATGGTGATGTGTAGGATGAAGGGAAGGCGAAAGGGGGTGCAAGGAATAACATGGTGGAATGAAGCGGTGAGACAAGGCGTGAAGCAAAAGAAGAAAGCATATACAGTAGTTAGTGGATGGGGATCAGGGACGTGAAATAAGTCGAGAGACGAAAGGGAGAGCTATATGTAGAGAGGACGAGAGAGATAAAAAGATTAGTAAGAGAGAGAGTAGGAAGAGAATGGATGAGGAATTTGGAAGGAATTTGAGGTTTAAATGGAGGGAATGTAAGAAAATATTCTGGAAAAAGGTAAAGAGAGATAGACAGGGTGATAAAGAAGTTAGTCGGTGAGTAAAAGATAAAAATGGTAGATTGCTGGTGGAAAAGGGTGAAAAGCTGACGGAGAGAGCACTTTCAGGAACTGTTGAACATAAACAATGAAAGTGATGCGAGTATAGGAGGCTAAGGAATAGCTGAGAGAAGGGGAGTGGTGAGAAGAGAGGAAGAAATCAGTAGGATGGAAGTAGTGGAAGCAATGAAGAAAGTCAAAATGAGGAAAGTCTTAGGAATTAATGGAGTGTGTGGTGAAATGCTGAAGCATGGAGGAGAGATAGTAGTAGAATGGATATGGAGGATGTGCAGATTGGACTGGGAGGAAGGTAGAGTCCCGGAGGATTGGAAGTCCGATATAATTATTCCCCTGTACAAAGGCAAAGGAGAAAAAGACGTATGTGGTAATCATAGGGGCATTTGTCTTCTTTGTGTAATAGGGAAAATGTATGGTAGATTAATTTATTGACAGAGTTAAGGAAATAACAGAGGAATTAGTTGGTGAACAACAGGGAGGTTATAGGATGGGAAGAGGTTGAGTAGATCAGATGTTCATTCTTAGGTCTTTAGTGGAAAAGTTTCTAGAGACGGGAAAGAAGTTGTATATAGCTTTCATGGATTTCGAGAGAGCAAATGACGGGGTGGATAGACAAGGATTGTGGAAAATATTAAGAATAAATGGAGTAAATGGAAAGTTGCTGAATGTTTTGAAGAGTATGCAGGAGGGGGCTATGGATGCAGTGCGTGTGGATAGTATATTGAGTGAGTTTGTCTATTTGAATGTTGGAATGAAACAGTGAGTGTCTTGTCTCCATGGTTGTTCTATCTATATATGGATGGGGTTATAAAAGAGATACAAGGTAGGTCAGTGAATGTTGGACCGGCTTTAATGATAGAGGGCAATATCTGGAAACTCCCTGTACTGTCGTTTGCAGATTATACTGAATTGTACGAAGGGGAACTGCAAGGCTTGGTGAATGAGTTGGAAGAGTGTGTCAGAAACAGAATCCAAAGGTGAATGTAGGAAAGATAAAGTTATGGTCTTCGAGAGAAATGAAGTCACTGGATGTACAGTGAGGTTGGATGATCAGGAAATGGATAATGTGGATGGTGAGGATATGGAGAATGTGAGTGCATTCAAGTACTTGGGTAGTGTGATGAGTAAGGATGGAACTTTGGGGGATGAAGTACGTGAAAGGGTACAGCAGGGAAGAAAGGATGTTGGTACACTGAAAGCAGTGATGAGAAATAGGGAGGTGAGTATGGAAGTTAAGAAGTCACTGCATGATGGTATTGTGATCCCTACCCTGACGTATGGAAGCGAGGCGTGGACCTTGCAAGAGGGAAACAAGTCAAGAGTGAGAGCAGTGGAAATGAGTTACTTGAGAGGAGCATGTGGAGTGACGTGGAGGGACAGGTTGACGAATGAAGACGTGAAGGAACGTTGTGGGGTAGATGTGGATGTGGTTGAAAAGATTAGGAGAAATGCACTGAGGTGGTTTGGACATGTGGAGAGAATGGAGAATGAAAGACTGACTAAGAGGGTGTATGTAGGTGAAGTGGAGGGAGGGAGAGGGAGGGATAGACCGAGGATGAGGTGGAGGGATGGAGTTGAGGGGTATATGAGGGAGGGGGGGGTGAGTTGGGGGGAGGGGAGTCAAATGGTGGGTGACAGAGTGACTTGGAGGCGTTTTGTCTGTGGCCACCCTTTGCGGGATTAGGGCGTCGGGCTATAGATAGATAGATAGATAGATTTAAGTATCTGGATAGTATGATGAGTAAGGATGGAAGTTTGGAAGTGCTTGAAAGGGTACAACAAGGAAGGAATGTTGCTGGTTCTTTGAAAGCAATGATACGAAACAGGGAATTGAGCATGGAAGTAAAAAAGTTGCTGCGTGATAGTATTGTGAAACCAACTCTAACGTATGGAAGTGAAGCTTGAGCCTTGTTGGACGGACAGAAGTCAAGTGTGAGATCAGTGGAAATGAGTTATTTCAGAGGAGCCTGTAAGTTACATGGAGAGACAAACTGACAACTGAGGAAGTGAAGGAATGTTGTGGTGTGAAGGTGGATGTGGTAGAAAGCATTAGGAGAAATACATTGAGGTGGTTTGGCCGTGTGGAGAAGATGGAGGGCGAGAGACTAACGAGGAGAGTGTATGTGAGTGAGGTGGAGGGGGGTAGAGGGAGGGGAAGGCCAAGGATGAGGTGGAGGGATGGCGTGGAGAGGTATATGAGAGAGGGGTGTGTGAGCTGGTAGCAGGGCAGCGACATGGCTGGGGACTGGGTGACATGGAGGTGATTTGTTTGTGGCCACCCCTTACGGGATTATGGATTCTGGCAATAGATAGATTTAATCCGGGGACCAAATAAATGTTGGGTATTTGCATGTCAGTACATTATCACTGTACCATTGCCAAGCACAAAAATTACGCTGACATTAATCTCTTTACTGTATTAACATAATATTAAGCGTATTCTTGTTAACCCCATATGATTTAATTTAGCATGGGGGAAATTCTCGTGGTGAATGGGTTAGAACCTGTCTTTATGAAACTCTTCCGCTGTGATAGATCTGCCTGAAGCTGAGTAAATCATCATAGGGTAGCAGGATAACATAAAAACTATGCTCTCTGAATGAGAGATTTATGAGATTTTTCCTCCATACAAGTAATTCAACTATATGACCGTAGATCTTTTTTTGGTGTGCAGTGATACGTACCGACAAATAGCCACACAGTGCAGCCAATGATTCTGAATAAATAATGTGACACAGTTAAGGGCAATTTACACCACTGTATTAATTCATAGCACGGAATATAATTATAATTATTAATTTTGTGGTAGTGGTTTTGGTGATGTGTGTGTCGGGGGTATAATATGAGATGATGGAGTGGGGAGTGATCTGTAGTGTGTGTTAGAGTGTTGATGTGGATTGTGATTATTATTATTTTTTGAGAGAGAGAGAGAGAGAATTAAAATGTGGAAAATTTCAAAATTTGTCCACTCAAAATGTTAAACAAAAGAAGTTAAAAATCACAGCCTAAATATTTTAAAGATGCCTGAAGGCACTGCATTTATTAAGGGAGTAGCTCTTATAGTCAAGGCCGGCCCTAGGCTTCTATGGGCCCTAGTCAAAGTACGGTCTTGCGGGGGTCCCCCCATGTCCCTCCATCTCACAAATCATCCTTTTCATCTTTATACTAACTCTCCCCTTCCCCCCGCCCGCCCTAACGTAAAGGCAAAAAGTAAAACTTTCAATTTGTTGTTGGGGATGTTTATTTTTATTTCTATAAATGCTTTATCATTTTTTGTAGACCTTTGGTAAGTTTTGATAAGCCTAAGTTTAGAGAAACTCCGCTTGGTGGAGTGGCCTGTGTGTTCTACTCAACTGTCAGAAATAGCAACATGTGTCTTAAATATCCCTCCAACAAGTGCTGCAGTTGAGAGCATCTTCCTGCATATATACATTCACTGAAGAGAAATAAACTTTCTACTGACAGAGCTGCCAAGTTTATTTATAATGCTCTCTCTCTCTCTCTCTCTCTCTCTCTCTCAAAAAAAAATAAAAATAAAAATAAATAAATAAAAAAAAAATAATAAAAAAAAAAAATAATAATAATAATAATCACAATCCACATCAACACTCTAACACACACTACAGATCACTCCCCACTTCATCATCTCATATTATACCCCCGACACACACATCACCAAAACCACTACCACAAAATTAATAATTATAATTATATTCCGTGCTATGAATTAATACAGTGGTGTAAATTGCCCTTAACTGTGTCACATTATTTATTCAGAATCATTGGCTGCACTGTGTGGCTATTTGTCGGTACGTATCACTGCACACCAAAAAAAGATCTACGGTCATATAGTTGAATTACTTGTATGGAGGAAAAATCTCATAAATCTCTCATTCAGAGAGCATAGTTTTTATGTTATCCTGCTACCCTATGATGATTTACTCAGCTTCAGGCAGATCTATCACAGCGGAAGAGTTTCACGGAGACAGGTTCTAACCCATTCACCACGAGAATTTCCCCCATGCTAAATTAAATCATATGGGGTTAACAAGAATAATAGGAAAAGTGTATGGTAGGATACTTATTGACAGAGTTAGAGAAAGAACAGAGAAATTAGTTGGAGAAGAACAGGGAGGCTTTAGGAAGGGAAAAGGTTGTGTAGTTCAGATATTCATTCTTAGATCTTTAGTGGAAAAGTTTCTAGAGAAGGGAAAGAAGTTGTATGCAGCTTTCATGGATTTGGAGAAAGCATATGACAGGGTGGATAGACAAGGATTGTGGAAAGTGTTAAGAATATATGGAGTAGATGGGAAGTTGTTGAATGCTGTGAAGAGTATGTACGATGGTGCGAAGGCTGCAGTGCGTGTGGATGGTGAACTAAGTGAATTTTTCTCTTTGAAAGTTGGGTTGAAACAGGGATGTGTCATGTCTCCATGGTTGTTCAATCTGTACATGGATGGGGTAATAAAAGAGGTACAAGGTAGGGTAGTGGATGTTGGAGTGGCCCTGGTGAGAGAGGATAGTGTTTGGAAATTCCCTGTACTGTCGTTTGCAGATGATACTGTGTTGTTGAGTGAAGACGAAGGGGTGCTGCAAGGCTTAGTGGATGAGTTTGGGAGAGTGTGTAAGAAACGGAATCTAAAGGTGAATGTAGGGAAGAGTAAAGTGATGGTCTTTGAGAGAGGTGAAGTCAGTGAATGTACAGCGAGGTTGGATGGTGAGGAATTGGACAATGTGAGTACGTTTAAGTACTTGGATAGTGTGATGAGTAAGGATGGAGGTTTGGAGGGTGAAGTGCGTGAAAGGGTACAGCAGGGAAGAAAGGTTGCTGGTTCTTTGAAAGCAGCGATAAGAAACAGGGAAGTGAGCATGGAAGTGAAAAAGTTACTACATGACAGTATTGTGATACCAACTCTAACGTACGGAAGTGAAGCTTGGACGTTGTTGGAAGGACACAAGTCAAGAGTGAGAGCAGTGGAAATGAGTTATTTAAGAGGAGCCTGTGGAGTCACATGGAGAGACAGGCTGACGAATGAGGATATAAAGGAGCGTTGTGGTGTGGATGCGGATGTGATAGGAAGCGTTATGAGGAACACACTGAGGTGGTTTGGCCATGTGGAGAGGATGGAGGGTGAAAGACTGACGAAGAGGGTGTATGTGAGTGAGGTGGAGGGGAGAAGAGGGAGGGGGAGGCCGAGGATGAGATGGAGGGATGGTGTGGAGAGGTATATGAGAGAGGGGGGTGTGAGTTGGGAGCAGGGCAGTGAAATGGCGGGGGACAGGGCGACTTGGAGGCGATTTGTTTGTGGCCACCCCAAACGGGATTGAGGCGTCTGGCAATAGGTAGATAGATAACTAAAAGTTAACAGAAGCATCCCAAGAAATGTATTCCAGTGTGAATCTAAGTCATATGCTTACAACTAGTGGTAGACAGGAAAGCATTCTTTCAGCGTGTGACGAATCTGGCAAACGTTCGACTGCTGCTGTAAGTGAAAGCAGTTATGAGGACAACTGAGAAAGTGATTGCAGTGAAGGGAGAGAGAGTGACAGTACCGCTGTACTGGTAATGAAAAAGAGGAATTAATAGATGATATGGAAGAAATTTAGAACTATAACTAGGCCTAGCAGACTATAAAGAATGAAAAATGACTAAAAACATTAGCTAAAAATGTGATCATACTTTCTTCTGCCTAGAACATATTAATTACAGATTATAATAAGAAAGCTTACTGAGGTCACATTATTCTAGTCTTCAAGTGTAAGGCCCAGGTCATTTATGATAGAGGTAGGTATTATCAACATATATGTTTCCTTATGGATGAGTGAAACTAAAAAGAATGTTCTTTATTTTGTTTTCTGCTTGGCAAAAGCTGTTTCAGCAAAAAATAGAATACATCATATTTTACGTTTTCTCTCCAGCAAGCAGTGCATCACTGTATTTAGGTTATGCTAATAATGTGCAAGCCAAAATTAAAAGTAACAAAATGCAAAGACAGATACTTTCTTTTCAGTTTTTGCAGGTACAGTGTAGTTTTCTCTACTGGCTGCTGCTTTATTGATTTTTTCTGAGGATGTCTACATGAAAATGTCAGGAACTTTTATATCTGATATTAGGGTACTTAAGAATACGTGTATTTTTTTTTTCCATAGTAAATTGTCAGTTTGATTGTTAAAGTACTTTTTTGTGAATATTAAATGATATACTGTCTTGTTTTTTTGTTAGGTGAAAAGTGACAGTACTGTACTGAATATTGCTAACTACTACTACTATATGCTGAAATGCAATAAAGATAATATAGTGGAACAGTATTTTACTATATTGACAATGTTTTATCTACATAACCCGTAACTGGCAATGACAAGCCAAACAGTAAAACATTAAAGCAAATAAAATAGGAATGTTGGACATCAGATACTTGAATAAAAGCATGTTAGAATAAAAACAAAAAGGAATTACGCACCAAAAAACGGTATTTTTTTTGCATCACTACGCATGACATGGAACTCCCGGGCAGGAAGAGAGTCAAAGCTGTCACCAGTACCAGAAAAGACTCCTAGGTGATACCGTGTCCTTGCTGGAAACCTTGAAGGGTCCGAATTATTTGTCAGATTCGATGGCGGTGGGTATAATGTTACCTACCTTTATCTTGATTTTTTTTTCATCATTTTTTTTTTCTTTGTTTTCTTTTCTTAGTGCCTGATAAATACTTTCTTTTGAACGTCATTGAAATTTATAAGTTTTACACTGATATCGCTCTCAGTGTAAGTGCATCATTGCCAGGGTTGGAGTAATTGAAATTGTAATTTAACTAGAATTTAATTAATTACAGAATTATAGTACTTGTAATTATAATTGTAATTTAAAAAAATAATAATTGTAATTGTAATTAAGTGTGCCTCATCCATGGTAACAGATTTGCAAAGCAAAAGATGGAAAAAGGAAAGTTTCTGCAAACTCTGATAGGTGAAAGACTACAAGGTTAAAGTTGTGATGTTCTTGCCTCTCTTGAAACTTCCGCTCACCGTCTTGGATACAACGAATCTTAGCTGATTTTAAAGAATCTCCTCCCACTCCCTTTCCCCTTTGGGTTTGCCCTAACTGGCTGTTGGAGTCAATAAGATGCCTCTCAGACCGACTGTGTGTGTGTGTGTGTGTGTGTGTGTGTGTGTGTGTGTGTGTGTGTGTGTGTGTGTGTGTGTGTGTGTGTGTTTTGATCAACCCCAGCATCCGCCAATGCAGGACCATCCTGTTCAGTGAAACCATGTTCCCTTGCGGCTGACAGTGCCTCGCCACACTGAGGGGCAGGGATTAGCGTGGACGTTTGGTTGCTGGATGGATGCCGCATTTGCGTCACACCCAGTTAACAGGGACGCCATAGCAGTCTCCTCTTCACCCCCGGTATTTGATTATGTGGTTACCACCCAGCGTTGTATATTTTATCCTGATTTACAGCAAACCATAGGGCTTGTCACTCAAGTAAACCCGACTGAAACTGAAAGAAGAGTAACAGAAGTGAGAGGAAGGAAAGGGGGAAATAGGAAGAGAGGAGCGCAAATACAAAGAAAAAATGAGAAAGGGGAAGGAAGAAGTAGGCAGTACTACATTGTGAGTGAATGATGGTCGCCACCACCTACCACAGTGTGTGTGTGTGTGTGTGTGTGTGTGTGTGTGTGTGTGTGTGTGTGTGTGTGTTTTGTGAGGGGAAAGTGAGACCTTGCACTGCTACTTCGTTGGTAATGATTGAGGGAAGGTGTCAGACGCTGGTCAATATTTTAGCAAGGCTATACATACATAACACGCACGCGCAAGTGTGTGTGTGTGTGTGTGTGTGTGTGTGTGTGTGTGTGTGTGTGTGTGTGTGTGTGTGTGTGTGTGTGTGTGTGTGTTTACAGTAGTTCGAAAATATCCTTCATAATTTTGGGTGTGAATTCCCGAGAAAAAAATAAGTATAAATTACTGGATAAAAAACATGATGTAGAAAAGTAATAAATGGAGGAGAGGCTATATGACACGTCTGGGGTCGAATTAAAAGAAACGGTGCAAGAAAGTGGACCCTTGGCATATGTGGAAATGCTAATTCAGCTAATGGAAGAAAACAACAGCACTGAACAGCCAGCTACTGGGACATAGGTATCTTGTCAGAGTTGCTGCAAAGACTTAGCAACCCCCTCCAATACTGGTAGGGACAGTAAGCATCAGAATGAGGCGAAGTACATCCTTATTCCACGGCTCTACAACCCTGATCTTAGGTCCTCTGCTTCTACCACCAGCAGCAAGATGACCTCACACCAATCCAGCTGTGACAGATCTTCCTACAAGCTCATAGGTCATGAAGTAGGCGTGTGTGTGTGTGTGTGTGTGTGTGTGTGTGTGTGTGTGTGTGTGTGTGTCTGTGTTTTACCGATAAACGTCGCCTCAGTTAGACGTAGAGAGACAGGGAGGTTGGTTGTAATTGTAGATCATCGAAGCACCTTCTTTTGCTAACTGAGACTCAGCTGTCTGAGGCAACTGACAGCAAACCCTTTTCTGTATCCTCCTACTTTCTCTATACTCATTTCAAAGTCAAAGGTGGCTGTTGTGTATATATACACAACGACTTATCTTGCTCTCGTGTTCCTGAACTCGATTCTTCTGAATTCTCTACACTCTGGCTTCGGCTTTCCTGTCATTTTCTGACTAAATATATCTGTGCTGTTTACTTATCCCCTAATTCTACTGATTATCAAAAATTCTTCGACTATCTTACTTCCACGATGGAACACATTCCATCCATTTCTCCTTTCTCAGAAATCTCCATTCTAGGAGATTTCAATGTTCATCACCACCTTTGGCTCTCCTCTCCTTTCACTGATCCACCTGGTGAACAAGCCTACATCTTTTCTATCCTTAATGACCTAGAGCAGATTGTACAGCACCCTACCCATATCCATGACCGCCTTGGAGAGAGCTCCAACATACTTGACCTCTTCTTCACAACTAATCCTTCTGCTTACTCTGTTAATCTTTTCTCTCCGTTGGGCTCCTCTGATCACAACCTTATCACCCTAACCTGTCCTATCACTCCGGTACGGCCTGTGGACCCTCCAGGGAAACGTCGTCTGTGGCATTTTGGAGCTGCGGACAGGGAGGGCCTCATTCAGTACTTCTTTGATTTTCCCTGGAATGATTATTGCTTCCATGGCCGGGAGCCATCTGAGTGTGCCTTGCGCATTACGGAGGTTATTCTCTCGGGCATGGAAGCATACATTCCTTTCTCATATCCTTTGACTAACGCAAGAAAGTCTTGGTTTAATCACGCTTGTTCTAATGCTGTCCGCAACAAGGAGAGGGCCTACAAAAGGTACCGGAGCCAACCCACCACTGAATCACATCATCTTTACGTTTCTGCCCGGAATCGTGCTAAGTCTGTTCTTCGCTCTGCTAAAAATAATTTCATCCGTACTAAATGCTCTCAACTCTCTAACTAGAATTCTTTCTGCTCCTTCTGGCACCTTGCCAAAAACCTTTCTAACAACTTTACCTCATCATCCTTCCCTCCTCTTTTCTACTCTGATGGTTCTGTAGCTATTTCTTCTACTGATAAAGCAGATCTCTTCCCACAGTCTTTCTCTTCCAGTTCCACCTTAGACGATTCTGGTGCTGTTCCTCCATCACTTCCCCCCTCTGACTTCCTCATGGCTGACATTAAAATTTCTTCAGCTGATGTATTTTCTGCCATCACTGGCCTGAGTACTAACAAGGCATATGGGCCTGATGGGGTCCCTCCTGTTGTTCTCAAGAACTGTGCTTCTGTGCTTACACCCTGCCTAGGCAAACTCTTTCGCCTTTGTCTGTCAACTTGTACCTTTCCTTCTTGCTGGAAGTTTGCTCTCATTCAGCCAGTCCCAAAGAATGGTGACTATTCCCAACCCTCCAACTATCGTCCAATTGCTTTAACATCCTGTATTTCAAAAGTTTTTGAGTCAATTCTCAATAGAAAAATTTTAAAGTATCTTTCCTATCACAACCTTCTTTCCGATAGTCAGGACGGGTTCCGTCAGGGACGCTCCACTAGCGATCTTCTCACCTACCATTCAGACTCCTGGTCATCCTCCTTTCCGGACTTTGGCGAAAGCTTTGCCATTGCACTTGACATCTTAAAGGCTTTCGATCGAGTCTGGCATAAATCTTTAATTTCCAAACTGCCCTCCTACGGTTTCTATCCTTCTATCTGTGCCTTCATCGCTAGCTTCCTTTCTGGTCGTTCTATAGCCGCTGTTGTAGACGGCCATCGTTCTTCTCCTAGATCTATCAACAGTGGTGTTCCTCAGGGCTCTGTCCTATCACCAACTCTCTTCCTTTTATTCATCAATGATCTTCTAAGCTGTACATCTAACCCTATCCACTCATACGCTGATGACTCCACCCTTCACCTTTCCATTCGGTTCCTGCAACGCCCATCTCAGGAGTTACTTCAACAAGCAAGGGATGAGGCTATGGCACACCTAATGTCTGACTTGGCTCGTACCTCTGACTTGGGTAAAAATAATATGGTTGTTTTTAATGCATCTAAGACTCAGTTCTTACAGCTATCAACCCGACAAAATCTTCCACAGGTATACCCACTAATGTTTAATAATATTCAGCTTAATCCTGCATCATTCTTGAACATGCTTGGGGTTTCATTTACTCGGAACTTATCTTGGAAAGATCATATTACATCTCTTGTAAAATCTGCTTCCAAGAGATTGGGTGTGCTAAGCCGACTCTGCTCTTTCTTTACCCCTGCACTATTGTTGACTCTATACAGGGGTATAGAGTCAACAATAGTGTGGAGTACAAGTCTCATGTGTGGGGAGGCTCCCCACATACAACTCTTCTCAATAGGGTGGAGTCAAAGGCTTTTCGTCTCATTAACTCTCCTCCTCTTACTGGCTCCCTTCAACCTCTGTCTCTTCACCGCACTGTTGCATCTTTATCTCTTTTTAATCACAGCTTTAATGGTCACTACTCCTCTGAACTGTCTGCTTGCATTCCTCCACCTCTACGACGGGCGCGTAGCACCCGTCTGGCAGCAAACTCTCATCCCTTTTCTGTCCAACTCTCTAATGCAAGAGTTAACCGTTACTCCCAGTCTTTCATTTGTGCAACAGGTCAACTCTGGAACAGTCTCCCTCTGTCTGTATTTCCTGCTGCCTATGATCTCCAGTCTTTCAAACGCAGTATTCCAGGCATCTCAAAATGATCGGATCTTGAATTTGGCTCTCTATTGTATTTTGTTTTTCTCTTGGAGGGAACTGTTACTGCGGGCTCATGACCTTTGGATCCTTCTTCCTCGCATAAAAAAAAAGTATAAAGTCGTGAGGGTCGTAATGGCTTGAACTTGCCGCTGCTTAGTGAAATGGTGCATTGCCGAATAGAGTGAATAGGTAAGAGTCTCTCTTTCTCATCTTCCCCCTCCATGTGTCGTGTGGTGAGTTGCAGAGCACTTTTGGGTTGTGGAGCTTATTGTACATAGTTATATCGAAGTGTGATTGATAGCATAACGTACTGTGGCAGCATAATGTCCTAGCTGACCCAATCTCCTGCCTTCTGCCCTCGATCATATTCTCGGGCTCTGTCTAAGGGCTTCTGGCCTGAAGAGAATCTCTCCAACATTATATACAGCTCGGAGGGGATGTGTCTGTGAGTGATGTAGTGTCTGGTAGCTTTCCATTCACATGGACTAACCAACTAGAGCTGTTACCCCACGTGTTTGAATATGTCACGAAATTCTTGGTCGTCTGGACTACAGAGAGATTGTTTGAGATACATCATGTGTTAAGACGTTCTTGATGGTCTGGGACAACAGTTTTGTGGATATACATCATGTGGATTGACATTCCTAGTGAGAAGCTGTGTATGTCTCCAGCAGACACTACATCCTCCCCATTGTTGTATGAGGTACTGTATATACTAATGCCTATAATGCCTACAATACATATCGCTCGGTCAGGCAAATCTGTCGTACCAATGGCAGTGCTTATTGACATAACATATTAATGCATATTATATACTGTACACATTACAATCAACTTTTAAGCTAATTAAGTGAAAGATATAATATTGTAACGTAACTGTATGAATATTGTATCATAATTGCAGTTATATCTTGTTAATGCAATTGTACTGTATACATTATGTAAATGCAACTGTCATGCAAGTGTGGCTGTAACTTAACATTGTGTTAATGCAACTGTTACACAGGTGTGGTTGCAATAAAATTGTAGTTACACAGTGTTAATGCAACTGCCACAAAATGTGGTTGTAACAAACTGTAGTTACAGAACTGTAGCAATTGTAATATAATTGCACTAATGCTAGTGTTTGTAGTTACATAGTTGTAGCACTTGTAATATAATTCCAGTAATGCCAGTGTTTGTAGTTACATAACTGTAGAAACTGTAATATAACTGCAGTAATGCCAGTATTTATAGTTACATATCTGTAGCAATCGTAACATAACTACAGCAATGCTAGTGTTTGTAGTTACATAATTGTAGCAACTGTAACATGATTGTAGGAATCACAAGTGTGGTCATCGTAGCTATATAACTGATACATATGTACAGAATATACAGTAATTTATACAATAATAATATAACCGCAAGTCTACAGTAGTCAGTCGCATCATGAGTCAGCCATATGTGATGTACTTGTTTATTTGAGACACCATGGGTATTTTGGCTTAGTTATGTTGCACAGTTTTTATTTAAATGACATTATATGTAACCCCATATTTTGTTACTGTATTTAAAATTATAATAAAAATATTTACAATATGTACAGTATTCACTCAGTTTCACACATCACTTGATATATAGTCCTCCAAAAGTTGTGAAGTCAACTTGATATATTTGCTCATATTTAAATTCATCTTTAGGTACAGGGTGTAAGTACTCATGTGAGTGGTTGAGTATAACATACTGTTACCAGCTCCATTTGTGTTAGGCAGTTTCACTTGATTTTCCTTGTAACTGTAATATGAAGGATAGGTTTGTACTTATATTTTAACCTCCTTGTGCCCCGCTTCCCTGATATGGGACAGAACCGGGGATTTTCAAAATTTGATAAAGAAAGATACCATGGGATAGGGACCTATGAGCTTCGCGACTATGAGCCGACAGGCGGAGAATGGTACGTCTAGCACCCTTACAGCAAAATCCCTCGCACAAAAGCCTTGGGAGCAAAGTGGTTAAACAATGACAAATCAACCAGCTTCTTTAAACACTGACAAACCAACCAGCTTCTTTAACCTCTGTGTACCCCATGTCCCCGACATGGGACGGAACTAGGCATTTTCAAAATTCAATATGGAAGGGAACCCCGGGGTAGGGACCTATGAGCTTTGCGACTATGAGCCAACAAGCGGAGGACAGTACGCCTTGCACCCTTCCAGCAAAATCCCTTGCACAGGAGCTCTGGGGGCGAAGGGGTTAATTCTCTGGTTTTACTTGATTTTCATATGTATATGTTGATGTAAGGATACATATTGTCTATCACTGTTTCTATAAGTAAGGTAGTATATAAATGAAGTGGTACTATTAAAGTAAAAGAGTATATGTTCGACTCACTGATATTAATTGTGGTAGTGGTGATGATAGTGATGTTGGCTAAAGGGTGTTGGTAGAGTTTAGTTGAGGTAGGTTAAGGTCCTGGTATGACTGCGTCAGCACTTGGTGTCATCCATAGAGGTAGGATTAGGGTAGAGTCGGCGTGAGAAGGCTCCGGTGAAGCCAAAGAACTGTCAAACGGCCATATTGGTCAAGTCAAGAGGTCACGGCAACACCTACTTGACGAAGAAGATTGCTGTGCACTCCTACCTCTATGGCTGTGCCCATAGAGGTAACAGTCCTAATCCTACCTCCGTGGGTGTGGCCATGAGATTATTAAGCCTTTAATACCTCCAGCTGTGTGTCCACCTGGTATTCTTCAGGGAGAATGCCAGAAACAAAGTAGACTTCATTCTACCTCTGGTTTTAGTTGTAGTTCAGCTGTGGGTGTGAGACGTTCTGTCCTAAGTTGTAACTCACCATCAAATAACCTAAGACTCCAAAAATGCCCACCACCTGTGCCGCATTTGGGTGTAAAGAAAGAGGAAATAAGAAATCTGACCCATCCATTACATTTCACCAGTGAGTATCTGTAGAGTGAATTATAATTTGTAAGTGTACATTATGTATATGACTGGAGTTAGTAAAGTCAAGCTGAATATTATATAGAATAATAGATATAAACTTTTTTCATAATGTGCTGATGTACATTATTTTAAATCATCTATCTGTCTTCCATCCTTCATTTTACCTTATGTTCTTAAATGCTTCCTTTTTTTTCATTCATTAACTACTTTCTTTTCTCCTTCCATTCATAACCTACTTTCTTCCTCATTTTTTCTGTTTGCAACTAAGAAAACACTCGCGCCTGGTCAGCGGAACCAAGTCAGACAGCTGTCAAAGGGGTCGCCGCCATGTTGGTCGAGTCAGGTCTGTCGGCCTCACTCTGACCTACCCGTGGTTAATCCCTTATGCCGCCTCTACCTACTCCTACCTCTATGGTGTCATCACAGCGGGGTCAACATGTGCTCGCTTGTTGTGGTAGTGAAGATGTTGGTGAAGGTGGTGGAAGGAAATGGTGGGGGGACGAATGGTGGAAAGTGGTGGGGATTGTTGGAGTTGGCGGTAGAGGTTTTGGAGGTCAGCTGTGTATGCTACTTCATCATGCTGGGTCATAACTCTAGTAACACAGTACAGATGCAATTCCTCCTTCCTCACTTTGCTTGTTGTTGTCTGTCGTTTCTCACTTGGTTTGTAGTTTTGTTCTCACTGTATTCGCTTGTAATTTGATTGATGATTGTTGATTGTAGAGCAGTTGCAGATTGTTTTGATTGTAATTTGTTCGTTGCTTGTTGATTGAGAGATTAATTGGCTTCGTTTACTGCTGTTGTTCACCGTTGTGGTGGTTCAGGAGAGTCGTCTGCTGTGTATAAACTTGTTAGGCTTGGTTTCATTATAGTTAGTTTTACCACTGTCACCAATATCGATGAACGTCGCCGTAGATAGATGCAGAGAGACAGGGAGGTTGGTTGTAATTGTAGATCATCGAAGCACCGCCAGTATAAAGTCGTGAGGTGTCGTATGGCTCAAGCTTGCCGCTGCTTAGTAAAATGGTGTACCGTCGAATAGAGTGAATAGGGTAGGTCTCTCTCTTTCTCATCTTCCCCCTTCGTGTGTTGGAAGTGTGGTGAGTTACAGAGCACTCTTGGGTTGCGGAGTTTATTGTACACAGTTATATCGAAGTGTGATTGACAGCGTAACGTTGTGTGACTTGGAAACCTCCTGGCTGACCCTATCTCCTGCCTTCTGCCCTCGATCGTATTCTCGGTCTCTCGCTAACCCCTTCCGTCCTGAAGGGAATCTCGCCGACATTATATACAGCTTGGAGATGATGTGTGGTGTGATGTAGTGTCTGGTAGATTTCCATTCATGTGGACTAACCAACTAGAGCTGGTTACCCCACGTGTTTGAATACGTCACGAAATTCTTAGTCGTCTGGATTATAGAGAGATTGTTTGAGATGCATCATGTGTTAGGACATTCTTGATGGACTGGGACAACAGTTTTGTGGATATACATCATGTGGATTGATATTTCTGGTGAGAAGCTGTGTATGTCTCCAGCAGACACTAAATCCTGCACATTGTGATATGAGATATATACTGGTGCCTATAATGCCCACATTTTAACTCCTCCTAGGCTATTTGATGGATTTGAATGGAACTTCCCAGGTGGGTTCATCGAGTTCCTGGGAAGGTTTTCGACTACACCGATCATGATTTTAGGAAGTGGCAGCCCCATAGACAAAATAAAAATTCTCAGAAAAACTGAAAGGAGGTCAGATATGGCTTTGATATCTTAATACCTGTTGTACAATGGACTCTCATCCGTAATGCGATATTTGCGGAGTGTGACCCCCCCCCCCAGAGATTTTTAGTAGGTCAGCCCCCTCCCCCCCTCCTCCCCCCCCCCCAAAAAAAAAAAGATCAGAAACAGAGTAAGCTGATGGATTTCATTTTAACTTCTCGGGTTAGTTCATCTGGTTACTTGGTAATGTCCTCCATTAAATAGCATTTTCCAACATTATTTTTTGTGGGTTTTCTGCCATTATTTTCAGGAGGGTCAGCCACCTTCCCCTTAAAGATACGATCAGAAAAGGGGAAATACTTGTGTGAAATTTCCCAGGCGACTTCGCCTGGTTAATCGAAAGGAGTTTTATTATATTTAATTTTCCAACCCTGACTTTTAGGGGGTTCAGCCCCCTTATTTAATAAATAATTATCAACAATAGTGAAAGGTGAGCAGATAATGGCACTGGTATCGTAATACATGTACAATGGACTCTCATCTGAAATGTAATACTTGGAGAGTGTGAATACCCAGTGACTGATGGGACTGATGGGGAGGCCACCTCCTTCCCCTCTCCCTCCCCCAAAAAAGAAAAAAATAAGAAATTGGGGAAAGCGAGTAGGTGAATGAAAGCGGCATACATATTGCAGGACTGGGTATGCAGTTTTCATGTTTTCTCTGAAAGCACAGGAAGAAACTGCACATCGTTATTTAGAGAGCAAGACTCCTCCCACTCTCACCCATGATTCTTGGGGTGGTCATCCTCACGACAAAATAAAAAAACTATCAGAGGTAGGTGAAAGATTTGAATGAATTTTCTAAGATGAGTTCATGTGGTTACTCGGAACCACAATATACATTTTTCCAACAATGACTTTAAGGCAAGCCAGCCCCTTCATCAAAGTAAAAGCTCTCTGAAACTGTGAAAGATGGGAAGATATGGCTTTGGTATCTAAGTTCATATTGTACAATGACCTATCATGCACAATGCGATATTGGGAAGCGTGACCCCCTCAGTGATACTTGTAGAGGCCAGAACCCATCCCCAATATGTAAACGATTAGAAATAGGGGATTGTGAGGACAAGGATGGCAAAAAAATCGGCATACATATCGCAGGATTGGGTATGCAGTTTCCATGTTCTCTCTGAATTCACAGGAAGAAACCGCACATCTACTTTATTGTACTTAGGAAAGCTGTGGCCAGGGAGAAGGTAGTGGTGAAGAGAGAGATAGTAATGGGGTATTAGTGAAGGTAGTAGTTAGGAAGAGTGGTGGTAGTGATGATAATGATGGGGAGTTGATGGTGGAGATTAGGCGATGATGATGTATAAAGTGGTGGTGGAAGTAGGAGCGGTGGTGGAGTTGGTGTTGGTAGTTTATTGAAAGGGGTAGCTTAGTAGAGAAGACAAGATGGTGGTGGAGGTGGTAGTGATACTGTCGAAGCTGCAGACAAGCAGGAGTCAGCATGGTATTCATGAATAAAAATGTGACATTGATAAGCAGTGACTGACATATTACCCCTTCAATACAAGGACGTCTTTTAGTCATTTTACAATCTTGTTGCTTCTAGACGATAATTTTGTAGTCTGAAGGGACTATTAACGGCTCCAAGGAACTCCATCCTGAGCGGGGATAATTTTATTTTTTTTGAACACAGTGATGAAAATGGTAAGGATTGAATATACATGAATATACATGGTAGGCATAGTAACTGTGATTTGAATGTCTGGTGGTCACGAAGAGAGAATATCAATAACAGTTCTGCAGTTTGGAGCAGAAAGAAGAACTAAGGTTATGGTAGTGAGTGGAACAGTAATTCCTTCACTCCGTACTGGATCAACAGCCCAGGGTGAAGGTGTTACTCATGGCAATGGCAGCAAGGGTGATACGTCGGCGGTAGCAGCAGTAACAGTGGTGGGGCTGTGGCCAGAATACAGTCTCCAAGCCACCCTCTGTCGCGTCGTAAATTGTACTACACCTTACCTGCGCTCTTGCTCTGAGAGAGAGAGAGAGAGAGAGAGAGAGTACATAGGAAGTACAGATGGGCAGAGTATTTTGAAAGATTGTTAAATGTAGAGGAGGAAAGGGTGGCTGAGATTGTGGCGGATAGAAGGGTGCAAGGAATAAATGTGTTGGGAGAGTTGAATGATTCTTTGATCACGAAGGAGGAAGTGGAGAAGGCAGTAAAGGAGATGAAAACAGGGAAAGCTGCAGGTATGGATGGGTGTGCTGTGGAATGCCTGAAGGGTGGTGGAGTGACTATTGTTGACTGGTTAGTAAGATTGTTGAATGTGTGCTTTGAGAAAGGTATGGTGCCAATTGACTGGGCAAGTGCTTGTGTGGTCCCGTTGTATAAAGGCAAGGGTGATAAGTATGAATGTACTAGCTTTAGGGGTATAAGTCTGTTGAGTGTTGTAGGTAAAGTGTATGGTAGAGTGTTAATTATGAGAGTTAGAGAGGGTACAGAGGGAGTGATTAGTGATGAGCAGTGTGGCTTTAGGAGAGGGAGGGGATGCATTGATCAGGTGTTTGCTGTCAGACAAGTGTGTGAAAAGTATTTAGCGAAAGGCAAGGATGTGTTTTGGGCATTTATGGATTTAGAGAAAGCGTATGATAGAATTGATAGGGAGGCTTTGTGGACTGTTTTAAGATTGTATGGACTTGATGGTAGGTTACTAAAAGGGGTGAAAAGTTTTTATGTAAATAGCAGAGCGTGTGTAAGAGTGGGAAATGCTGTGAGTGATTGGTTTCCCGTGAGAGTGGGGCTGCGACAGGGATGTGTGATGTCGCCTTGGTTGTTCAACATTTACATGGATGGTGTTGTAAGGGAGGTGAATGCAAGAGTTTTAGGTGGTCTGAGTCTGGTAAATGTTGATGGAGGAGAGTGAATCTGAAGCAGCTGCTGTTTGCAGATGATACTGCACTGGTGACTGATTCAGAGGAGAGATTGAGACAGTTGGTAGAGGAGTTTGGAAGGGTGTGTGAAAGGAGGAAATTGAAAGTAAATGAGAATAAGAGTAAAGTGATGAAGTGTACGAGGTTGATAGATGGTAGGGGGATGAATATAGTTTTGAATGGTGAGTTGCTTGAGGAGGTAGATTGTTTTAAATATCTAGGGTCACATGTTGCTGTGGATGGAAGAATAGATGCAGAAGTGAAGTTTAGAATAAATGAAGTAGGAAAGGTGCTGGGAGGAATGAAAAAAGTGTTTAAATGTCGTTCGCTTAGAATGGATGTAAAGAGAAGGCTGTACGAGGGTGTTGTGGTACCGACTGCATTATATGGGGCTGAAACATGGAATATGGGTGTAGCAGAGAGGAAGAGTTTGAATGTAATGGAGATGAGATGTCTGAGGAGTATGTGTGGAGTGACGCGTATGGATCGAGTGCGAAATGATGAAGTGCGAAGGAGAACTGGAGTTGTTCGGGAGATGGCTGGTAGAGTTGAGCAGAGGGTGTTGCAATGGTTTGGGCATATGGAGAGAATGGATAATAAGCGATTGGTGAAAAAGATAACTAGATCTGATGTGAGAGGTGTAAGGCTGAGAGGAAGACCACGAATAGGATGGCTGGACAGTGTGAAGAGAGCGCTGGATGCGAGAGGGATGTCTGTTGAGCAAGGAAGAGTGGCTGTGCGTGACAGAAATAAATGGAGAGAAATTGTGAATGAATAAGTGATGACGCAGCCCTGAGGGGATATTCTCCCGCATTTGGTCTGATCAGCTAGTCAGGTCAGGTGCGGATAAGGGGATGGGTCTGTTATGATGTGGCAGGGGTAAACCAGTTCTGCTGTCGGGCCCTGCTGCGGATGTCACTGATTGCATTGCGCAGGTGACCCTTGTGCGGTGTGATGCGGTGAGGATCTGTCCGTTCTCCCCTTTGGAGCTAAGATGCCAATGAATGTGTTTGAATGGATGAGTAAATTGAGAGTGAGTCGTCCTGTCTCGGCTACCTCCCTTTCCTTGGGGGAAGCAGCCTAGGTATATAGATAGATAGATAGATAGTTATCCCATGACGGGTTGTCTGCTGAAAAAAAAAGGCCGGTTATACTAAGATCTAACCAGCGTGCAAGAGAAAAGGATAGAAAAGATAAAGGCTCTCCCCATGCACGACACCATCCGGTTATACCAACAGGAAAAAAGACAGGGAAAAAACACTACGCTAGTTAGAAAGAACAAACACTGAAATTTTATGGGAGAGGCCAAAGGGAACGACTATTCACTCTGTAATATCTATTCTACTGAGCTGTTAATGCAAAACGAACACAGTGGCCGAATGTTCTCGTTATTAACTAAACGTCTCCCAGTCGTCAGCATCACTTCAGCTTGGAAATAAACAACACAGATTTAGTTATAACCTATAGACTCAAAATAGCGGATTTTTAAACGTATCAATAGTTTTTGCACTAACTGCTGTTGCTGTCAACCTATTCCATTGTTCCACTACGCATATATTAAAGTAATTTTTCCCTACATTAGTGTCGTATCTTGATTTTGAGTTTCATTCTTTATTTCTATTCGCAGAATCATTCTGTATTTCCAGCAAATTATCATATCGAACGTGGGCAATTGGCTAGGAGTCTTAAATACTTCCATTGCATCTCCTCTGAGTCGTCGGTTTTTCAGAGAAAACATATTTAGTTTTTTTAGTCGCTTTGCGTATAATAAATTTCCGATGAGATCCTTTTTGTGGCTCTGCGCTGCATTCTCAAGCCTATCTTAGTTCATAATAAGATTCGGGGACCAATGTTATACACAGTGTTCTAGTTGTGGTCTAAGTAACGACGTATAAAGATTAAAAATTAAATATGGCGTTTTATGATCAAAACTTCGATGAGCCGAGTATTTTGTTTGCCTTGTTACTAGCTGCTATACAGTTTTGAGTTTTTGAGGTCTTTGCTGATCACAGTTCCGAGATCCTTCTCGTCCTTTACCTTCGTTAGTGGGGCACTTAACATGCAATATTCATATTCATTATTTTTTCCCAAACTGCATTGCCTTACAATTATCTGCCTTAAATTTAATATGCCACATTTCACTCCATTTTTTTTTTTTTTAACTTATCCATGTCGTTTTGTATAGATTTACAGATTTATTTCGTAATTGCTTTGCCTCAAGTTTTCGTGTCATTTATAAACTTCGCTACCTTAGCTGGGAGTTCACTTTCTAGATTATTGATGTAAACAGTGAACAGAACTGGTTCCTAGAACTGATCTTTGAGGAACTCCGCTTGTTGCTTTTACCCATTGTGATGAGTCTCCATTTATCACTACACTCAGCATCTATTTAGTTAACCAATCACCACTCCATGAACATAATTTGCTAGAGAGGTTGTGAGCCTTTACATTTTCTGGTAGTTTTTAGTAGACCTAGTAGACCTTATCGAATGCTTTTTTGGAAATCTAGGTAGATGACATCTGACGGTATTTTTGCATCCCAGGTATACATGTTTGTAAAAAATTCAAGCAAATTTGTGAGGCTTGATCTATTTTTATGAAACCCGTGCTGATCATATGTTATAAGATAATGTCCATTAAAGAACACACGGTAATTTTATCTTTAATTTCTTTTCCCCAAAATTTGCTTAGTACCCACGTTAGGCTCATTGAGCGGTAATTTGTGGCAAGTTTTATATCTCCCTTTTTAGAGATCGGTGATATATTAACGAGGATCCATTGATCAGGCAATCTATATTCAGTTAATGATTTATTAAACAATTTGGTTATATGAAAAGATGACTCTAATATTCACGTAGTTGCGCGGAAATATCTGATTTGGGTCAGGTGATATATTTTGGTCGATTATCTGAAGATAATTTAACACTTTGTGTCCAGCCATTTCCTTGATTGATAATATATCATCATCTGGTCCCGAAACAGATTGAAAGATAGGAATATGTACACTATTTTCTTTTGTGAAAAACTCTGTGAAATGAGTCGTTCAATTTGCTATCCTTGCTTATCATGGACGAGATAATCTTCCTGGCATATTAGAGGACCTATGCTGTCATTCACATTTTTCTTACTCCCCAGATAATGAAAAACTAATTTAGGATTTCCTCTTGCTTCTGGAGAAAGCATAAGACAGAATGGATGTGTAAGCAATGTGGAAAATATTAAGAATATGTAGAGTATGTGGGAAGCTGCTAAATGCCGTGAGAAGTACAAATATGTATGAGGGTGCTAAGGATGAAGTGCTTGTGGATGATGAACTGAGTGAATTTTTCTATTTGAATGTTGTGTTGAAACAGGAATGTGTCATGTCTCCATGGCTATTCAATCTGTATATGAAAGGACTTATAAAAACGATACAAGGAAGGACAGTGAATGTTGGAGCGGCCCTAATGAGAGAGAGGGTAGCGTTTGGAAACTTCCTGTTCTGTTGTTTGCAGGTGATACTGTATTGTTAAATAAAGACAAAGGGAATCTCCAAGGCATGATGAATGAGTCTGGAAGAGTGTGTAAGAAACGGAATCAAAAGGTGAGTATAGGGAAATTTAAAGTTGTATTCTTCGAGGGAAATGAAGTCACGGAATGCACAGTGAGGTTGGATGATGAGGAAACTAAAAATGTGAGTGCATTTAAGTACTTAATAGTGTGTTGAGTAAAGATGGAAGTTTCGAGGATGAAGTGCTTGAAAGGGTACAACAGGGTAGAAAGGTTGCCGGTTCTTTGAATGCAGTGGTAAGAAATAGGGAAGTAAGCATGGAAGTAAAAAAGTTGCTGTATGATAGCACTGTGACACCAAATCTAATATATGTATGTGAAGCTTGGACCTTGTTGGAAGGACACAAGTCAAGAGTGAAAGTAGTGGAAATGAGTTATTTGAGAGGAACATATGGAGTTACATGGGGAGACAGACTGGCAAATGAGGAAGTGAAGGAGAGTAGTGATGTGGATGTGGATGTGATAGAAAGCGTTAGGAGAAATACACTGAGGTGCTTTTGTCACGTGGAGAGGATGGAGAGCGAGAGACTAACGAGGAGAGCGTATGTGAGTGAGATGGAGGGGTGGGAGAGGGAGGGGGAGACGACGATGAGATGGAGGGATGGAGTGGACAGGGGGGTGTGAGCTGGGGGGAGGGCATAGAAATGGCGGAGAACAGGGTGACATGGAGGCAATATATTTGTGGCCACCCCCTGTGGGATTAAGGAGGCTGGCTATAGACAGATAGATATATAGATAGAGAGATGTTGCTTCGCGGAAAATTATCGCCTCATAGTTTCATTTAGTTTTCCGAAAAATATACATACATTTACACTGTTGTTTAGAATATGCGATACAGATTTTCTGTATGCTTATATTTGTATATGCTCTTCACACTTGACGAATGATTTCTTCTGTATTCTTCGACATCGAGGCCTGTCAATTAACCCGCTGCGTCCTAGTAAATTTTTCACCAATAACCCCCCCAATCCTGGCAGATTTTCAATTTTTTTTATTTTGGCTAAAACCTCCGCTTTTTATGAGAAACATCGAAAATTCAGAGAGAAATTGCTCCCCTGAATTTAGAAGTGGTCTAAACAGGTGACTTTCTCCTCACCTGGTAATGTCTTCTATCGAGCCATGCTCCAGAGAAGACGTTTTCTATGGGAAGGGTAACTATTCCAAACCACTCAGAATAGGTAGATATTTATTTGGTACGAATTTATATATAGTACAAGAGTATACTGCTTTTCACACAATAATATAGGTGGTATAAGCATTGCTTCACTCACTAAACACATCAACATACTGCAGCTTCCTTGGCGATGTTACCTCATCACTTCAGCTCGTTTCTTCCTCTGGAGCCACCTAAACTTTGTCCCCTACATTGTCATCGATTGGGGAATCACTTTCGCCTTGAATTTCGTACGTGGGGCTACATGTCTACTGGCCAGGTCACTGGTAACAGGTGAGTTGCCGAGACAGTAGCGTGCTGGGGAAGGGGGGAGGCCACGCGGGGTAAGGCATTGTCCCCACCTAGCCTCGGGTAGAGGAAGGTGTCCCACGTACACGTACCAAAAATCAACGCAAAATGTGAAAAATGTGCAAATAATGAACCTCGCAATTGCAAAACTTATGGGTACATCATCAGGTGTCACCATGAAAAAACGTGGAGACGCACCCATATGTCAACGGGACGTGGTGGGTTAATGTGATTATTTCTTTGGTTTATTCTCGGTATATTTATTATTCGATATATCTCAGTCGATTAGTTAATATTTCCCACATTTCTGTGACGTTATCTACCTGTATTACCTTAATCTATTTGGTGCTGGAAATTTCCTTTCTCATAACACTGACGTTAGCTTTTTTAAAGTTAGAAATTAATAGGTTATTCTTACTGGTCTCACAGTTGATGTTAACTTCAAGTTTAATGATGTTATAATCACTGCTGCTCAAATTTTCACCAACATAGATTTATTTGATCAGTGTCTGTTTCTAGGAGAAAGTCGAGAATATTATCACTGCGCATTGGTGCATTCACTGCCTGACTTTAAAGTGCATCGTCTATCAGTTCTAACAACCTGTTCCCTTCTTTATCTGCACACAAATTTTCCAATCAATATTCGGATTATTAACGTCCTCTGAAATAACGCAGTCTTCATCTTCTATTACCGATTTTACTTCATCGTACAGAATCATATCATTTTCCTCGTCTAACTTTGGTGGTCTGTATACTACACTGAAAGAAAAAGGTTAATTATTCTCTGAAAATTTTGATATATACTGAATCCTATGTTTCAACATCCAATCTATTGACCCATACTAGATTTATATGGTTCTTAATATACCTGTATATTAAACTCCGCTGCTGGTTGTGTGCAATCTAGATTTTTAATATATTTTACAATTTTGTAGCGATACTTCTTTGGTACAGTGCTTGTCACGAGGGCTTAACCATGATTCTGTAATCATAATTATATCAGGGTTTGGGGGAATTGCTTAACTAATTAATATCTCTCATCAGCAGCAGCATCAACATCCGGACCTGCTTTCCCACCCTAGGGCGGAGGGAGGAGTAGCAATGTCCAGACAGCCCAAATTTGCCCAGTCCAATAGGCCACACTTCCATTCACTCGCCATTCAAGCCCCGGGAATCCTGGCTCTATTTGATATGCCAATAACATTCACCACGTTCAGTTGCTTCACATAAACGTATCCGATAGAGTCAATCCGGATGCAGCCACGTTAAAAAGGGGTTCCAAATCCCTGATCATGTGCTTCTCACAATATTCATCCAGCCAGCTTGATCTCTTGTCAGTTCCCTAGCCTTACCGACTTCCAAGCCTCTCTTCCTCACACGCTCATCCTCCATATCCCTCCACCTTCTCCTTGGCCTACCTCGCCTCCTCCTTCCTTCATATTCGTTCAGATATACCTTTTTCACTACTCTATTGTTGTCCATTCTCTCCATATGACCATACCATCTCAGTACACTTTCTTCAATTCTGGTGTCCAGAGACTTCCTCACTCCACATCTTTCATGAATCACATTATTTTGTATCTTGTCTACTCTTTGTACTCCACATACATTCCTCAGCAGTCCCATCTCCACTGCTCTCACTCTTGACTTTTCATATTCATGCCACACCATAGTCTCACACCCATATGTTAAGGTTGGCACTAACACTCCTTCATGTATGCCTCGTGCAGCTGCAACACTCAAGCCTCTGTTTCTTATCAAGGCCTTCATTGCACCAGCTACTTTCCTTCCTTGTGTCACTCTTCTTTCCACTTCTGCACATTTTCCTCTCTTTTCTATCACTGTAACCAGGTATCTGAACTCTCACACCAATTCCACTCACTCTCCATTAACTGTAACATCACACTGGGAGTCATCTTCTCTCTCAATAACGATCACTTTACTCTTTTCGACATTTACTCTTAAAGCACAATGTTCACAGACATCAGCAAAACTTTGCACTAGTCAACCAAATTCTTGTCCGGTATTCACAAGTAATACTGCATCATCAGCATACAACAAATTTGATATATTCCATCCATCACCATTCATTACCAACTCCATCCCCCTCTCCAATACTTGTGTTTTTACTTCTCTCATCACCCCATCCATATGAATACTGAACAACCATGGGGACATCACACAATCTTGTCGCACACCCACACCAATCGTGAACCATTCACTTAGATCACATTTACACATGCTTCACTACCATCATAAAAGCTCTTGATGGCACCTAGCAGCTTACCATCTACACCATACATGCGCAAAGTCTTCCACAATCCTTCTCTTACTTTGAAACAATACTTCTTCTTTTTTAAATAACAACAGAGGAAGGAAAAACAAATACAAAAAAAAACTGATCCATACCCCAGATTACTGGTGTCCTCTGTTCATAAAATATCTGTAACAATTAGACTTGAACAGCTGTAGGTTGAAGTTTTGAGGGAAACAACTCTGGGGAAGCAAGTTCCAGAGAGATGCAGTTCGGGGAATGAAAGAATTCTGATAGGCAGAAGTTCTGCAATATGACTGGGTGACATTCCAGTCATGAGCGCTACCAGATGCTCGTGTAGCACGAGGGAAGGCATGGAGAGGTGGCACAATGGACGCAACTTTGTCTGAACATTTGCTATAAAATATCTGTAAAATAATGCAAGGGAGGCAGCATTCCTTTTTACTTGTAGGGGAGCTAGGTTATTAGTAATAGCAGGGATATTAATAATTCTAACAGCTTTGTTCTGAATTTTGTCTAGTTGTTTTAATGCAACCTCTCCACATCCATTCCACAAGGATGAGCAGTATTCAAGCTGAAAGCACACATAACTCTCATAAATTATAGCTAACTGCTCGTCAGTGAAGAAGTTACGGACTCTGTACAATAATCCAAGTTTCTTTGAGGCGGTTTTAGCAAGTGATCTGACATGAGAGGTCCAGCTGAGGGCATTGTTAAGTGAGACATCTAGAATTTTAATACTTTTGGAGATGGGAATATGTGTAGCATTGAAGGTAATATACGAATCTGGCAATACCTGTCTATTAATGAATTGTGTATATTTAGTTTTACTAGCATTAAATGAGACAAGGTTGTTTTGTCCCCATTCACTGATCGTAAATAAGTCTTGATTTAAAGAGATGGCTGTACTGAGTAGAGAGTTAGAGATATCAGACTTTGTAAATGGGTGTCTGAGTGTGAATGAACTATGACGTGTTGTGTTATCTGCATATGAATGGATGGGATTGTGGGTGACAGATAAGAGATCATTAATATAAACAAGGAACAGGGTTGGCGCCAGAACTGATCCCTGCAGCATGCCGGCGTTAATTGAGTGGAAGTTGGAATATACATCATCTACTTTTACTCTTATTTTTCTGTCGCTGAGATTTGAGGAAATCAAAAGAACAAAAGACTTTAGTCCATAACAAGGGAGTTTGGACAACAGGGAACGGTGCCAAACTCTGTCGAAAGCTTTAGAAATATCAAGAGCTACTGCATGAGTTTCTCCATGTAGGTCGATTGATTGATGGATGGTATGAGTCAGGAGACTGAGTATGTCAGTGGTGGATATTTCGTGGCGAAAACCAAATTGTCTATCAGTAATTAAGTTGTTGGTTTCAAAATGTTTAACTATGTGCTTATCAATTAAAGCTTCAAATGCCTTACCAAGAGAAGATATAACAGAAGATGTTGCGTTCATATTAATTATATTCATAGTACGGCTGGACCAAGTAAGGTTGTGAGACACACTAAAATTACCTATGTTTAATAATTTAAATCTGTCAAAATTTTAATACACCTGCAAGCTGCTGATGGAAGGCAGTCTGTCCTTCCCATTAATCCCCAGATATTACAGTATATCTGCAATAGAGGTGAGGTCAAGTGCACCTGATTATCCTTGCGAGCTGATATCACCTCACTTACCTTACCCCCATTGGCCTCAGGGAATGGATTGTTAACAGCTTTTCCATTGACTATCCCTTTTTCCACCTGTATATCGCGACCTGAAGCACGTCCAACACTGTCATCTAACACAGTTTCTAACCTAGCCTTTCCTACTCTATTGAGGTGAAGGCCGCCTCTACCATACAAACTACTGTCATGGCTAAAATTGCCCTTAACATCAACAAACATCACACCTTCCTTTCTACACAGACTTTCTACCCTACTACTGACTCCTATCATTCTACTCAGGCTCACATAACCAACGTCAAATCTTCGTAACAAATCACGGACACCTAACTTCCTACAATGTTCCTTGATCTCCTAATAAGGTCCTATACTACCTAAGTCTGCTCTGACCTGTCTGAAGCTACATTATTAGCCCTACCACAGTACCAAAATTCGAGTCCTCCGAGGTTACCAACTCTTTCGGCCACGTCCTGTATCCAACACCCAGGAATGCAGAAACACTTCCTCCTAGAACGCCTAACACAAAACTCCTTCTCTTGATACCTAATTAACGGATCTCCAACGAGTATGAGGCTAGGCTCATCCTGCATTTCATACTATAGTACCTAAAACCTATTCTTAATAGCCACAGTTCCATCACTCTTATCTTAGTCTTGTATCCTCCCTTGACTGGCTGGAAGTCATTACTATCGTCTAGCCTGGTCTCCGCGTTTGTCTAGTTTCTAAGTATCTCTTGTAACACTTCTAATTCCACTTCCTCTGTATGCACTGCCTTAGCATTCTCCATTCCAGCCTCATTCATACAACCTTTCAACCAATCAATCAATTGCCTCACTATTTTTTCCTATTTTCTAAACAAAACCTATTTGCAACGTCAAAAAAAAAGAAAACACATGTAACCACCATCCTCTTTCACAACGAAGTCCCTTATCAACTCCTTGGCACACATCCAGCAGGCGAATCGTTGGGATGGCGCCAATTTATCGGGTTTAAGAGAGCTCTGAGCACATCTTTACTTGGGCAGGTTAGAGGTCAGACTTTGCCACCGGGATCCATCAGGCACCTCATTGTCCCTCCAGTTTCTTAATTACTCCAGTGACGCACACAGATGCAAATGCACGCAAAATGATGGCCACATTACCCCACACATCAGTATAATCGCGGTATAATCAGGTAGCACGCGGTAGGGCATCCAGCCAAGCAAAAAGCACCACGACAGAGAGAGAGAGAGAGAGAGAGAGAGAGAGAGAGAGAGAGAGAGAGAGAGAGAATACTGAAGATGTGAAACATGGTAAATTAGGGAAAATTGTGAAAAAGTCATTGAAGGAGAGGCTAAACAGGACACACACACACACACACACACACACACACACACACACACACCATAATTTGGTGTTGTAACAGCCAGAAGACCAACAATGCCCACATAGGCATTTAGCCTATGAACTACTATGTTCTTTTCAACAAAATTATCAAAGTTCAAGGTCAATGTAAAGGTAAAACTGAAAACAGAATATATGGAAAGACACAACCTCTGGAAAAATAATTTAAAACCGTTTGAGACACAAATGGTTTAATATTTTTTCTGGATACTAATTAAAGGCTACGGGGACAGGAAAGGTTTATGACTCGACTCGTTGGCCACTTGTTTCAGCACCAGATATGAAGGGCTCTGGTGTATACTCTTCTTGTTCTGCTTTTTTAATACCTAGAACTGACCCTGGAGGAACTCCGCTTGTTACTTCTACCCACTCCGATGATTCACCATTTATCACCACATGCGCTTGCGACTTGATAGCCAATCACCAGTCTATGAACATAATTTGTTAGAGAGGCTGTGAGCTTTTAGTTGTTCTAGTAGTCTTTGATGGGGTACTTTATGAAATGCGTTCTGTAAATCTATGTAAATGGCCATGTCAGTTTATGCTGCAAGGTGAGTTTTCTCGCTTTTCCCGCCGGCTTTTTTTGGAGGGTCTGGAGGGCGGGGAAGAGCATTCTTGCTTTGTTATCCATATCTTCACCTCATGGAATTAGATATCATAGTCAAAGTCATTTGTAAAGAATAGCTCGAAAGGACCATTAGGTCTGTTGCTGTTTGCTTTCCTTTGTATTCTTTTGTACTTTGTATTTAATGAGACGAAGGCTGATATTCCCTCTGCACACTTAACAGAAGTTTCAGTGTTTGAATACATGCCAGCAGTCAGTCAGATCATCTCTGCTGGGATCCCAGGGAGTCGTAGTAGTTTCCATAGCATCACATGATAAACTGAGTGAAACTCCTCTTGAGATCGACATAAGCTGCAAACAGACCTTCTCGATACTGAAGGCAGCAGTCCACGAGAACTCGAAGAGCTGGATATGGTCAACTGTAGATATCTTGGGTGTGAATCCGGACTGCTCAGGCCTCTGAAACTTTAGCAAATGGTCCTGGATAAGCATCTGATGAATTAGAACAAGAACTTCACCAGGCATACTGGGCACTGTAATATCACAGTTGTTCCCAGTCACACTTGTCCTTGGAAACATAGATGCAATGGAAGAATAGGTCCATGGAGAAAATAGGTCCTTGGGTGAAAATTGATCCTTCTGAGAAAACACATCGATGGGAAAAATGGGTCCACGATTAAAACAGGTTCGTGGGGAAAAGACATCCATGGGTAAAATAGGTTCATGGGTAAAATAGGCCCATAAGGTAAAAATATGTCCAAACGGGAACTTAGTAAATGGGGAAAAATAGGTCCATGTGGAAAATAAGTCCAATGAGACGATATAGGTCCCCGAGGGAAAATGTCAGTGCAAGACCAGGATCCTGGGAAAAAAGTGTGTGTGGGAGGGGGGGAGGGTTGAGAACAATGCTGTATAACCAGAAATGGTCACAAGTACTAGCTTGGTTTAGTCGTACTTTTTTTTTTCTTTCTCCCACATTTTACTTTAAAATATCTCATGCTCCCAAAATTCCATATTGTCATCCGGCTCTTTGTGATCCTTTTTACGCTGTGTACTTTTTCTTCATCCATGCTCTGTCAGTCCCACTCTTCCACCCTCACATGATCCTTCTTTCGTCCCACATCTGACCTTACATCACCCAGATCAATTGCCACTCACTCTTATTTCCCGTCTCGTGCGGACACCTTCCCGTGTTAGCCTTCTTCTCACTTTTTTCCCCAAGTCTTTTATGCCTCTCTCATTTTGTTTTACCTCTCTCTCTCTCTCTCTCTCTCTCTCTCTCTCTCTCTCTCTCTCTCTCTCTCTCTCTCTCTCTCTCTCTCTCTCTCTCTCTCTCTCTCTCTCTCTATATATATATATATATATATATATATATATATCAATCAATCAATCATTTCCTGTGGCACCCTCGGGGATGCATAGGGCCTCGATGAACTCACACCACCACATCCTATCTTGTGCTAACTCCTCAAGATCTCCCCAACACTCATCTCCAGCTTCCCGTCTCATTGTCCTCACCCACGTCTCTTTTGGCCTTCCTCTACCTCTCCTACCAAGTGCCACCCACCCTGGTGTACCTCGTATTATTCCCTGTCTCCTATACACATGTCCTAGCCACTTCCATCGTGAGAATCTAACATATTCATCGATCGGCTGCACTCCCGTTATTTCTCTAATTCTACTATTTGGTATCCTTTCCCACCATTTAACTCCTAATATTCTTCTAAGTGCTTTATTTTCAAACACCAAGAATTTATATATATATATATATATATATATATTCATATATATATATACATTCATATATATATATATATATATATATATATATATATATAAATGAAACTCTTCATCTGAAGAGGGAAGAGGGCAATCGAAATCTTCAGAATCATAAAGTTTTAACATTTTCAATGGCATACTGTGTGTATGAAGTTGTCCAATCAATGCCAGCTTGATACTGATATCCAGTATGAAAACGGTGTGATGTGCGTATGTGTTGGTGGGTCGGGTTGCTACAGGAGCATCAGGCCAGAGAGGAGAGCGTAGAGCACTGAAGGTCAATTAGCTTGACCTTTATCACAAGCCCGCTGTGTATGGTAGGGCAACCAAATGTGGCCCGGTAACGCAAAAACAGCCTGAAATATCTGCGAATCACAGCAGCAGAGCCTTAGACAACAGTGTCCTTCCGATGTCTGTGAAATACAATAATCCTGTAGGTCTCGAAAGAGGGAATATTATGTTTCTCTACCTGTGTCAGTTCCTATAATATCCACTGCCTGATTGGTCCTTCTTCTAGGAAGGAAATTTATATATTAATATTAGCCTTCCTTAAGCTGTCCAAGTATCAATCTGGAAAGAGTGTACTCAGTGAAAGTAAGTCAAATGAAACTGAAAGTGCTTTATAACCTACGAATGTGCTGCCGGTATCAACCAAATGGAGATGAAGGTACAGTATGGTTGGATAATATTAGGAAATATCATGTTATCAACAGTCATTTTAAATATCCATCATGGCTGGGTGCATACACTGTCTTGCCTCGAGTTTCCACTCCTGTCGCAATATTACCTTCCATCTGGTTGTCTCTCTTCTAATATCACCCATTAAGCTGTTTCTCTGCATATATTACCTTCTCGCAGGCTGCCTTCTCTTAAAGGAATATCTTCCACCTCTCTTAAAGGAATGTATTCCACTTGTTTGTCAACGAGGAGCGTTGAAGAAAATTATTGTCTTTATCTGCTGTAAGAATTAATGTGAGTTGAATGTGAACTTCAGATTTTGTGGTTGTAAGAGGAGAGCGAAAACGAGAAAGTGAGTAGAACAATTATTGACTGATTGAAAAGACAGATAAAATCCCTTGTGAATTGGGTGGAAAAGCTGATTTATGACTCCTCCAACCTTTGCTCATTACAGTGGGAGAGCTTGCACGCTTCCCGTAATTAATCTTGTTTTCGGCGTGCTGGTTCCATTTTTCACTTGTTCAGTTTGTTTTATCACATTTTTATTCTCTTTTCCGCTTTATCTTAAATTCATTTTGCACATTTCTTTCTTTGCCTCTGCCTGCTTTTCATTACTTGTCAGTATAGTATACGAGGCAATCATGAGGGTAGTGAAGCAACCTGGTAACTATGAGAAACAAGCTTGAGGACACTGAAAAGTAAATTAAGAAGAAAAAGGGAAGTGACAAAAGACAGTCTAGTTTCCATAACAATTACCTAACTCAGTCAGTGACTGTTTCTCCACCAATCAATATTCCACCTCTGCTCGTCCTTTACTTCCATAGCGGCACACAGGTGGTATAGTGAGGGGTAAGGTGCCACTGAGAGGGCCTGATTGCAGCATTCCGTTGCAGTTATTGGTGGTCTGAATGCTGGCCGAAGGCTGCCTGTCGCCCCATGTTGGAACACTGACGCAAACTTCAGAGCGATGTACAACCTTCTAAAGTTCTAAACGGTTCTGTCTCACTTGAGATCCAATTTAGAGTAATCATATCGTCTCCTCGTAAACACTCATTAGCCTTAATTTTGTAATATTAGATAGAAATGTTATTCAGAATTCAGTTGGTTGGAAATAAAGTGGTGAGCAGACAGCAAGGTTGTTGGTGATAAAGACATAAGGGAAGGTGTTAAGGTTATAATAAAGAAACAAAGTAAAGACTGAAAGAATGAAAGAAACTCAGTCAGCTACATTCGTGGAAGTTATGCACTTTCTGTAATTAAGTTAAAAGTACCGTTATAACCTTAACCCAATAATGCTTGAAACTGTTACACGTTGGATTATGTAGGTACAGTATCCAGCGCACCACCCTTTGCCTATTGTCACATTCGCCGAGTTCATGGGTTTAAACTTAAGGGTTCATTCCTTTTTCAACTTTTGAAAATGTTCCAAACAGCAAATATCCCTGCTGCTAGAAAGAAAATGATTAAATCTTTCATTACGTAGACGCATTATTAACTTTTCGTTTTGTTTGTACCTCTAAACAATGATAGTCAAAACGGGATAGACATCTCACTTTGAAGGATATACAAATACTCTTCGTTCACCCATACAGTGACATGATTTCTCTCTTTTTTTTTTTTTTTTTTTTCTACCTCCAGGAGATTTAACTCAATACATGTGATCTACTATTTACTTCCCCCAGCATTAGTGTGCACCAATATCCCCTTCCTTTCCTGCATGGCTCAGTAAACTTGTTAACCTCCACTCGAATATTAAAATATAAATCAACCACGTTCACACTTTGATGCGATTGCCTTCCTATCACACTTATGTTGGCTGTCACTGTCTCTCCTACATTTACTCTCGCTGCCACTCTATCACTGATACATTCTCCTCCATCGTCACTGTGCCACTCAACCTGGTTTTCGTTGTTCATACACTACCTACCTGTAGCCAGTGTTTGCTATGGCAAATGGAAACTGGCAAAAAACTCTTCAGATACAGTGTGGTTTGTATTCTGATATGCTAAGGCTAAGGCTTCATGATCTGATGTTAAATTGGTCTCATGGTCTGGGAGTTCCATGATATGATTGAATTAGAGATTCATGGGCTCTGCTGTTACTTTTGGTCTCAGGGTTTAGATAACATATAAAATGTTAAGTGATATTCCTATCTTTCAGTTCTTTAACTATTTTGATATTATTATATAAGCGTCTTGCTTTCTAATGAATGACTGGTATAACAGCCTAAGCGTTATTATGGTATTAATCTGATGGCGTATTTGTCTGTTTTGCTACTCTGATAGTATGTGTTCTTGATCTTATGTTTGCTGCACTGGCCTCATAGCTTTACAGACTGAAACTGTACTCTTTCCCTGCTCTGATTTTCATGTGCTTTGAAAGACTAAAGAGGTAGACTTTTCCTCATATAGATGTATTTTGCATAATCGAGGGAATTTTTTACAGACAACAAAAAAGAACCTACATTTCAATAACATACAGTGAGACTAAAAATGGTGTGGGCTGCATAGTGTGAAAGATTGTAAGCGAAAGTATGAGAGAAACAGCAAATAAATAAACGAAAAAGAAAAGCAGTGCGAAATTAATTAGGACGAATGACTTATAGAATTTTGTGGAACGCATCCACAGTGCTTGACCACAGATGGTAAGGATGTGTGCGGTGTTCCAAGAATGGACACGAGAGGAACAGTATGGTGGAACATGGAAGCAGACAAAGTATCAGAGAATATAAACCATAACTGACGGGGAAAAATTACGTTCAGGTTTCACGATGAAGAAGACTCAAATATGCTGAAAGTAAGAGAGACATAAATTAATTAGTAAAAAGATCATCATAACGTCTTATACCTCCATCCGAAGGCTAGAGGTTCCCACTGGGATAGCTTTGGGGATGATAAAAGCTGGCAGATCATCAGTCATATCACGCAATAAAAATATTTAAGTACCGCAACCTCTGTGTCAGTTTTCCTTTTCTCACCATTTAGGTATGGGTCTGTGGGCCATTGCATGCTTGGGAACACTGTATCCATGAGAGGCAATGCTTTAGCTTCATACTGACTTAATAATAACTGCAGGTCAGTTATAAGCAGAAATTACATTTTTCTGATTTGTGGCACCAATTCTTCTTGGTCATGTGTGCCTTATTTTGCTAGCTTTTATCTTCCTCCATACGATCTTAACGGGGTCTATTAAGATTCGGGTGGAGGTAGTGTGTATTGATGCCTTGATTTGAGGAATAAAAACTTGCCAATCTGTAACAAAAAATTTACGATTGCAGGCGGCTGTTAGATCAGTGAAGGCGGCCAGTACACGTTCTACCAAATACTGAGAAACCAATACTGAAAACTCATGGTGGAATGACCATGTATTAATGGTAAAAAAAAACAAAAAATCATATTGCAATATACAGATTCCATATACTGTTCTTACTTTCTGTAATTTAAAAAATCGTGTAATGCTTGGTGCAATGAACACGACGAGAATGTTTACCATATAAACTAGACTTTTCTTCGCGGTGACTATATTTACAAGTCCTTTAGCCCATGGAGGAACTGACAACAACAACTGCAGAGATATAAGGAAATAAACCATTATGAGAACATATTATCGGTTCATCTGACACTGCACCGGCACAGCTGCTTTACTAGCAAGTATTTTGTGTGTGTGTGTGTGTGTGTGTGTGTGTGTGTGTGTGTGTGTGTGTGTGTGATCAATTTAAGATGGTGCAGGAAGATATAGGGATGGGAGTGCGTCAAAGACCATTGAGAAAAGGTCGAGGCTGTATCACGTGCCATTAACCCTCTTATGCTTGGAATAAATCAAGTATTCTATTCCTGCTAACTCCAAACATCTACTTATCACAGCCATCCAACTTCTTGACTCTTTTAACATTCTAAACCTACTCCTATCCTTACCTTGTCACTACCCTTGTCACATCCATCCTTGGAATGTGATTACCTCATATTGGCTCACTTTCTTCCATATTTTCATCAGCAGATTTCCCTACTCCACATCCTTTATGAATCTCTACAGTCATATCCAACTTACGTACCCAACATATATGTATATATACTATATATCTAAGGTATATCTATATCCTATCTGTCTACCTAGAGAGAGAGAGAGAGAGAGAGAGAGAGAGAGAGAGACTGTAGCACCAGGAAATAGGGTGGTACTCCGCAGGTGGATGGAAAGCTGATGACAGGAAGAGCTAGACCTCCCGTTTCATCAGCCCTCGGGACTAGCTTTTGATCAACCCCATTTGCTGAACCTTATCGGTGTTTCAGTAACACATAAAGCAGGCCAGCATGCCCTCCAATAACTGTCAGCACCGAACTACATGCGTATTAGACACTATACTTCCTATTCAAAAGAAAAACAATTGTCATTTCAACACCAAGCCTCGGACTCCCTAGGGTGGGGACCATAAAAGCCTCAACCATCAATCCCTCTCTCGGTGACGACCAAAGCGAAATGCATGGAACCACTGTCTGACTCACTTCTTCATTTCTGCAACGTTTGCGGCCTTTCCTCTAATTTTCTTTCTCTTGAACATGAACTCTCCTCCTTTAAAGCCCACCTTTTCTTCCTCACCGAGACTCAACTGTGTGAAGAGACTGATAGCAAACGTCTCTCTGTATCCTCCTACTTTATCTATACTCACTTCAAAGCCAAAGGTGGATGTTGTTGATATTTACACAACATATTTTGCTTGCGTGTTCCTGAACTTGAATCTTCTGAATTCTCTACTTGCTGGCTTCAGCTATCCTGTCATTCGCTGACTAAATATATCTGTGCTGTTTGCTTATCCCTTAATTTTATTGACTAAAGAAAATTCTTTGACCACCTTACTTATAAAATGGAACACTTTCCATCAATTTCTCCATTCTCTGAAATTTAAATTCTAGGTGATTTCAATGTTCATCACCATGTTTGGCTCTCCTCTCCTCTTACTGATCCACATGATGAAAAAGCCTACATCTTATCTGTTCTTAAAAACCTACAGCAGCTTGTACAGCACTCTGTCCGAACCCTGACCACCTTGGAGATAGTTCCAACATACCTGACCTCTTCCTTACAGCTAATTCTTCTGTTTGGGCTCCTCTGGTCACAAATATATCACCTTAACCTGTCCTATCACTCCAGTAAGGCCTATGGATCCTTCCAAGAAGCAGCAACTGTGACACTTTGGAACTGCTGATTGGGAGGTCCTCAGGCAGTACTTCTTTGATTTTCCCTGGAATGATTATTGTTCCATGGCCGACAGCCATCTGAGTGTGTCCTGTGCATTACAGAGAGTATTCTCTCGGGCAATGGAGCATTCGTTATTTTCTCAAATCCTTTGACTAATGCAAAAAAAAAAAAGTTTTAATCATGCTTGTTCTACTGCTGTCCACAGCAAGGAGAAGGCCTACAAAAAGTACGAGAGTCAATCCACCCCTGAATCTCATCTCATTTATATTTCTGCTCGGAATCATGCAAAGTCTGTTTTTTGCTCTGCTAAAAATAATTTCATTTGTACTAAAATCTCAAACTCAAATTCTTTCAGCTCCTTCTGGCATCTTGCCAAAAACCTTTCTAACAACTTTATTTCTTCATTCTTCCCCACTCTTTTCCATTCTGATGGCTTTGCAGCTGTTTCTTCTAATAATAAACAGAACTGTTCATTCAGACTTTCTCCTCCAGTTTCACCTTAGATGATTCCAGTGCTGTTCCTCCATCACTTCCCCCCTCTGACTTCCTCATAGCTAGCATTAAAATTTCTTCAAGTGATGCACTCCTGCCATCACTGATCTCAATAGTAAATAGGCATATGGGTCTGATGGAGTCCCTCCTGTTGTCCTATAGAACAGTGCCTAAGTATTCTCCTTTGCCTTTGTCATTCAATATGTACCTCTCCTTCTTGCTGGAAATTTGCTGTCATTCAGCTTTTTCCAAAGAACGATGACCATTCCCAGCCCTCTAACTATAGCCCAATTTCTTTAACATTATGTATTTCAAAAGTTTTTGAATCTAATCTTAACAAAAAATTTAAAGCACCTTTCCTATCAGTCTTCTTTTCAATTATCAGTATAGGTTCCACCCGGGATGTTCCACTGGCGATCTTCGCACATACCTTCTAGAGTCTTAGCCATCCTCCTTTCGGGATTTTGGTAAAAGTTTTGCCATTGCACTTGACATCTTAAAGATTTTCGATCGAGTCTGGCACAAATCTTTATTTTCCAAACTGCCCTCCTAAGGTTTCTATCCTTCTATCTGTGCATTCATCTATAGCTTCCTTTCTGGTCATTCGATAGCTGATGTTTTAGGTGACCACAGTTCTCCCAGAGCTATCAATAGTGGTGTTCCTCAGGGCTCTCTCCTATCACCAACCGTCTTCCTTCTGTTCATTGATGTCCCTCTAAGCCATATATCTAACTTTATCCACTTACACGCTTCCTACAGCATCCATCTCAGCAGTTACTTCAACAAACAGGGGATGAAGCTACGGCACACCCAATGTCTGACTTGGCTCATATCTCTGATAGGGGTAAATGTAATGTTGTATTTGATGAATAAAAAATCACTTCTTACATAATCAAATCCGTCGAAATCTTCCACAGGATTATTCTCTAATTTTTAACATGTCCAACTCAATCCTGCATATTACTTAAACATACCTGGGGCTTCATTTTCTCGGGATTTTTCTTGGAAAGACCATAATTTATACCCTCTTGTATAATCTGCTTCCAAGAGATTTGGTGTGCTAAGCCAACTCCGTGCCTTCTTTACCCCTGCACAGTTGTTGATTTTATACACAGGTTTTATTTACCCTATGTACAGTACAACTCTCACGTGCGTAGAGGCTCCCCGTATACAGCTTTTAATAAGGTGAAGTCAAAGGATTTTCGTCTCATTAACTTTCCTTCTCTTACTGGCTCCCTTCAACCTCTGTCTCCTCGCCAAACTGTTGCATCTTTATCTCTTTTCCCTCACTGCCTCAATGGTTGCTGCTTCTCTGAGCTGTTTGCTTGCATCCTTCCACCATTACGGGAGGTGCATAGCACCCGCACACCAACAAACTCTCATCCCATTTCTGTCGTGCTCTCAAATGCATGAGTTAACCTTTCCATGGCCACCGACGTCGAATGACGTTTAGCCGATAAATGGCTGCCGGCGTCGTTTGAGCCAGCCTATAAAAAACTGCAAAAATTTTTGGGAAGTGAATGAACGTTCTGAATGTCTTCACACTGACCTAAACTACATTCCCATACACCCCATCAAGCAGTTCAGAGCCTGCTGCTGTGATGAGTGGATTTTCGATTTTTTCGCTCCTGGCCATGCCTAAATACGCACAACTACACCCATTATCTTGACCCAGGCAGAACATATCATCTTTGTCCTCTCTTGCAAAACACACACAACCACCTGTTTAAGATTATGAAGTAATACAAGCACATACAAAAAAGACATGATAATAAGAGAAAAATACATTTTTGTCTTGGTATCCTTACCTATTTGCTCAGGTATGCTGTAATGGTTTGGATCATTTGATGCAGTGCAATTTGTAAAAAACTGTGAAAACTTTCGGGAAGTGAACGAAAATCTGAGACATAAGACTGACCTTGACTTCACCCTCTCACACACACCACAAAGCCAGTCAGGAGACAGGACGTGTGTGCTGGGCAATCCCCAGGTCCTGTCTTCCCCACTTACTGTGTTTTAACAAGCCCATACCCCACTGACCGGGTAATGGATGGCCCGGCCTGCACTATGGGTGCAGGGAATCTTTGAACGAACGAACGAACGATTCACCCTCTCACGTATCATCTGTCAGTTCACCATCTGCTGTCGTGACGAGTGGATGTATGATTTTGCTCGTGGCCATGACTAAACACACATAGTTACATCCATTAACTCGATCCAGACAGAAAATACGATCTTTTTCCTCCCTTGCAAAACACACACAACCACCATGTTTACGAGAGAGCAATATTTATTGTGAAAATAACATAGTAAAATGATAAAGAATGAACAAAATGATAAAGATGAACATGTTATGACGGAAAAAATACGTTTCCCCCCGTCTGCAAACGTATTTATTTCTGCTTTGTATTTGTATTCGTAATAATTAGACTTATTCTTGGTTCTGAAACTGCAATATGATTCTATTTTTAGCTATGCTCGTGTTGTGGGAGCTGAAAGTTGCGACTCCCGTATTCCTAATCGGATCTGACCCTCCACTTTATTCTCCCGTGGCAGAGTCTAGCCTTGGAGGACGTGTAGTTTTCTCATTTAGGACCGAAAATTCAACTCTTTCGCTCCCTTTTCCAAGCATGGGCACAACGATAACGTAAAAAATAACTCGAAACTACCATAAACATATTTTATACCAAAAAGGTGAAAATGTATTCATAACACTTTTCTTTTCCAGCCATTCCTAACTGATTATGTACTGAAATCATTCAGTATCATCATATCTCATATATGCACATTTTAGCACCATTCTCATTGTTTTGGGAGGTAAAAAAAAAAACACACACCCGCCCAGTTGCGTTGCAGCAGTTCCATGGGCGGCGATATCGGTTGCCGATATTTCTGCAACTTCCGCGCTTCATTGCATGCAACAAAATGCGTCTAGGAAGCTGGAATTTGCACTGATAGGTGCATCTGAACTTTCTCTTCAATATGGCAAGAAAAAAAAAATCAATTTTCGAAACTTCAAAATATGGCCCCGGCGTCGGCCATGGGTGCACAGAAAATTCCGGGCCTTCGGCCACGGAGGGGTTAACCGATACTCCCCGACCTTCATGAATACTATAGGACAACTCTGAAAGTAACTTCCTCTGTCTGCATTTCTTACCGCCTATGACCACCAGTCTTTCAAATGCAGTATGTCCAGGCATCTTGAAGTGAATGGATCTTGAATTTGGCTCTCTGTTATCTTGTTTTTGTTTTTCTGGGAGAGATTCTGGCCCGTGGTTCCTCCTTCCTTATATATATATATATATATATATGTGTGTGTGTGTGTGTGTGTGTGTGTGCCATAGTGGACTGCTAGAGGAAGAAGAGGAAGAGCTAGGCCGAGGGAAACCTGGTTGCGACAATGAAAGGAGAAGCGGGAGAGGGGTGTTGGTGGGACCTGAAGGAGATGGCAAGAGGCAAATATTGGTGGAGAGAGTTCATCGAGGCCCTATGCATCCCGTGGGGTATATATATACTGTATATATATATATATATATATCATCATCAGCCATTTGAGTATCCACTGCAGGACCGGCTTATCCCAACCGAAGTCGGGACGATACAGCTTATGTATCTCTACCAAGTGGCTTATGTATGTAGGGTGAGAAGGGCTTGTAAGTGTAATTGTAGTGTTGGAGTGGGTTTGGATGTGTGTGTAGTCTGTGAACCAAGTGTAATCAGCCCGCGCAAGCCGACTTGGTGCAAGCATACTTTATAGTAAGCGACACTGGTTCAACCACAGCACCCCTTGTGTCCGCCTATGCAGTACGTGGCCGGGTGAACACTCCCAAAGTTTATTACCCTGACGGGGTGCGAACCCTGGTTCACCCGTGTACGAAACGCACACTGTACCACTGTACCACAGAGGCTCCATATATATATATATATATATATATATATATATATATATATATATATATATATATATATATGTGTGTGTGTGTGTGTGTGTGTGTGTGTTTATATCTACTGTATGTCAATATCTATCTATCTATCTATATATTAAACATTTCTCAATCTATAACTCTGAATCTGTGGCATTATAGCATCCATCCGCTACTGGTGAGTAGTGATAATGCTTGACAGTTCCTCTTGGTGAAGAATAGAGGACGTAGGAAAAAGAGACTCATCAATAAGATAATGATGTAGGTTTTTAGGGGGGTCAAAACGACAGAGATGAAAACAAACACATGAGAGATCGAAGAGAAAGGGCTGAAAAAAGATGGAGTGGGGAGTCAGGTTTGTGGAAGGGAGACAAGAAGCTAATACAGCAATCTGCGTGAGTGACACGGAGGAAGCGATGGCGCGTGAGGGATGACAAAGGAGGCGGGGAGGTGAGTGAGGGAAGAAGAACATACGGTAGGGTTCAGAGAAAGATGGGTGGGGTAATCAGTTTAACAGGCTGAGTGATCCAGATTGATGAGGAACCAGGAAGACGAGGAAGAGGAGTAAGACAAGGAGAGAGTGAGAGGGATGTTATGGAAGGAAGGGAAAAAAAAGATGACTGGAGAAGGATGAGAGGGGGAGGTCAGAATGGAAGACGGAACACAAATGGAAGAATTGGAGAAACAAGGAGGGAGAATGATGAAAAGCCATGAAAAGAAAGAATGACGTTTAAGATAGCAGCAGGAGGAAAAGATGGAGGGGGAGAAAAGATAATAAAGAAGATAAAATAGAAAACAGGGTTCATGGAAGACTCGGGAGGTGAAGACAGGGGGATGTAGAAGGATTAAAAGTGATGCAGAGAAAAAAAGATGACAGACGAAAGGTCCGCAGGGAGAAGATCGAGATGGATGGAGGAAATCAGAGAGAGAGAGAGAGAGAGAGAGAGAGAGAGAGAGAGAGAGATTACTACAAAACCACAGACCTTCAAATGGAAAATATAAAAAATCAAGGTCAGTGGTGTGTAGGTGCAGTTTAAGTAGTCAACCACCACTCATCTGTAAGTGTTTTTGTCACCCGCCGGAGTAATAAAACTGAGGAAAATAATCCTGAGTTTACCATTCTTTTATGCATTAGGGAGACTGACAAAACTGTAGGGAAAATGTGTGATTGGTCTGGTGGTGACAGCCGACTTAAAGGGGAAGAATCGGACTGCAGCGAAAGACTGATGCAGGATGCCAAACAGAAGTTGGATGAGAGGAGATGAAACATGAAGCCTATAATTCCACTCTGTATAGAAAGTTTATGTGCAGGTTGCCTCCACCTTCGTTTAGTATATACTACTGTATATTCTTAGCACGAATGGAAAACACTCCCGGAAAGTCAGGAAATGTACAGCACTGGAAGGAAGACAAAGGACATCTCTGACAGCCGCACCCACATTAACCGTTTTCACGACCGCAACACATCCCAATTGGCGTCTTCTGTCTTTGGATGAACCCTTCAGGCACACCCAAGCAGCACACCACATGTACCTCAAACATGCCCCTGTGAGCTGGAAAAATCGATGGAACTGAAAGTAAGTGACATAGTAATGGACACACACAAGATTTCCGTCCCCTGTGGATGCAGCAAAAAATAAATAAATAAATAAATAAATAAATAATAATAATATATAAATAAATGTGAATCATCATGCGTGTTATCTGCTAGTATATTCATTTAGGCCTGGATTAAAATAAATATTATAATATGAAATGTATTGATGAGACTGCCTGCTGCATACAGATATCGCTGATGACAGCTTTGAAACATCTTTGACTATTAACTGCAAATGCACGGGGACATACCAGAGTAGTACATTCCTGACCCAGAAATCAGCAAGAATGTACGCTCGTCTATCTGCACTCGATTTTCCTGCATGATTGGTTATTTGAGCCTAGAAGACAAGATATATTTGGAGAGTAGACCTCCCTCCACATCTCTCTCTCTCTCTCTCTCTCTCTCTCTCTCTGTTACTGTTTTTCATTATTATTATTTAGCTGTGCTTTAAACTTTTGACTTTTTTCTTTAGCTGCCTTTCTCCATTATCCCATTGCTTCTCTTGCTTTTTCCGCGTCTGACATGATATCAACCCATTCTTGTCCTCCAACCTTCCTTCTCAACACGATCCAGTCCTTTCAATGAGCTCATAGGGTCTTCCCCTATCATTTTCCCCTTCACTCTCTCCCATCTGTTTAACCTCCTAGTCCACCCAACCCTTTTCCGACTGCCTTCTAGAGTATCAACCCTCAAGTCTTCTACTTTGCGCTAGTCACTCATGTAACCTTTTTACCGTTCTCAGTCTTTTCTCCTCAGTACGCCACTCTCTCCTTATCACCTCAGTCAGTCGCCATTTTCCCTCTCCTTCTTTGCACACTACACCTTCCTCTTCCTCCCTGATCACTTCTCGGGTCTCATTGAGCTGTTATTTTTGCATTTCTTACCTTTCATTTCTCTCAGACTCTATACCGTTCAGTATTGTGTTTCCTCCACTATTTTTTCATGTCAAAACCGTAAAATTATTCCAACGCATTCACAATCCTTCCTAACTGTAAGCCCACTTACGTTTGTGTTAAAAATGTAGAGTTTCAAAGATCATTTGTTCACTGTCTGTGCATGTAATTGTTAGCAATTCGTACTGATCTGGAAGAAATGCACCAGATGAATTAAAAATACTTTCCTCCTGTGACTGGTGACGCACTGCAAACAAGACCCAAACTCATAACACATCAACTCACGTCTCATGGTGAGACACGACCCACCGTTTATGTAGGACTTTAACGCACAGTTTTATGTAAAAAAAAAAAAAAAAAAAATTAAGCCATGCACGAGAAAAATACTAGAGAAACTCGTTTCCTCCTAACACAATGGTTTAGGCACTTTCGGTAGCAGTATAATAATTTTCGCCTTTACTGCATTACAAACATTAATTTAAAAAATATTCTCAGTCAAATTCACAAGAGGACGAACCGTGCTAGACTTTATTATATCTGGCCTGATTTGATTTAATTCCGGTAACCTCAACACCCACACTCCGTGGCTGACAGTTACTCGCAGACAACGATATTTATGAACGAATTTCCTTACAGCATCACCACAGTGTGTGTGTGTGTGTGTGTGTGTGTGTGTGTGTGTGTGTGTGTGTGTGTGTGTGTGTGTGTGAAAAATGATTGATCCATTCTTTGTACTTCAGGTGTCGACATCCCCTGTAATATATTATTATTGCTAGTATGAAGGTTTGCACGGAAGCGTCCTTTTGGACATAAGTTTACTGGTTCCAGGAGTCCTGCAGCTGCTGCACTATAGCCTATAACACTAATCTAATAAAATTACACTGACAGATTCACAGGAAGACATTAGGAATAAAATACAAGAAGGCTGAAGGTTGATATATGGCAATGTCTAGATGATGCGAGAGAGAGAGAGAGAGAGAGAGAGAGAGAGAGAGAGAGAGAGAGAGGGTTAATGGGCCGGAGTTACAATTTTCTCCCATTTAATATAATGAAAGTCTGGGTGTGAGGGAACAGCTGGCCTTAAAGGTGAGAGAGACGGTGGGTGGAGGAGAAAGGTGAGAGGGACGGGCAGGATGAATGTTGCAGTGAGTCTGGAGTGGTGAGGGTGGTGCTAATGTGAATGACAAGGTAGGGTGAGGGTGGAAGAGAAGGATTAGGGGCAGGGTGAGGAAGGAAGACATGGACAGATTCAGGGTAGAGTAAGGGTGGAAGCGAAAGACAGAGCCAGGGTAATAGTGAAGGTGGCAGTGAAGGACAGGCCCAGGGTGGGGTGAGGGTGGCAGTGAAGAACAGGTCCAAGGTAAGGGTGAGGATGGCAGTGAAGGAGAGGTTCAGCATACATAAGACAGAAGAGAAACAGAAGTTATCCAACTGATCCATACTAGGTAACTTCTGTCACTGAGGATGAAAAGTAAATATTGGTGTGATGAAGAAATGTACCTGTAAAGTAAAACGCAATAGCACCACTCCCCCCCCCCCCGCGCGCACACACACACACACACACACACACACATGACTCACCAGGACCAAGACTACCACCTCCGCAGCTACTCTGACAATCCAATCAGTGTCGACAGGAAATAACTTTGCGGCACACCATGGGGTGTGGATGGCTGGATGGTTTCAGAAATAACGAATCAGAAGTGCTCTTCTCCCGGAGTCATCTTGTTGGGAAGTTACATTTAAATCAAGTGTAGTATTTCTACTGCTCGTAGTCTGCTCATGTCTAGTCAGAGCGGCCACTAAAAAGAAAGGAAACCTCTTTAGGAACTTACTGTCACACAGTCACATGGACACACTTATTTTTTTCATGCTATTAACAATAAAATTTAAGTTTTATCTATCCCGTGTGTATTTTCATTTTTTTCCCCTGTGAGTGGGTTAGCTAGTTCGTGAATACGGTTTTGCATTGATCATGAGGTCAGCATACAAGCGGATGAGGGTAACGGTGGAGGATGGATGACGAGGATAGGATAACAGTGTTGATAGGCTGAACGAGTTTATAGCCGACATTGCTCCTCCGAAGCTATCTATCTATCTATTGCCAGACGCCTTAATCCCGTTCGGGGTGGCCATAAACAAATCGCCTCCACGTCGCCCTGTCCCCCGCCATTTCACTCCCCTGCTCCCAACTCACATCCCCCTCTCTCATATACCTCTCCATCCCATCCCTCCACCAAATCCTTGGCCTCCCATTCCCTCTCCCCCCCTCCACCTCACTCACATACAGACTCTCTTCGTCAGTCTCTCACCCTCCATCCTCTCCACATGGCCAAACCACCACAGTGTATCCCTCCTAACGCTTCCTATCACATCCACATCCACACCACAACGCTCCTTTATATCCTCATTTGTCAGCCTGTCTCTCCATGTGACTCCACAGGCTCCTCTTAAATAACTCATTTCCACTGCTCTCACTCTTGATTTGTGCCCCTCCAACAACGTCCAAGCTTCACTTCCATACGTTAGAGTTGGTATCACAATACTGGCATGTAGTAACTTTTTTATTTCCATGCTCACTTCCCTGTTTCTTATCACTGCTTTCAAAGAACCAGCAACCTTTCTTCCCTGCTGTACCCTTTCAAGCACTTCACCCTCCAAACCTCCATCCTTACTCATCACACTACCCAAGTACTTAAACGTACTCACATTTTCCAATTCCTGACCATCCAACCTCGCTGTACATTCACTGACTTCACCTCTCTCAAAGACCATCACTTTACTCTTCCCTACATTCACCTTTAGAGTCCGTTTCATACACACTCTCCCAGATTCATCCACCAAGCCTTGCAGCTCCCCTTCGTCTTCACTCAACAACACAGTATTATCCGCAAACAACAGCACAGGGTTTCCAAACACTACCCTCTCTCACCAGGGCCACTCCAACATCCACTACCCTACCCTGTACCTCTTTCATTACCCCATCCATGTACAGATTGAACAACCATGGAGACATGACACATCCCTGTTTCAACCCAACCTTCAAAGAGAAAAATTCACTCAGTTCACCATCCACACTCACTGCAGCCTTAGCACTATCATACATACTCTTCACAGCATTCAATAATTTCCCAACTACTCCATATATTCTTAATACTTTCCACAATCCTTGTCTATCCACTCTGTTATATGCTTTCTCCAAATCCATGAAAGCTGCATACAACTTCTTTCCCTTCTCTAGAAACTTTTCCACTAAAGCTGATCGGCACAATTCCGCTAACCCAACTTATGACATAACACGCCCCACTGTCTTGATGTGATATGAACCAACAAATTAGGATATCGAGAGTTACTTGGCAAAAAACGAGACAAACAGGGAGAGAAGTGCTGAATATTTCAAAGTGAAAAACACAAGAGTCGAGATCCGACTGTTTGATGGATGAGTCAGTCTTGAGAGCTGTGGATTGTCTGGAGTGGTTGGAGAAAGAGCGAAACAAGGAAGAGGAAAATATAAACGGTAGGTAACGGAACACGATGTTCCTGCCAAGATACTGCGTGAAGGAGGTTGAGACAGAAGCCAGGAACAAGTTGATGAGGGAGAGGAAGGAGGATGGACTTAGGTAGGTATTAACACAATTTCTGTTATGACGTGTTTTATATACTTATTACCAGCAGATAATTTTGCTCTGAGAGAGACCCCTAGTGCTGATGGGGTTGGAAACAGTCTCCATTAAGATGCCCTTCCAAAACTGAATAATATCATCTAGAAGTAGGACGACGAAAAAAGCACAGTCGTTGTAGAGCGAAAAAACTTAAAGTATATGACTCGGCAAGTGTTCAGGTGAGATAATGAAAAATGAAAACTTAAGGAAGAAGGGTGAAGTCTTATTGCACGACTGATGAGACAGTCGTGAGTGCTGTGCATGAGTATGTGGAAGTAAAGCTATAAGTTACAAAGATGAGAACTGCATGGACATGACCTGGAGACTAAAAGGGAAAACTCAGATAATGATACGTGAATTACAATGGAAAATCTTAGAGCACTGGGGATGGTTTGGGATATGATGTAAGTTAAATTCCCAGCGCTGGGATGGTGAACTGCGAGAGACAAGGGTTTATTATCATCATAATCGTCATCACATCTCAGCTTTACATGGTCTACGTAGGGAAGTTAAAAGTCAGAGATGGGAAAAGCCAATATGGCGATAGGGGGATTATCAGCAGCATATTCAATGAGTCACACTTCCTGCCACTGCAAATGTCAGTTTTAAACTCACCCCACAGGAGAATCATGAGTAATAAAAACACACTCAGTAACCACCTTTTGTGGAGAATAATTTATGTGAGAACATTTAAAAGCATTAATTGATTTTATGGATAACAATACCGTACCATATTGAATTTAAGGAACAACATGATTCGAAACTGATATGATAGATCAAACCAAGCAGTCGATCACACGGAAATGTTCGGTATTACACCATAAACTCTAGATTGATGATGTATGTATTGTATAACAGACGTTATAAAAAAAACAGAGTGGATAAAAGATAGTGGAACCACCTTTTTAATACGAATCAGAACTTTTTTTTTTTTTTTTTTTTTCCATGTTTTGCATATACGTGTTGTGGACGTTGCTTCCACATTTTTAGCCTTGTGTTTAAAAAAAATGGTATTATTTGCCATGCACAGTTTATAACATCATAGGTTATGGTAATTCAAGTGCACTTTGTACTGTTGTTGTTGTTGTTGTAGATATGGCACCAATAACTCCTCCTTATCCTTACTTCCTTCTACGGTAAAATTGACTGTATTTACCAAAAGAAAAGTCCATGTTAAATCCCACCTTTCTCTCACCGCCTTCACCATATCCATTTATTCCACATGGTCATGCCATCTCAGCACATTCTCAGTTTAATCTCAGGTAGAATAAATTATCGCATCAAAGTTGGTTACGGCCCTGACTACCATCTCTCTGCTTCCCCACTCCCCTGCCTTACCTGTCATCACTCCCCTGTCTTACCTGTCACCATTCCCCTGTCTTGTTTGATTAGATGGAGCGAGATATTGTAAGTGTATCATTAATTAATGGCTGCCTCTCTACCACTAGTGAAGTGTGGGGGCCGGTGCTATTAAAATGGTGTGTCGTCGAGTAGAGTGAATAGGTAGCTCTCTCTGTCTAACTTTCCCTCTCTGTTTATTCTTTATCGTAAGTGAGGGGAGTTATAGTCACCTCTTGGGTTATGGAGTTTTATTGTACAAAGTTATATGGAGGTGTGCTTGACAGCGTAACGTAGCATTGCATGACGGCGAACCATCTAACAACCCTACCTCCTGCCTTATGCCCTCAACCATACGCTCGGGCTCTCTGCCCTACAGCTGCTTTCCCTGGGGTTATATACTGCCCATAGCATAGTTGTCTTTGTCTGGTATCATTCCATAGGTAGTTTTCCATGATGTCAGATAACTGGCTCAAGTTGGTTATACTGCATGCTCATGAAATACCTGTAATTCTGGTTTAACCTGTCACGTCCCAAGCTATTTTGCACCTCCAACACCCCCCATTCCCGAGGTATTTTTGATTTTTTTTGGGGAGGGGGGGCTAAAACCTCCGCTTTTGGTGAAAAACATCGAAATTTCATAGAGAAATCGCTCACCTGAGGTTTAAAATACTCGATGCAGGTAGCAGTACCTCCTTACCTGACTGGGTTTTCTAACAGGCTGACACCAAAGAAAACGAGTTCTGTGGGAGAGTAGCTATTTCACACCACTCATAAACGGTATTTATTTATTTACTTGGTACGAATTTATATGTAGTACGAGAGTATATTGGTTTTCAAACAGTAATATAGGCATTATAAGCATTGTTTCACTTACTAACTCATCACCATATCTGTACTTCTTTTGCCACATTACCTGATCATCATTTCTGACTGTTTCTTCCTCTAATGCTATGTAAACTTTGTCCTCCACATTGTCATCGATTGGGGAATCACTCTGGCCGTGAATGTCTTAATTGACCAGGTCACTGGTAACAGGTGAATTGCCGATGCAATGGGGTGCTTGGGGGGAGGAGGTTATGTGGTGTAAGGCATTGTCTCTGCTTGGCATCTTGTAGAGGAATAGAGGAAGGTGTCCCGTGTGTACATACGAAAAATCATGCGCGAAAATTGAAAATTGTGCAAATTAGGGACCTTGCAATTGCACGACATACCAGTACGTCGTCGGGACTGGCAAATGCAAAATGTTGCAACGTATCCATACGTCGACGGGATGGGTCAGGTTAAAGAGTTTGTCTGGCTTAACCAGCCCCGTGCCAGTGCCATTTTAAAACTGTCTGACATAATTGTGTGCTTAGTGACAGTGCTGTTTTAAAACAGTCTCAATTTTAAAAATAATTGTGACTGCAATTTTCAAGCAACGCATGCAAAAATGGTGTGCTTGTAGGGCAACCCTTCCTCTATCTGCCCTCAGGCGTCCTGACCCATACACCCACGCACTCCCGCCTCACGCTCGCTCTGCCTCACTCTGCTTGTGTCAGTCATACAGTGCAGTGATGTCTCGCCGCGGTCTCTCTGACGAGGAGATTCAGAACCTCCTGAGGGTTTCCTACACTGGGGAAAGTGATCTGGAAGATGACGACATGCAGGATAAGAGCTACATCCAGCCTGAGGAGGAAAGTAGTAGTGATGACGAAATTCCCTCACCTAGAAAATCCAGGTATGTGGGCTACACTAAGGCAACACGTGGTAGGAGGCCACCTGCATGTCGTCGCCTTTCACATCAAGACGATGAGGAGGAAAGGGAGGAGGAAGGTAGTCCTGCAGTTGAGGGGTGGTTGAGGAGGCAAAGGATTTCACCACGTGGGGAGGAAAGTGTGAGGAGGAAGCGTGGAAAATTTGGGAAAGTTCCATTGTTGGGGGAGAGTGACTCATCTCGCCTGCACTCTCCCTTGCCTCCTTGTGACCCAGCTCAGCCCAGCACCTCAGGACAAAGTCTTCCCACCTTCCCCACACCCAGCACCTCACGTGAAACTCTTCCTCCATTCCCCACACTTCCCCATGCTTCCCCACAGCCCGAGGAACACGGAGGCAAAGATGATGATGATGAGGAAACGATGTGGGAGTGGGAGGACGGTAGTGACTTAGTCCCCCACGTTCACCCGTTCACCCACGAAAATGAGGCCGGGTGTAGTGTCCCTGAACTTCACCACACCTCCAGTAGGCTTGACTTTTTCAGGAACTACTTTCCTGTGGAGTTTGTTTTGAAGATTGTGGCCCTGACCAACGCCTTTGCTGCATTTGAACATGGGGGAACATCACAGACACGACACAGCTGATTGTTTGAATCTGACGTGACCCTGGGTGAAATGTATGTGTTCCTAGCACTTGTGCTTTTGATGGGGATATTGAAAAAAAATCAGCTTCCCTCGTATTGGACTGTGGATCCAGTAATGGTGACACCATTTTTTGGTAAGGCGATGGGAAGGAATCGTTTTAAGTACATCCTGAGCCGTCTTCGTTTTTTTGACACCCTTGACCCTGCTAACGCCAACAACACCGACAGGATGAGGAGGAAACGTCTGGTTTTTGATCACCTTCGAGAGAAATTCCATACCTCCTTCTCTCCATACTGAGACCTCGTCATAGACGAGAGTGTAGTGCTACGGAGAGGTGATATTGCTTTTCGTCAGTATATCCCCAGCAAAAGACACAGGTTTGGCTTCAAAATCTTCGTGATGTGCGACTGTAAGACTAGGTATGTGCAGAACATAGTCCTGAAAACAGGTGTTCAGACAGACATCACAGAAAATAGAAGTTTGGGACTCTCAGAGGCTGTGGTAAAAACGATGATCGAGGAATACCTTCATCGTGGGCACGTCCTATACCTCGATAATTGGTACACAAGCCCCCTTCTCGCCAGGTATCTTCACCTGCACGAAACTGGTCTGTGCGGCACTGTAAAGAAGAGCCATCGGCACATGGTGAAGGTGGGGAGGAAGTTTCAGAAAAATGAGGTTGTTTTTTACAAAGCACATAATATCCTTGCGACAGCATGGCACCACAACCGCGAAGTATTCCTCCTCTCGTCTGTTCATCGGCCCCTTGTACACTGCACAGACAGTATAGATTACAGGGCAGAAAGGTGGCGTCACATCTGGATACCAAAAACTGTCTTGGCGTACAACATGAGTATGCGACAGGTGGATCAGTCATACGCCATGATTTCTAGCGTTGACTGTGCCAGGCCCATGATTAAGTGGTATATAAGATTATTCTTCCATCTCCTCGACATCACCGTCCTCAACGCTCACTATCTCCACACACAGACCACTGGCATCCAAGAGACATTCGAGGGCTATATTCGCGAGCTGGTGCGGGAGATAGTGGGCGAATATGGTGAAGATAGAAGTGCTGCTCGCCACCGCCACACCGCCACCACACCTCTCCGCCTCACCTCTAGACACTTCCCCAAAATCGTTCCTCCAAGTGCAACACGTCAGAATCCCCAGCGGAGGTGTCACGTGTGTGCAAACAGCACTGTAAGGCCACATACTCAGAGGAAGGACTCAAGGTATATGTGTGCCAAGTGTGATGTAGGACTGTGTGTATACCCATGCTTCGAGGAGTACCACACTACCACAATAGTGTGGTAATGATGAGTGATAAAAAGATGCTCAAAAAGTGTTGTAAATACGAAAAAAGATGCTCAGGAAGTGTTATTATAAGTACTGCATACAGTGATGACATGTAAATATTTTCTCGTAAGTGTAAGGACTGAACGTTGTGGAGTAAAGTTTTACGTATGTTCTTGTAAGTGTTAGACGATATATTCACAGTGAGAGGATCAAAAATACTCTGGTAATGTCTGTGTATACTGAAGGCATTTTGTAAATAATTTACTGTAAGTGGAAGGGCTGTACATTGTGAAGTCAAGTTATGCATATTTTCTCGTAACTGCAAGACAGTGCATTCACAGTGATACGTATAGTGTTGCATGAGTAAATGATTTATTTTCCCCCCAAACATGATTTCTTTATGAAATAAGATTTTTTTTTTTTTTGCGGGTGAGAAGTGGACAGAAAAGCGTTAAGACCATTCCTATACCTTCCCTGAGTCACGTTGGCGAGAATACCTGAGTTTACCTTGTATAGAAAACGAGTTTTCTCTACCGCTGCTGGGGATTCCCCACCCTCTCACACCTGCGGACGGCCAGAGAGACTATGAAAAATGCACTTCAAGCCTCTGGTGAGTTTTTTTATGGTCATACTCGTTTTTTTCACATCAAAATCTATCATTTTAGCCAAAAAAAATTAAAAATTGGCCGGCACAGGAGTGACACTTAGGGCTGGGAGTGGCCGGCATGCGGCGGGTTGAAGAGTTTGTGATAGATAGACATTCTTGAACTAGAATATGTGCTTGACTTTCCTTGTACACCAGACATAACTTACTGTGTAAGTATTACTCAGATCAATACCTACATATTAATGTCCCCCTGGGGGAAGGGGGGTTTTTCAAGAATACTCCCCCAGTATCCCTGCTTGTCGTAAAACGCGACTAAAACGGTTGGCGGAGGGTTAGTGCCCCTCCCCGGAAAACAACTAACTAAAAAAACCAACAATAAGCCTTGGACAAGGACTGACCAAACGATGACGACCAAGGACTGGACAAAGGACATGGTAATTGGAACTTAGAATGTAAAGGGAGCGAATGATGAGGTGAAAGAGAGAGAGAGATTGTCCAGGTGCTTGAGGGTGCGAAAGTGGATGTATATGGAATAACTGAAACAAAATGGAGAGGAGAAAGTGTGAGAGAATGGGAGTATGGATGGGGTATATGTGCAGGAGTAGGTGAGAATGAGAGGGCAAAGGAAGGAGTATGTATAGTTGTGAGTAAAAGATGGAAGAGGAGCATAAGACAGTATGGATCAGTTGGGTCAAGGATTGTGTGGGTAAAGTTGAAAGTTGGAATACAAATGTGGGCGATTGTGTGTGTGTATGCACCAACGCAAGATCGTGCTAGAAGAGTGAGAGAAGAATTCTGGACAAATGTAGAAATGTGCATGGAAAAGTTTGGAAGGAATGAGAAAGTGTTTTTGATTGGTGATATGAATGGTAAAGTTGGGAATGTGAAGGTGGATGGAATAGTTGGTGAGTGGGGGTGCCTGCTGAGATAGAAAAGAATGGGAGTGCATTAGTGGACATTTGTGCTGGGAGGGGGTTGGTGATAGCCAATACCCTCTTCAGGCATAAAATGATCCACAGGTATACATGGCGAGTGATGAGAAGGGTGGGTGGTGAACTGAATGAAAGGAAGGCAATGATTGATTATGTGTGTGTGGATGAAAGGATGTGAAGATGAGTAAAGGATGCAAGAGTGTATAGAGGTTGGGGGAGTGGACTTTCTGACCACTACTTGGTGGTGGCCAGAATTAAAGTTCAAGTAAGATGGAGGAATAGAAGAAGGGAAAGACGAGAGGAAGGAGTAGTTGCAAGGAGAGTGGAAACGTTACAAGAGGATGAGAAAAAGGCAGAGTATAAGAGAGAAGTGGAGGAACGATTGGGCAAATATGAGTTGGAGCAGATGGGGGACGTGGAAGGTGTTTGTAGCATATTTACAGAAGAAATATGTGCAGCATGTGATGTGGTGTGTGGAAGGAAGAGAAGACGGAGGGGGGTGCAAGGAACAGCGTGGTGGAATGAAGAGGTGAAACAGGCTGTGGCACAAAAGAAGAAAGCATACAATGAATGGATGAGAAATAGGGGCGTGGAAGAAGTTGAGAGGCGGAAGAGAGAGTTATATGTAGAAAGAAAGAGGTGAAAAGATTAGTAAGAGAGAGTAAGAAGAGAGTGGATGAGGAATTTGGAAGGAATTTGAGTGTAAAGTGGAGGGACTGTAAGAAAATGTTCTGGAGAGAGGTGAAAAGAGTAAGACAGGGTGGAAGTGAAGTTAGCAAGGGAGTGAAAGATAAAAATGGTAGATTACTAGTGGAGAAGGGAGAAAAAGTGAGTAGATGGAGAGAACACTTTAAGGAATTGTTGAACGTAGAGGATGGAAGTAATGCGAGTATAAGTGGCTGGGGAATGGCTGGGAGAAGCAGGGAGGTGAGAAGACAGGAAGAAATCAGTAGAATAGAAGTTGTGGAAGCAATGAAGAAAGTTAAATTGGGGAAAGCCCCAGGAATTGATGGAGTGTGTGGTGAAATGCTGAAGCATGGGGGAGAGATAGTAGTAGAATGGATGTGGAAGATGTGCAGATTGGCCTGGGAGGAAGGTAGAGTCCCGGAGGATTGGAAGTCAGGTATAATTATTCCCTTGTACAAAGGAAAAGAGGAAAAAGAAGTGTGTGGTAATCATAGGGGCATTTGTCTTCTTAGTATAATAGAAAAAGTGTATGGTAGGATACTTATTGACAGAGTTAGAGAAAGAACAGAGAAATTAGTTGGAGAAGAACAGGGAGGCTTTAGGAAGGGAAGAGGTTGTGTAGATCAGATATTCATTCTTAGATCTTTAGTGGAAAAGTTTCTAGAGAGGGGAAAGAAGTTGTATGCGGCTTTCATGGATTTGGAGAAAGCATATGACAGGGTGGATAGACAAGGATCGTGGAAAGTGTTAAGAATATGTGGAGTAGATGGGAAGTTGTTGAATGCTGTGAAGAGTATGTACGATGGTGCGAAGGCTGCAGTGCGTGTGGATGGTGAACTAAGTGAATTTTTCTCTTTGAAAGTTGGTTTGAAACAGGGATGTGTCATGTCTCCATGGTTGTTCAATCTGTACATGGATGGGGTAATAAAAGAGGTACAAGGTAGGGTAGTGGATGCTGGAGTGGCCCTGGTGAGAGAGGATAGTGTTTGGAAACTCGCTGTACTGTTGTTTGCAGATGATACTGTGTTGTTGAGTGAAGACGAAGGGGAGCTGCAAGGCTTGGTGGATGAGTTTGGGAGAGTGTGTAAGAAACGGAATCTAAAGGTGAATGTAGGGAAGAGTAAAGTGATGGTCTTTGAGAGAGGTGAAGTCAGTGAATGTACAGCGAGGTTGGATGGTCAGGAATTGGAAAATGTGAGTACGTTTAAGTACTTGGGTAGTGTGATGAGTAAGGATGGAGGTTTGGAGGGTGAAGTGCTTGAAAGGGTACAGCAGGGAAGAAAGGTTGCTGGTTCTTTGAAAGCAGTGATAAGAAACAGGGAAGTGAGCATGGAAGTGAAAAAGTTACTACATGACAGTATTGTGATACCAACTCTAACGTACGGAAGTGAAGTTTGGACGTTGTTGGAAGGACACAAGTCAAGAGTGAGAGCAGCGGAAATGAGTTATTTAAGAGGAGCCTGTGGAGTCACATGGAGAGACAGGCTGACGAATGAGATATAAAGGAGCGTTGTGGTGTTGATGTGGATGTGATAGGAAGCGTTATGAGGAACACACTGAGGTGGTTTGGCCATGTGGAGAGGATGGAAGGTGAAAGACTGACGAAGAGAGTGTATGTGAGTGAGGTGGAGGGGGGAAGAGGGAGGGGGAGGCCGAGGATGAGATGGAGGGATGGGGTGGAGAGGTATATGAGAGAGGGGTGTGTGAGTTGGGAGCAGGGCAGTGAGATGGCGGGGGACAGGGCGACTTGGAGGTGATTTGTTTGTGGCCACCCCAAACGGGATTGAGGCGTCTGGCAATAGATAGATAGATAGATTATTACTATAGCTCGGACTTTGCCAGAAACGCCACAAATGCCTATTGATGCCGTTTTTGAGGATTTCACAAATAATGCCTCTTCCACAATCGAGTGCCTAAATCACTTTTTATTTTTATTTATTTTTTTGCTGCTTTGCTAAAAGGCCGTGCAATTTTTTCTAGATGTACCGGATTACAATGACGTTTTCTGTGTTAACACATTAACAATAAGTTATTATGGTGTTAATGTAGTTATTAATGATAACCTGTAATTACAGTTTTTCGAGAAAAAAATATTGTGTTAATAAAAAATAAGACAGATTATGACGTTCTAATTAAATAGCAGAATGGCTAGCGTTGACGCCTGTCACTTAGTTCAAATTTCCACCATTGGGACGAATCTGGGGGCGCCACCGTCGACAGTTCATTCATTCGTACGGCTGGTTCAGTCTCCACCGATTCAGTCACCTCTGATCTGAGCGAGTTGGACTCATAAGTAATTAAAAGTCCAATCGGTGTTATTGCGTGCCTTCTCCCAGATAACATGCAGGATGAATTCCTAGAACTGATGAGCAATTCTGTTTCAAAGGTGCATCTGAAACACTTCCCCTGACCAAGTTGTGGTCTAAAATGAGTAATTCCCTGTTGTTCCTGATGTTCTTGTGAAGTCTTTGCTGATGTTCTCTAGTTCTGTGTTTGCCTATGTGAACAAGGATTTTGAGCATTGATGAACATGAAAATCAAACACCGAGCGTGGTCTAGTGTTATTTACTGTTCATTTTTAATAAGGGAGTTACATTCGCTACTTTTCGATTCTGGGTGCAATGCCACTTTCTAATGATATGTTTAATATTTTAACTAAAAGGTTCAGTTTTTCATTTTTCATTGTTTGAAGACACTTGGAGATGTTCTGTCTGGTCCAGGCGTTTTCTTGATCTTAACCCTTTTATGTCCAGTGTCCTCAGTATAGGACGGAACCGGGAATTTTTCAAAAGTTAATAAAGAATGAAATCCCGGTGTAGGGACCTATGACCTTCGCGACTGTGAGTCGACAGACGGAGGGCAGCACACTTAATACCCTTCAAGCACAATCCCTCACACAGGGACCTTGGGAGCTAATGGGTTAAGCTTTTTAATCACAAACACCACGATACATAGCACAAGCCTCTTCCCCAAGCACTGAGGAGAGAAGGTACGATCCACCGCTACTGTCAGGACTCCATACTATAAATAAAAATCATAACAGAAAGCATGATGTATAGATAGATAGATAGATATACAGAGCACCAGACAAGGTGTGGGAAAGGGAAATTACCTTGCAACTCTTTAAGTGAAGGAATGCTGAAATGCACACGAACAGCGCCTCGTGACCATACACACACATACACACATAAAAAGAGCCTAAACTATAAAAAGGGAAATTATTTCTTAGAAGTTGATTGGGAAAATGAGCTTAGAGGACAAGATTTCAATGCTGTATATAAAAAACTTTGTGAATTTTATGAAATAGGAGTCCAGAAGTACATCCCACAGCACAAAGAAGCAGATAAGAAAATACAGAAATGGTTCAATACAGAATGTAAAAAATCAAAAGAAAGAAGAGATTTGTTGTGGAATAGATACAGACGACACAATAGTGAAAGGGCGTATAATAATTACAAACAGGCAAGAAACGACTATACAAGAATAAGGAGGGAAGCCCAAAAACAGTTTGAGGAGGATATAATAAATAAAACTAGTGATCAACCAAAGCTGTTTTACAGCTATATCAGAAGCAAAACCAAAGTAAAAGATATAATACAATCCATTACGGACGAGGGAATCACTTATACACAAAAGAAAGATATTTGTGAAGCACTAAATAAGAATTTCCAATTAGTTTTTACAGAAGAAAAAAATTTTGAGAGGGACTATGTGGAACACGCATGTCCACACATATACCAGATATACAAATAGCAGAAAAAGTAATACAGGAGGAGTTAAGTAGATTAGACAGAGGAAAAGCAAGTGGTCCTGATGAAATTTCATTATTGGGTATTACGAGAATGTGCAAAGGAGTTGTGTAAACCATTATTTTTAATTTTCAAGAAATCCTTGAGTCAAGGTAAACTACCTGATATTTGGAAAAAAAACAAATATTGTCCCCTTATTCAAGAAAGGAAATAGACAAAATCCACTCAACTACCGACCAGTATCACTGACCAGTGTTGTAAGCAACGTATTAGAAAAACTTATAAGAAAAGCTTGGGTAAATCATCTAGAAGAACACAGTATGATAACAGAAAGACAGTTTGGTTTCAGAAAAGGAAAATCATGTGTTACTAATCTGTTGAGCTACTATGACAGAGTAACAAACACAATACAGGAAAGGGAAGGATGGGTGGACAGTATCTATTTAGATTTCAAGAAAGCTTTTGACACAGTACCACACCAAAGACTTTTATGGAAACTGTACCATCAAGGAGGAATTCGAGGCAAACTGTTTTGTTGGATGCAAGACTTTCTCATAAAAAGAGAAATGAGGACAGTACTAAGAGGAAACTACTCATCATGGAAAGAAGTGACTAGTGGAGTACCACAGGGTTCAGTGCTGGCACCAATCATGTTTTTAGTGTATATAAATGATATAAACAGTAACACTGGAAATGAGAGCTATCTGAATATGTTTGCAGATGATGCAAAAATACAAAGGAGAATTACTAACACAGACTCTTGTAAAGAGCTACAAGAAGAATTAAATAAACTTCATGAATGGAGTAGTACATGGCAAACGGAATTCAATGTGGACAAGTGTCATTTAATCAAGTTTGGTAAAAGTGGAAAAAGACCTGATTGGGATTATAAGTTAGGAAATAAAACCCTATACACATCAGAAAGAGAGAAAGACCTAGGTGTGATTATCAATAACAGACTATCTCCGGCTGACCACATCAGCGAGAAGGTACGGAACATGTATACACTGCTTGCAAATATGAGAATAGCATTCACATACATAAATGAAGACATGCTAAGAAGGATAATAACATAATTCATTAGACCAACCCTGGAATATGCATCAGTAGTCTGGAGTCCTCATCTCAAAAAGCACATTGACGAGATTGAAAAAGTTCAAAGGGCCGCTACAAGATGGATACCAAGCTTAAGGGACCTAAGCTACGAAGAAAGACTAAATAAACTGAATCTACCAACACTACAGGAGAGAAGGAAAAGAGGTGACATGATAATGCTATATAAATGCATATCAGGAAAGGAGAAAATAGACATAAATGATTACTTAACATATGGAGAAGCATCAGCAAGAGGACACTGCAAAAAACTGCATAAGAAGAGAGGTGATAAAGACGTAAGGAAATTCAGTTTCCCAAACAGAGCAATTGATCAATGGAATGCACTACCGAATGAAATAGTGTGTGCCAAAACAATTCGCAAATTTAAGGATATGTACGATAAATATGGTTTAAGACACGGGACAGTACGAGCTTGACTCATTCCTGTAAAGATACAATTAGGTAAGAACAATTAGGTAAGAACACCAGCTTCTAGAAGCTTCACATCAGTATATTCCACGTGACACGACCCCTGCTAAAATAGGAATTTAGGAAGCAGAGCTCAGAAGGAAGACTGGCCATAGAACCGGCAGGTAGTGGATAGAGTGAATAAGAAGAGGGGTCCACCTAGACTTACTTAGTATATTAAGTTTGTATAATACATACGCCGCTCAACTTAGACTTTCTCTGAAGATAATAAATCAAGATCAACTCCCGGTATTCATCTTTAACTCCTCCTGCTCTTCAATTAACTCAAGGCTCACCTATTATGAGAACTAAGAGTTACATATATAAAAGTGTTCGCTACAAAGCTTTAACATTAAATGGTGGCAGTAACGAACGAGCATAAAGTAGCAACGACGAGTTTCGAGTGAGGATCAACAAGCTCTACGATTAACTACAAATAACAAGTCTACAAGACAACTCTATAATCTTCACGCAACTTCAAGCAGCAGCAAGAAGAATAAAAAACAAAGCAAGTAAAGGAAAAGAAAGACCAGAGCAACAAGCACAAAAAAAAAAAAAAAAAAAAACTCTCCCGCCTACCTCAATCGCTGACGCAGAGGTCAAGACCCAGAGCAAAACACCAGAGCCACATTTATAACGCATCTTACTCTATGTTTCACAAGCACATAACACAAAGGAAGTGGATGAAATAGTGAAGTTAGCGAAATGGAAAATAGAACAGGCTAAGTCAACTATGCTCATCATGATCCAAGATCTCCCATCTCATGGAACAGAGGTACTGAGCAACAAGAACAACAACACATTTACTCGCCAAAAGCTCAGTTTGCTCGACCTGGGTGGCGCAGTTCTTGGGAACATCTTTGGATTGGCTACAGAGGAAGACCTTAAAGAAATAAACAAATTTAATAAAATAGCTCAGTTACTAACATACCAAGATAAATTCATCACAGGACATAACTCTGCAATGAAGACAATCGTGAAAAATCTGAAAAAGGCGGAAAACATAGATCTCGAAAGTGTAGATAAAATAAATGACGTGGAAGGTAACATAACACTTTTCCAACACTTCTCCATCATCACAGAACACATTGACACACTTCTACTCCATTAGACAACACTACAGTTCGTTACAGGGCACTTATGCAAGGAATTTCGAATGCCGGTGATGGCAAGATCACAATTGACTTACTTCCAGTTCATGAGCTACGTCAGATAATTAGTCAAGGCATACATAAAGATAAATTGAAACCTTTGTTCCAAAGTAGGGAATTCATGCAATATTATCCATATTTAGAAGCAACACTAACACCAACATCAGTAGTAATTCATGTATCATTCATAACTGATGACCTGTTCACAGTATACGAAATACACCTCTTCCCTTCTAAGAATAATTACACTTTGGTCATCAACAACATCAACACAGACACCGAACTCTTCATGGTCTCCAAAAGACGGAACACTGTCACTTTCGCAAGTGAATCAATGATTGAACGAAAGTGCCGCACATCCTTACATGCTGTTCATCTTTGTCCTGCATACATTTTCAAGTTTCAGCCTACTGATACAATCCCTTGTGAAATGGCTATCATAAGAAATAACAATATTCATAATCATTGAAACTTCACTTTTGCTCCAGATAAGCTTGTACACCATCAATGCATTGGACACTCACAGTTTTTTTGTTTCACTCATAACACATCAGTTTACATAGTCTGTCCAGATATACCACCATCTCATACTTCAGCCTCAGGAATATACATAGCACCAGACTACTGTGCGGTATTTACACCATCCATGTCCACTTTATCGACCATCAATCACTATGCCATCCTCAATCATACACACAAACATTTCCACCCACTGCCTTATATGGACTTAAATATGAGCACAAGCAAGGTACAGAGAGACACCAGGTATAGACACACACAGCTTTTTGGGGGTGTCAGGGGTGAAGTGACGTCAGCTGTGTTTGTGGCAGGAAGAGAGAGAGAGAGAGAGAGAGAGAGAGAGAGAGAGAGAGAGAGAGAGAGAGAGAGAGAGAGAGAGAGAGAGAGGTGTTGGGATCAGGAGAACAGGAGACAAGCCTTGACACTCCCACACCTTAACTCGCCCCTTTCTCTGTTACGTTTCCTCCTATTTGCTGAAAATGAAAGCAATCAGTTGTTTCTTCACTAGAGTATAATGGATTGATGAATAAAACAGAGTGATAGGATTTTTGTATATTTATTTTACAAGTTTTTCCATCTTTTCTTTGTACTTTTGGAGCTGTTTGCAATTTCTTTGTTTAGAATTCTTATCCTAAAATACACCCTACATTTAACAAAATGATATTTCACTTCACATCCTTCCACCGAGCATGCACGCGTCATTTTCTGCTGTAAAGTGCATCAGTCTCACATGCTTCACACCCGTCACTGTTCATAGAAAATGGAGCTCGGCACAGGCAGGCAGCCAGGGAGAGAATGAGCACGGGTGAGCCATTGAATCTGGGTCCTCGGACGCTGATGACGTATTGCGCACCCCCCTACCAGTTTTGGTCCGGCCCTGACTATACCTGGTGTCTCACTTTACCTTGAGCACAAGTATTAACTTGACTTCACCTAAGTTTGAAACTATGCAACTGATCAATGAGACAATGAAGCCCTGGGAAGATTTGAGTATGAGTATGTTCAACCCACATTATTTTATATAGCCCAGCACCTACTGTCTTTATAATCTTCTGTATTGTATTTGCAGTAGTGCTGTTTGCAATGCATAGAATGCATGCAAGAATTGCAAATTTGGAATCAGTATTTAGTGGGGGTAGAGTAAGCATCCATGCCAACCCCTCTATGAACTGTACATACTTTGTATATATTATTAATTTTATATTAAAAGAAGAAGAAGAAGAAGAAGAAGAATGATCCACGATATAGAAGTATACAAGTATCATTATCTCAATATGAAATATTAATAGCTCTTACCATAATCTTAACTTTGAACTAATTTGTTTTTCATATATGCATTTTACTATTATACATACACATTTTACAAAATGTAATACAATAACCAATTTAACCACATTCAGTTATGTAAACAACTTGTTTAAAATGTAATATTACTGGATCATTACAATATTATCATGAATATTATAACTGTACAATATTATAATCAATATTATGTATTAAGATTGAAGAAGAAAACTATTATGTATTAATAGATTAGCATATGTCAATGATGATTGCTGTCGGAGGACCGCCAGCTACGTGACCGAGCGATGTCAGGACTCCATATTATAAATACAAATCATAACAGAAAACATGATGTATAGATAGATAGATAGATATACAGAGCACCAGACAAGGTGTGGGAAAGGGGAATTACCTTGCAATTTTTTAAGTGAAGGAATGCTGATATGCACACGAACAGTGCCTTGTGACCATACACACACATACACACACACTGGCTTCTAGAAGCTTCACATCAATATATTCCATGTGACATGACCCCTGCTAAAATAGGAATTTAGGAAGCAGAGCTCAGAAGGAGACTGGCCATAGAACCGGCAAGTAGTGGATAGAGTGAATAAGAAGAGGGGTCCAACTAGACTGACTTAGGATATTAAATCTCTGTATAATAAATATGCTGCTCAACTTAGACTTTATCTGAAGATAATAAATCAAGATCAACTCCCTGTATTCATCTTTAACTCCTCCTGCTCTTCAATTAACTCGACTCACCTATTATGAGAACTAAGAGTTACATATATAAAAATGTTGGCTACAAAGCTTTAACACTGCCTCGGCACCTGGAAAGGTACTGCCAACAAAGGTCTCCAAGACTAAGGCATTCGACAAGATGCCACACAGTCAAAGGAACCAGCCAGTCATCACACTAGGGAGGGGGTGCCCATTCCATTAAAAAACCATGAGTCAGCCTAGTGTGGACAATCTGGAGATGGGCCAAAGCTGTTTCCCACTGTTGGGACAGTACCACATACTCCCCATTGCCCAGGTTGCGACGAATGCTGTGGAATTTGTTCACCACTGCTGCATCCCACCTCCTTTGTGAGCAGAAGTGGACAGCCTCCACAGTGGCTGCACATAAATCCTAGGATGGGACATGGTAATGAGGAGAGGAAGGGTAAGAGGCAGCAGCTCCAGCCAGAGTCAGCACATTCATTGCCTATGACCCCCACATGTGCAGGGACCCAACACAATTGTACAGAGAATCCTTACCTACATAATAAGAAGAGCCACTCCAAGACAGACAGGACTAGAGGATGTGATGGGAAGTCATGAGACAAAGCTTGTAGGACACTGCCTGAATCATTAAAAATGGTAAAAGAAGCTGGAGGAAAACGAAAAATCAATTCAACTACAACTAAAATGGCAGGAAGTTCAGTGGTAAAAACAGATGCAGAAGGAGGAAGACTCCCACCATGGCTAAAATCACGAAAAATTACACCAAAGCCTGTCCTGACATGGGATTTAGAGCCATCCGTATATACAGGGATCGAATCACTGTGAGCAGAGGCATGTTCTAAAAATTAGACAAAGCTGCCTGTAAGGAAGGAGAGGCCTTCGTCTCATGAAAGTAATCACATGGTTATACCACTGGGAGAAGCCAGGGAGCCACTCGGGGGACACGCATAGGGGAAACAGGGGAGGACTGGACACCCAACTCCCCCATGGCAGCCCTCGCTCTGTACCCGAACAGGTGTGGATAGTGAGGGTGAATGTCATAAAAGGGGAGAAGAGCTACCTCAGAGACAGCCTTACAACTTGGTGAGGCCGGAAGATGGTGAAGGTGGTACCAACACTGCACCATCAAGGACTGCTGCTAAAGATCCAGTGGCAATTCGTTCACATCAACCAACAGACTTTCAATCAGGGAAGACCGGAAAGCCCCAGTTGACAGACAAATTCCAGCATGATGAATTGAATTTAGTGGCTGCAGCTGGGCCTCAGTAGCAGAAAAGTATACCACACACTCATAGTCCAATTTGCTCCTTACTACGGCATGGTAAAGTTGAAGCAGGATGGTTCTGTCAGCGCCCCAAGACAAGTGAGAGAGGGTCCGTAGGAGAGACGGGGCACGGAGGCATGATAGTCGTAATAGTCGTGGGTACCTCATATCCGTACGGTATGAGGTACTCATGTCAGTCTCCTGTCAAAAACAAGTCCAAGAAACCTTGTCTCGTCCACACATCGCACCCTGTGGCCATATAACTAGACGTCTGGGTCAGGGTGAACTCTCAAGTGGCAGAAATGCAAGGCCACCATCTCTGTTGAGGAGAAATGGAAGCCGTGCATGGTGGCCCACCGAGAGACTCTGTCTAGAGTGAGCTGCATGCGACTTTCAGCCACGGACATTCAGGAAATACCATAGAGAGAAATCATTGACATACAGTGAGGCCAATACCCCTTCTGAAATAGAGGATACAATACCATCCAATGCTATAGGAAAAAGGGTCACACTGAGGACACTTCCTTGAGGCACTCCTTCCTCCTGAGAGTACGGAGACAGGGCGACACCAACTCTAACCCTGAATGAACGGTCACACAGAAAATAACATAAATAAGTGTAGCCTGCCACATAAACCAAAAGAAAGGAGTTGTTGGAATATACCAAACTGCCATGTACTGTAGTATCATATGCCTTTTCTAGGTCAAAGAAAATGCACACCAGATGCTGCTGTCTAGCAAGAGCATCATGTACTGCAGCCTCAAGACGGACAAGTGCATCTGTTGTTGAGCGACATTTGCAAAACCAGACTTACACAGAGAGACATTCATTCCATTCTAGGAAATACATTAGGCCTGTGTTGACCATTTTCTCAAACAATTTGCAAAAGCAGGATGTTAAGGCAATTGGCCAATAGGGACAGTGACCTGCCTTCCCTGGCTTCTGGAATGGCAGGACAGTAACCTCACGCCAAGAGGTGGGAAGAGATGATTCCCTCCAGATTCTGTTAAAAAGGTTGAGGAGAAAAGACAGTGCATCATCATCCAGGTGTCAAAGCACTGAGAAGGGAATATCATCCGGCCCTGGTGAGGTGTCATGACAGAGAGAAAGGGCAGATTGGAGTTCATGATAAGAGAAAGGGAGGTTGTAGGACCCCACATTCCCTGAATGGAAGTCCAGCACCCTTGCCTCCTCTATCTCCCCTTGTCTGGCAAAAATTGGTGAGCTAGTATCTCTTTGACTGACTGCCGCAAAGGCAAATGCAAAAATGTTGACCACAGCTGCAGGGTCACCAACAGGCTCACCATTAACCCGCCCCGTCCTGGAGATGTGAATTCACGTCCTCACATGATGTGCACTCATATCCCGGAAACGTAAATTAATGCGGCAACATTGCAAGGTCCCTTATTTGCACAATTTTCAATTTAATTTGCACAATTTTCAATTTTCGTGAGTGATTTTTGGCACGTATACACGGGACACTTTCCTCTACAAGATGCCAGGCAGGGACAATGCCTTACCCAGCATGACCTTCTCCCCCCCCCCTGCATGCCCTTTTCTCAGCAATTCACCTGTTATCAGTGACCTGGGCAGTAAAGCCATGTCATGCAACGGTACGAAATTCAGGGCCAGAGTGATTCCCCAATGATGACAATGTGGAGGACAAACATTAGAGGAAGAAGCAGTCAGAAATGATGAGCAGGTAATGTGGCAAAAAAATTTCAGGAATGGTGATGAGTTAGTGAGTGAAACAATGCTTTTAATGCCTATATTACCGTTTGAAAACCAATATACTCTCGTACTACACATAAATTCGTACCAAATAAATAAATAAATACCGTTTATGAGTGGTGTGGAATAGTTATCCTCCCATAGAACTCGTTTTCTTTGCAGCCAGCCTGATAGAAAACCCTGTAAGGTAAGGAGGTACTCCTACCTGGATCAAGTATTTTAAACCTCAGGTGAGCAATTTCTCTATGAATTTTCGATGTTTCTCACCAAAAGCAGATGTTTGAGCCCCCCCCCAAAAAAAGTCCAAAAATGTCGGGACTGGGGCGTACCACTGCCCAGAAAACGTTGGGATGGGGGGGGTTAAACATCAGCATGGGGGACCTGCCTTCAGTGAATTTTCCTGAGATCTATCGCACCCTCTTCCACACCTAAGACACTGACGTCTCAGAGTTTACAGATGACACATAAGCCATCCTAGAGTCCCACCTAGCTTGTTTCAGTACCTGATGAGCCATAGCCCGTGCCCTTCTGAACTCAACAAGCTAATGCTCTGTCCTACATCTACAATAACGGGAGAAAGCTAACTTCTTATCACGTACAGCAACACTGCAATCCTCATTCCACCGTGAGACAGGTGAACAGTGATACGTGCCAGAGGTTTTAGGAACAGCATGAAGGGCAGCAGAATGCAGAACGGAGGGAAAGAATGAAACAGCCTTATCAGTATGTGGAAAGTCTTCAACTGAGACATCAACAGAAATCAGAGAAGAGAAAAGGGACCAATTTGCCTTATCCAATCTCCACCTCAATAGATGGGAACAGGGACTACATACTGCCGCAGTAAGGAGGATGAGGAAGTGATCACTTCCATGGAGATCTTCCATACCCTCCCAGGTAATGTCCAGGAGACAGTGAGGAGAGCAGACAGAGAGGTCAACTGCAGTAAATGGACCAGTTTGGGGGTGAAAATGTGTAAATGTCCCAGTATTGAATAGGGCAAGATCCTCATCTTTGAATAACAACGGTAAGAAACTCCCATCTTGGTTAGCAAGACAGTCACCCCACAAAGGGTGGTGTCCATTAAAGTCCCCCAAGAGAAGAAAGGGATAGGTAACAAACCAACTAGGTTCCCAAGTTCAGTCCTACCGACTGCTGTGTTGGTTATAAGTAATGGAACAAGCTGTATACCAGCGGTGGATATACAAATGCACAGCAATACACTGGGGGTCAGACTGGAGGTGGACTGGCCAATGAGGGAGTCAACCCTCACCAAAACAGCGCCACCTCCAACAGAACCCTGGGTTGGCACTGAGTGAAAAGCATTGCACCCAGGTGATGCATGAGGAGTGGCAAATCCTACAAGAGTTTCCTGGAGACACATGCACAAAGGGGAATAAGTGAGGAGGGTCCGCAGCTCCTCCCAATTACCACGCAGCCCTCGAATATTCCATTGTAGTATACTGGCTGAGAATGCCATAGTACCCACAGCGAAGAAGAATCAGTTTAAGAGGAGAAACAACCATGCCCCCAACAAGCAACCAGATTTAGATTGCTGCTTAGAACTGCCCTTAGAAAAGGACTGCCTGGCACCGTTGTGGTGTACATTGTGCCGCCCAGCTGAAGATAATCTGAAGGAAGAAGAAGAGGGCCGGACAATGGTCTTCTGTGATGGAGCAAGAGATGGCTTGGCAGGGGAACCGCAAACTGCCTTAGCCAGAATAGAGCAGGCAGTACCACCACGAGAATGAGCACGATCTGTAGCTCATCCCACAGTGCTGGAACCCTGAGAGGGCAAGGCCTCATGTGGCTGAGCAGGGGCATCAATGACTTGGTTACCATCAATATCTGGTGGTGGCTGGGTCATCACCGAAACTCCATCCTCAGACTGCACTTGCCCCAACCCCTGAGCATCCTAAGTAGGGGGAGTAGTGAGCTCCAGTGCAGAGATCTTTGGTAGTAGTGCTTCGTTCTCTGAGCATTTTGAGGAGCCATGGTGATGCTTACCATGCACAGGAGGGACGTCGGGACTTATGGATGTGTCAAAGCAAGGCGCAGCATCGACACGGGTATTTGCCACAGGAGGAACTGGAGGAACCGGGATAGGGGAGGCACCCCAGATGCAGGAAGCACCACCCCAGAGAGGACACCTCCAGGGATAGGAGGCACCTCCCCAGAGGAAACACAGCCGCTTGCAGTCTGCACTCCCTCAGTGGAACCATCCAGCCAAGAAAGCCAGGAAGTAGAACCCCAAGAATATGATGGGGCATTGTGTGATGGTAGGGGCACCTGCCAGGTAGCTTTAGGGTGAGACAAGGCAGCAGCAAAGGTAACCCCAGGGTGAATGAACCTCTCCCTTACCCTGGCCTTTGCCTCAGAAAAGGACATTTTCTCCTTCATTCGGACAGAAATAATCGCACACTCATACTTGTATACATTGCAATCCCTTGAGGAGGCCGCATGCGTTTCTTCGCAGTTCAAACATTTAGAGGGTTGAGAATAATCAACCGTACCATGGGAAACACCACCACAATTTCCACAGACCTCAGGAAGGCCAGACACTTCCCACCACCAAGAACGGTGAACATGACCAAACCTTTGACAATTATAGCACCTTCTAGGTTGAGGAACATAAGGTTTAACCTTAAGCTTCCACCACACAGCAGTGACAACCTCTGGCAAAGTAAGGAGATCAAACGTCAAGATAAAAGTGGGTGTGGGTGTTAAAATCCCATCAACTTGTCTTCATAATTCTCTCTACTGCTACAACTCCCTGAGGAGCCAGCCCCTCCAAGAGGGAAGAATCATAATAAGAGACCAAGTCTTGAGAATACACAACCCTACGGGAATGATTTAGGACCAAGTGATGAGAGGCAGATAATGGATAACCAGCAACCATAGTAAGAGACTGGATGTGAGAACTCTCCTCTTCATTCCTGGCCTCTAGCAACAGAGAACCATTACCATGCAAGGAGACCTTGGGGGTAAATCCACATGCTGTAACTAGACCACTGTGAATCTGAAAACAGTTCATGTTCTGGAAGGAAGTACCATCAGCCGTTTTGAGTACTAAGTATTTTGTATAAGAGTGTTTCACAAAGACACCAGGTAACAGCTCGATAGAAGGGACATGTGGATTCGCAGTTTTGGCAGATGATCCGGAGGGTACAGCATCATCAGCCAGAGAGTGACCAGGTGATGCTGACTCGTGCGGCTGGTCACCGACCACACAAGTGGTTGAAGAAGTGTTTAATGTATCCATATGTACATTAGTGAGAGACAAAATTACACCAGGAGCCAAGGGATACCACCTACCAGGGAGTGAGGGGACTGAGTGCAGTCTGTTTGGAGCGGGGTATCTCGTCCCCGGAGGGTGACCCAAAAAGGACACCCCATGATGCTAAAGTTCACTCCCACCAGTGCAAAGACCCCCTTCCCCAACAATCCCCAGCCCAGACACCCAACCAACTAACTCAGGATAGCACCAAGGTGACCCCTCTGGAGGGCGACACCAACGACCCATACGGGTAACCTACGTTTCTGGCAGTGCTTAGTCAGACCCCTCACCCACAACCCTACCTGCATGGGAGACCCTGTCAAACATCATTGTATCCGCGGGCAGACTTGTAGGATCACAGGGGTACACAAGCCTTACCCCTACAACAAGGTGGCTGCCCATGGGAGGGACTTTGGTGACGAGATAAATTGGTGGCTGCTTCAAACAATGGCGTGAAATCAAGTGCTGCTATAGCCGTCACCTGGCATTCCTTATCCACAAGTTTTGCATCAGATATAACCATCATTTAGTGCCTAGGGGTTAAATGTGACAGGCACTTCTACCCCTTCAGAATCAACTGGTTCCAGCCAACCTTGGACACAATGACCTGCCTATGGCCTACTTGTATCTGCAAGGTTTTGGTTGCTAGGCAACCACTCATTGCCTAGCAACAACCAAAAAAACGTTTTTTCCATACTTTTCATGTTTTGAGCTGTAGAAACATTATTAATGTAGAAAGCTCTGAGTTATTCAGGCGTAATCTTGAGGTCATTCCCTACTGAAAGTGTGCCATCCATTCTCCTCTCTCTTCTCTAGTTTTAGTATGGAAACTCTCTGAAGATTGGCCTCAACGTCCCTAGCAACCAGTACTGGTTTTCAAAAATGCCCCTCTAGTTCCCCAATGGCTCAATGGAACTGAGAGGAACTTTGCATCCTTATAGACATTGACTAGTACTACAACTTTCTATTGTACACTTCTGTGCTACATTGACCAGGTCAGGGGTGAAAGGTCATCAAATACAAAAAGTAAAAATAGCTAAAATCACGTCCATACTCGCACAAAATTCTTAGGCTCCAAAGATGATTAAGTTAGGGTGATGATTCTTGGCTGATATCTTGCACTGGAGTACCTCAGTACAAAAAATGACAGTGTCAAAACTCACTTCCAGTAGCTGGCAGCACCACCTAGAAGTAGTACCTCTGGTAGGCCACTCTGCAAATTTCAGATTCCCTAGTTTTATAGCGGATGGATAGATGACCTTGCTTGTGCAAAATGCTAAGACTCAGAAGAATATTATGCCAGGGCCATGATTCTTGGTGGAATGTTGCGCTGGAGTACCTCCATATAGGAATTACTTTTATTGTCGAAGCTCACTTGCAGTGGCTGGCAGCGTCACCTATAATTTGTACCTCGAGTCGGCCATTCCACGAGTTTCAAGTCCTCTAGGATGGAATCAAATAAAACTTTGCATGCTTATTGATTTTAATGAGTACCAAAAGTGTGCTTTATACATCCATGACCTATATCCACCAGGTTGGGGCTCAACGGTTTTCAAGTGCAAAAAATATGAAAGTCACTGAAATTGCAACTATGCTCACATAAAATGCTAAGACTCAGAAGATTATTATGCTAGGGCCATGATTCTTTGGTGGAATGTTGCACTGGAGTACCTCCATATAGGAATGACTTTTATTGTTGAAGCTCACTTGCAGTAGCTGGCATCGTTTCCTAGAATTTGTACCTCGGGTCAGCCATTCCACGAATTTCAAGTCCTCTAGGATGGAATCAAATGAAACTTTGCATACTTATTGATTTTAATGAGTACTAAAAGTGTGCTTTAAACATCCATGACCTACATCAACCAGGTTGGGGCTCAAAGGTTTTCGAGTGCAAAAAATATGAAAGTAACTGAAATTGCGACTATGCTCACGCAAAATGCTAAGGCTCCAAAGGTTATTGACCTGGGCCCATGAATCTTGGATGTAATTTTGGCTGGGAGTACTTTCTTACACGACAGAGTTTTGGTCGAAACTTATTTCCGGTCACTGGCAGCACCAGCTACAAACAGGGTTGAGAGTGGTTATAAAATGATTCTTCATACCAACACTCACTTCTGGTTGCTGACAAAGCTTGGTCCACTTAGAGCTGGCCATCGTCACCTGCCGGCTTGTAAAACGTTTTTGTCAGCCGTCAAAGTACTGCAAGGAAACCCTCCTGTAAACCTCTGGGGCTTCACTCACCCAAAGGCCTGGAACTACTGGTCTATGGTATCAGAAGAAATGAACTAATGAACTGAATGTTGGCTTAAGGAATGTACTGATATATCCCCATTTTGTTTTCCCGGTTACCATCTCCTTACAAACTTCCGTAACAAGTGCGGCACCTGTTGTTATATCAAATCCCAATATGCAGTTGACACTATTTTAAACTTCACTTCATCCAGTTTTGATTACTCATTATATAAACTAAATTGTCAAAATATTACCAAATATATTTGTGTACATTACCGCTCCCCCAATGCTTCTTCGGAACCCAGTGTATTTGACTCCATATCCACACAGTTGAGTAACCTTAACCTTGCCCTTAGCACCAAAATAACCATTTTTGTTGATTTTAACATACATAATGTTGAATGGTTATTGCATTCTGTCAGGTCTGACGACGCTGGTCTAGAGTGCAAGCTGCTTGCAGAATCTTTCAATCTCACCCAGCTGGTAAAGCAACCAACCAGAATACCAGATAATCCTGACCATAATGCCCATCTCTTGGATCTATACTTGACAAATAATCCAGATCAGTACAGGATAGAGGTATTGTCACCACTTGGATTCTCTGACCACAATCTCATCAAAGCCTCATTAGTAAACCCCCCCACACCTCCCCATTCTGAATCTGTCAGGGTAACACGATGGTACTTTGATAGGGCAAATTGGGATGGATTTAGAAATTATCTTACTGACATTCCATGGCAGTCTTTCTTCTCTAGTGATCCCAACTCCACCCAGTCCCACATTTGCGACTTAATACTAGCTGGTATGGATTTATACATACCAAGTCAAGAGTTCACTAAAAGATCGAACTCTCCAAAATGGTTTGATGGTAACTGTGCCAGATCAACAGCCCAAAATTCATTAGCATATAATTCTTACTTAATATAAAAACATCTGAATTACTCTCTCAATTTAAAATTGCTAGAAATCATGCAAAAGCTGTACTAAATATACCTAAATCAAACTTTCTTCAAAAGAAGGCATCAAAACTTAACAACCCTAATGACAATAGAATATTCTTGTCAACTCTTAATTCTTTCAATAATAACCTTAACAAGTCATCTTCCATTCCCCCACTAAAATCTTCAGATGGCAACATTACAAATGACCCGCGTGGGAAAGCAGATATTTTTGCCAGTACATTTGCCAGAAACTCTACCATAGATGATACCAGCCAGAATGTCCCAGTACTAGAACAGGACTCTCCCAAAATTGCCCCACTTAAAATACAGACAAGATACATAAAATCCATCCTAGACAATTTACCTACCAACAAAGCTCCAGGCCCAGATGGAATTCCCCCAATTGTTTTGAAAAAGTGTTACCCTGAACTTGCCTCTGTTCCAGCTAAATTATTCAGACTATTCATACGTACTTCTTTATTCCCAAATTCATGGAAAGAAGCCAATATCCACCCAATTCCGAAGAAAGGAAGTTCGTCTGACTCCTCTGATTACAGACCAATAGCTGTCACATCTTCTCTTGGTTAGGTATTTGAAACTTTAATTAATAACCACATTGTTAAACATCTTGAATCCAACAACGTAATTAGTGATAGACAATATGGATTCTGCCACGAAAGATCCACCATTGACATACTCAATCTCCTAACTCATACCATCCATCAATCAATTGATCTACATGGAGAAACTCATGCAGGAGCTCTTGATATTTCTAAAGCTTTCGACAGAATATGGCACCGTTCCCTGCTGTCCAAACTAAGGGTGCTATGGACTAACGTCTTTTGTTCCTTTGATTTCTTCATATCTTAGTGACAGGAAAATAAGAGTAAAAGTAGATGATGTATATTCCGATTTCCACTCAATTAACGCCGGCGTGCTGCAGGGGTCAGTTCTGGCGCCAACCCTATTCCTGGTTCATATTAATAATCTCTTATCTGTCACCCACAATCCCATACATTCATACACAGATGACTCAACACTACATAGTTCATTCACACTCAGACACCCATTTACAAAGTCTAATATCTCTACCTCTCAACTCATTACAGCTATCTCCATAAATCAAGACCTGTCTACGATCAGTGAATGGGGACAAAATAACCTTGTCTCTTTTAATGCTAGTAAAACTAAATATATACAATTTACTAATAGACAGATATTGCCAGATTCGTACATTACCTTCAGTGCCACTAATATTCCCAGCTCCAAAAATACTGTATTGAAATTCTTGGCGTCTCACTTAACAATGCCCTCAGCTGGACCTCTCATGTTAGATCACTTGCTAAAATCGTTTCAAAGAAACTTGGATTATTGTACAGAGTCCGTAACTTCTTCGCTGATAAGCAGTTGGCTATAATTTATAAAAGTCATGTGTGCTCTCAGCTTGAATATTGCTCACCCTTGTGGAATGGTTGTGGAGAGGTCGTTTTAAAACAACTAGATAAAATACAGAACAAAGCTGTTAGAATTATTAACAACCCTGCCAATACAAATAAACTACCTCCCCTGTAAGTAAGAAGGAATGTTGCCTCCCTTGCATTATTTTACAGATATTTTATTGGCAAATGCTCCGACGAAGTTACGTCCATGGTGCCACCTCTCCATGCCTTCCCTCGTGCTACCCGGGCATCTGGTAGCGCTCATGACTGGAATGTCACTCAGTCATATTGCAGAACTTCTGCCTATCAGAATTTTTTCATTCTCCAAGCTGCATCTCTCTGGAACTCACTTCCCCAGAGTTGTTTCCCTCCAAATTTCAACCTACAGCTGTTCAAGTCTAACTGTTACAGGTATTTTATGAATAGAGGACGCCAGTAATCTGCTGTATGGATTATTTTTTTTTTTAATTCTTTTGTTTTTCCTTCCTCTGTTCTGTTAAAAAAACAAAAAAAAAAGAGCTGTACTCGTACGTAACCCGTACCGCGTTGGGCAAAAAAGAAAACTGATACCCCTGTATCCCGGTTGATTTTTTTTTTTTTTGCTAAATGGGCTTAATACATTAATATAAGATCTCTGGCACTAATAAAAGTAATCACTAAAGCCAGAAAGGTGATTGAATCAAATCAGGTTGGTGCCACTCTACCTGTGAAATCTTCTAGGATACTGAGAGAGCAGAATGGCTGTGAGCTTGTGAACAGATTTCTATTTTTTTTTTCTGGCTAAATGGGCTTAATATATCAATATAAGATCCCTGGCACTCATAAAACTGATGACCAAAGCCAGAAAGTTCGTTGAATCGAGTCAGGATTGTGCCACTCTACCTCTGAAATCTTCGAGGTTACTGAGAGCGCCGAGCGTCTGTGAGCTTGTGAACCAATTCTGGATATTTTTTGTTGGCACATAGGATTAATACGCCAATATGAAATCCCTGGCACTAATAGAAGTAATCACCAAGCCAGAAAGTAGGTTGAATCGAGTGAGGTTGGTGCCATTCGACCTCTGAAATCATCAAGGTTACTGAGAGAGCTGAGCGGCTGTGAGCCTGTGAAGACTCACTCACCTCCCGCGCTCCTAAAACAGTGTTGTAAGCTATCTGTCTATCTATTGCCAGAGACCATAATCCCGTAAGGGGTGGCCATTTGACTCTGAGTTATTTGTTTTACAGGGAGGGGCACTAACCCTCCACCAATCCACTTGCTGACACGTGGGGAGCTCGTATGGTTTGGTTATATGGTTACCACCCAGCGTTGTAAGTGGTTTCTTGGCTTACAGGACACCATTTGGCTTGTCACTCAATGTAAAGCCACCTGTAAAGGAAAGAAAAGCAATAAGAACTGACAGGAAAGATGGGAGAGATAGGAAGAGAGGAGGGCAGGCACAGAAAAAGAATGATGAAGGCTAAGGAAGAAGTAGGCAGCACTACTCGTATATCAAGTGAGTGGATGATGTAAGCATAGCAGAGAAATGTCTGAAGGTAGCGAGATATGTTATTACCTTCCAGTTTACTTCAGTTGCTTACAATGACCTCTCAATGCTGCAGGACGTAGGGACGTAGATCTTTGTAGCTAGTTGGTACGGGTTAATGGGACAGAATCAGAGTGGATGAATGTCAGAAGGGGAGAACCACATAGCTACTGTACCTCCGCCAAGGAGGTTATGCGTTTGTTTATTTGTTTGTCTGTCTGTTTGTCTGTTAGCAGGATTACTCAAAAAGTTATGAATGGATAATGATTAAATTTTGTGGAAGGGTGGGCCATGGGCCAAGGAAGAAATGACTAAAATTTGGGCCGGATCACGATTAGGATCTGGAGCATCCCGCAAGTTCTCAATGAATTTCAATGAAATTTTGTGGAAAGGTGGGACATGGACCAAGAAAGAACTGATTAAGTTTGGGGGCAGTTCCGGATCCTGTTTTCACAAATCTGGATCCGGGATTACTCAAAAAGTTATGAACAGATTTTGATTAAATTTTGTGGAAGGGTGGGCCATGGGCCAAGGAAGAAATGATTAAATTTGGGGGGGGATTTGGATCTGGAGTATCCCGCGCAATATCTCCAAAAGTTCTCAATGAATTTCAATGAAATTATGTGGAAAGGTGGGTCATGCACCAAGAATGAGTTGACTGAATTTGGGGGCTGATAAATCCGGATCCGAATCCTATATCCATGTATCCAGATCCTTTTTAATGGCAATGGCACTGGGGGAGGTATGCCCCTTCTGAGTCCATTCTAGTTCAGTTCTGTGCCCTGTTATGTTCTTAATTTATATTGGCAATAATGATGAAAGTTTATGTTACAAAATCTCCAAATTTCATGATGATACTAAGCTGGTAATAGAGCTGATACACTCTGTCATAGGCCGATGACTCAAAGAATTCTAGATAACCGAAATTATTTAACGGGGATCAAACGTGGCAAATAAATTTTGATACTGAGAAATGCAAAGTTTTAAATATTGGGAGTAAAATTAACACTTTAGATACACTATGAGTAATACAGTACTCAACTCGAGAATGTGAACCAGGAAAGAAATGTAGGGATAAAGATAAATACTTTAACTAAGGCGACAGTGCACGGAAGCTGTAAATAAAGCTAATAAATTAGTCAAATTTACTGCAAGTGCATTTGAAATCAGACAATAAATCATCATTCTCACCTTGTGCAAGTCCTTGGTATGGCCGTATCTGGAATACTGTGTAAAGTTTTGGTCATCTTATTACAGAAAGGATTTGGATAATTTTAAGAGAGTGCTGGGAAAAGTCACAAATATGATATCCCGATTAAAGAGCAAATCTTATGAAACGTTTACAAGAGCTAAAGCTGTTGAACTTATCAAAGTACAAACTATTAGGGGATCTGCTTTAAGTATACAACATTTTTAAGGAACATTTCAATATAAGTACATCACAACTGACCAGTGAAGTTACACTAGAGGTAACGGCCACAAATCTGTCGGCAGGTGTTTCCTGCCTAAAAAAGCAAAACACTTTTTCTTCTGTAGAGTTGTTAACATATGGAACAAATTATTTAGAAATGAGGTAGACTGTAATAAAGTCATAACGCGTAAAAGTCGACTGATTAAGTATCTGGCCTCAAATCCTCAGTTAAACTTGCTCAATCCTGCTTAATTAAACCAACTGACTTTTCTTCACTTGCAGATCGTGGGGAATACAGTGCAGTTTATCGGATAATGCTAATTTTCCCTTCCGTATTAATTTAGTGTAGGATACAGTTTTTTTTCTCTTTTTTTCTATATCCAATGAAATTTCCAAGGAAAGTTTCCTATGCTGCATGGTGGTCCTTACTTTTTCCTGTCAGTTCCGGCTAGATGGTTTGGTGGGTGGAAGAGGCAATCTGGCTTTGCTATCCTGATCTTCAGCTCACAGAATCAGATATCGTAGGCATAGTCCTCTTTGTAAAATTACATACATACCTACATCATCTAAACATGTGTTGCCCCATGAGAAGCGTAGGAGCCCGGGGCAAAGCTAGGTGATCCTGACATGTAAAATGAGAGTGACGTGCCTCACATATCCCTGAGAGGCATTCGTGAGCAATAAACCCCAACGACCCCTTGGATATAGATCTACACAGGGTCAATCTGGTTGGAGCGCCTTAATTACCCACTAAACCACCAGGCGTCATGATACGGTTATATGGTTACCACCCAATGTAGTAAACGGTTTCCTGGTGTACAGGAAACCATTTGGCTTGCCACTCAGTATAGAGTCATCCACAGACATAAGAAAGAGAGAAAGAAAAAAAAAAGAAGGAAAAAAGACATAAGAGGAAGGAAGGAAAGAAGGAAGGAAGAGAGGAAAGAGCACTCCCCCGAGAGCAGCACTACATCGAGTGAGTGGATGGTGAGCACCCCCACCTACCACACAAAAAAAAAAAAAAAAAAAAAAAAAGAGCCCCATAAGGACCAACAGGTGTGCTGCTTTTTGATTTACTTTGTACTCCCCCACTTTACCTTGTCGCCACTGCCCTGCCTTACCCTGCCTCCGCTCCCCTGCCCTACTATGATACCACTCCCATACTTTACCATGTTATCACTGTCCTGTCTTACTACGTCATTACTCTCTTTCCTTATCCTGTAACCATTCCCCTTTCATATCCTGCCACCACTTTCCTGCCTTACCCTGTCACCACTCCCCTGCCTTACCCTGCTACCACTCCCCTGTCTTACCCTATCACCACTCCAGTGTCTTACCCTGTCACCACTCCCCTGCCTTACCCTGTCACCAATTCCCTGTCTTACCCGGTCACCATTCCCCTGTCTTACCCTGTCACCACTCCCCTGTCTTACCCTGTCACCTCTCCCCTATCTTACCCTGTTAACCCCTCCCCTGTCTTACCGGGTCACCACTCCCCTGTCCTACCGGGTCACCACTCCCCTGTGCTACCGTGTCACCACTCCCCTGCTTTACAGTGTCAGACTTCCAAAGTTTTTAAATCTGTCACACATCCATAAAAAATTACATCATCAGTACTTTTTTCCGAAACTTTTCATCGATATCAAAATTTCTTTCCGAGTTTCTATCCGTCTTTCCTCCTTTTACTCCATCTTTTTGCCTCCTTGACAACGTTCATCGTTCGTCAACACCCCCTCTCCCTTTTTCACTCTTCTTCCTCCCAATATGCTTTTGCCTCATCCTGATCCTCTTAAGCGTGACCCCGGAGACATAACTTAAGGTCTTTGTAGCTCGGGGTATTGATAGTCCACTGGGGGAGGGGGAGAGGGGCTTGGGTTAGGCTGTCCCAATAAATCAGGAGCAGGAGGTTCTGGTGGAAGCAATGGGGGAGATAAAGGAGGGGTGTTGCAGGAACCGAAGGAGAGTAATATTAATCCCTTTGTTGCGATGATGTATCTTTCGTTTTCCCATGACGGTAATAGATGGCTTTATTTAAGTTAGGAGAACACTTCTGATGTCAAGTTGTAATGCTGTATCTAAGTCTGTTCATTCGAATGGTCTCCTAGGCTGGATAATGTCATGTCAAGGATAGAAGAAAACTAAAATTGTGTCCTCAGACTAAAGGGGTTAAGATAAATAAATATCGAAGGCAGAGGAATAGACGCGAGACACAGCAAGAGCGAATAATGTTGTAAAAGAGAATAATTCAAGAACGTAAAAATGGGAAAAATTATTTGCGAAATAAAAGTTCCTTAAGGTAATGATTTAATGACGATGAAATAACCCTTCACCATAATGATATTTTGTTTAAGCGAAAAATATTACTAATAAGGATGAAAGTAGGAAAATTATCATGTTAATATGTAGCTCTAGTAGTAGGTCATATCCCGTACTTGGTGAAACTCTATGAGTACTAATACACATTAAGATTAGTTCCTTTTCTGTGGTGTCTGAATTCGACTAATAATAACTGATAGACAATTATTTTGATCAAAAACTAAATTAGAGCTTTAGTGTTCAGAATTTTAAAGAAATGTCCTTTACATCTTCGACTCAATGTCGTTCATTAAATATTTACTTATATTATCAAATAACAAATCATCGGTGCTGTTTCAGGTTCTTGTGCCATGATCCCTTTCTTCCCCTCCCTATTTTCTATTTTTGCACATCTCTCTTTTCCTTTCCTTTTCACTTCTTCACCTCACATCACCATCTCGGGAGCAGTGGGTGGTCCATGAGTTAGCACATCCAGCTCGCAATTGCAAGATGGCGATGTCGATATTTGTGCTGGCTAGACTCTAACTTGCAGTTTGTTATCCTCATCTCCCTGTTCATCAATTACTACGAGAACACTTGGTGACCTGGATTACTGCGGATCGTATTCTGCGGGAGGACTGGGACATGGCAAAAAATTGATTGAATGACTTTCATGTAGATGAAAGACAGAGATTAAACCTTTTTCTTCACTAGTGAATCCGAATAATGATTACACCTTGATATTTTCAATGGTTTTTCACCATAACTATTACAAGTAAAGTCCAGCTGATAGTTTCACGTGTTTTAGACAGAGGAGAAACAAACAAAACGAATGACAACCATTAGCCTGCTCAGCACCTGTTCAGGCAATATCCTGGCCTGCCCTCCCACCCTCCCCATCCCCTTCCATCAATAATGAAAGCCATCACGGGCAGACTCGTCCTCACTTTTCTATACATAATAACCCACCTCCTTTCTCCTCATTCTCTTCTGTCACCAGACTGCTACTAATATCACTGATATAAATGGATTTCCTGTGTGGTGTATTCTCTGCAACGAAATAATATATACAGCTATGTGTGCTGAACGATCATAAATCTTTGGGCGGCTGTAGATTATACAAAAGTTGTAAAGGACGCCATATTCAGCTTACTCTTACATCTCTAGTTACATTATGTAACTAGAGATGTAAATTCAGACACCTAACTTAGAATATATATGTAACTTACATATATATTCTAAGTTAGGTGTCTGAATTTAAAGAGCAAATTTCTTTGGCTTACATATTAAGCTTTATAAGTACATACATGGAACTGTGCACACATACACCACTACTCTCAGTTGAGAGTTGTACACACATTGCGTTTTGCTCATCAGAAAATCCTTTACGAGACAGATGAATCAATGATCCCATTTCCATAATTAATTTCCCACCGTCACCCACGCACTGCCTGCCATCTTCCCACTCAGGCTTCTCCTCATTCTTTGCTCTCTCTCTCTCTCTCTCTCTCTCTCTCTCTCTCTCTCTCTCTCTCTCTCTCTCAGCACCATGTAGCGTCGATAAAAGTATATCGCGGGGTGGCGGCCTATGATATCCTAAATGATTATAAGAGCTAGCGATATATTGTAGTTATTAATGTAACATAACCTTAGTACGAGTATGTTAACAGTACTGACTAGGAAACGCTAGACAAGCGATATAAATGTGGCATCCTTAAAAAAATCACTCTGATTAACGTGAGGTTGTATCATCTGAGATTTTCCAGTAGCATTCGTCTGTGGAGTCAGATTGTTTTGCGCGAAGTGTACACTGATAGTTTTCTGATCGACTGTACACCTACCCACGTCTCTGAGGATGCACACTCGCACAGAACTAACATAATTATGTTCCATGATAATGCTTATCGCTCACATGCGGTTCTGATACCGATTAAGAAAATAAGAGGCACTAGAGCCGGCATGAGCAATTATTCATGTTCAGGCAATTCAGTTCAGATTGTAGGTAAATCATCTGGTTGATGTCAGTTTCTGTGAGTAAAAGATAATACAGATCCACCATGCACCATTCACATCACTGTGGATTCTATCAGTTCCTTCCTGCTGTATTTGGTAATTCTAAGCTCTTTATTGGGTACTGAGGTCTAAAGGCGTCCATCAGAGAGTCAGGTCTGTACGAACTGTTTTAGGCAAAGCATTATGAAGGTGTGCGAAAGACCAGCTCTATTAATGCAATGATTATCAATATATGTTCTAGGTTTTTCAGGCCCTTTTAGGCTGTTCCTAGTCCAACAGATCAGTGTAGGTTAATACAGGTTACTTCAGGTCGTACCTATGCAGACGAGCAACACCTCAGTCCTGTTTGTGCAATGGTTTTCGGGATATTCTAATTGCAGTCTTGTAGGACTAGATAAGTTGAGCGACGACAACTACGGGAAGTAATAGAATAATGCTGGGTGGTCGCACATGAAGGGGAATTGGGCCGTCCGGATATGGCTATTACTGATAGGCCGATATGGTGTATCACAAAGGTGGAGTAGGAAAATGACAAAACAAGTAGTTTAGAGGGATACAAGTCGGTAGTTTGGATTAAGTTGATGATGGTGCACAAGGGACGAGTATACCCCTTGAGGATGGACACTGTATGAGGAGAGGTGTTGCCGCTGGAAAGGTGTGATATCCGATGTTGTTGCAGGGTGACCTGAAATGAATGCGACCCATAACACTAGAAAGACGTAGGGGCATCACTCGTGGGAAGCAGTTGTTCTGGCAGGATGGGATCACCCCACACACTTCAAACCAAACGATGATGTGGCTGCGGCAACGATTCGGGGGTCGACTGATCAGTAAGAAGTGTGACCCTGAGTGGGCCCTACACTCACCTGACCTGAATCCCCTAGATTTCTTTCCGTGGGGTTATCTGAAGGATCATCTTTACGACAACCACTCCCAGACAATCAGAGACCTGAAAACTGAAATCATGGCCAACGTCAGAGGTATCCCAAGAGAGAAGTGTGTCTGCGTAGTTGACAGTATCTTATGCAGGAGTGCCTGCGACTTCTATGTGGTCATATGGAAAATATTTTGGAATGGACATAAAAAACAGACCATTTGAGCTTTAGAACCCCAAACTTTCAGGACTTTTGTTATCTGCTCATATGCACACAAAAAGCCAATCACTTATCAGTTGCATAAATGACACATTCATTTTGGGTCACCCTGTAGAAAGTAGGATGGATAGGTAGAATGGCCAGGATGGTCTGGGATGATGGTGGGTGATTGAACCAGGTCGGGGGAAAGTCACTTTAAGAAGATGGCATCGTAAGTTAGCCGCTGTGAACATGACGGTGGTTTTCTCCCAGTATAAGACATGCAATGGGAAAAGCCAGAGGCAAACACGCCTCGCTCTCATACCTGCATCTGCCGTTCTACAGCATAAGTGAAACTGAGTACTGGCAAACATTGGGTGCAACACTCACACTCTAAAACTGGTCTATATTCCAAAATCTAACTCTGTTCCATAATCTTAAACTTCTATGAACTATTCCCAGACTCAAATTTCTTTATCCTCCCCTTGCCATCAACCCTCCCACCAAGTTTCATTCAAACTGGAACAACAGTTTTCAAGTTGAACTTTCCCTGTTATCCTACCCTGTGACCTGTCGTTAAAATAAATGAGTAAGTAATTAATCAAGTAAATAAGTAAACAAATAAATAAAAGATCCATGGCTGACCTTGAATCTTTCTTCTGTTTCAAATAAAAAAATGAGACAAAAGGCCGAATCTTTGACCTTACCCTGTGGACTTTATCTCTGGCCTATTGTTATCAAAATGAAATCACTAAATTTTTCCTGACCCTCAACCCTTCCATCTAAGTAGGATGAAAACTGAATTGACCTTGACTATAAACTATGACCTTTTTTTAGACCAGTGTTTAATAACCCCTTGCTCTGATGGACTGCAGTTAACATTTTCATATTCAGTACAAAGCCTCCGCTCATCTATGGTCTGGAGGCATTACCTGGGCTGATACGTCCGTGACACACTTGTGGGCGTAATGTCTCCTGAACCCATCAGTAGGTTTCCTCCAAATTTTTGTCAGCGATGCAGTACACGGAGATGATAAACTGGTCAGGTCATCCAGATCAAAGGATAAAAGTTCAAGGTCATATGGGGTCGACTTAGTTTATCCTCGTGGGTGCGAAATCTCCTGAACCCCTCAGTGGATTTCGACCTATTTTTTGTCAGTGATACAGTATGAAGGGACGATGAGGTCAAGGGGCAAAGGTCAAGGTTATATGGGTGTGGGCGCGATATCTACTGAACCTCTCGACGGATCTCGACCAGACTTTTGTCAGTGATGCAGTATGAAGCGACGATGAACAGATTAGATCAGCAAGGTCAAGGGGTCAAAGATCATGGTCATATGGGGTCGACTTAGTTTATCTTTAGTTTCATTTCAGCCCACACTGAACCCTGTCATGGAGGTTTTATGACGAGTCTGTGAAGGCTTGATGGAGACATACCAAGCTACATTTTGCTTGACAGCTCAGGGCCCGAGTTCTTGGCATTTCGTTTCCACATAATCTTGTTAACAGACAGACAGAAAGAGAGCTAATCTAACCAGACCAATAGCTCCTGTGCGCCAAGCATGCGGTTTGTTGACAGTGGTTAAAATTCGAGTGAGGAAATCTTTGTTTGCGAAACCAGCGGTCATCAGTGAGTTCCTATTTTTTCAGACTGCCTGAATGTGATAATGTGAAGAAAATTTGAAGAGCTAAACAGGGGCAACTTTCGTGCTTGCTTCAAGGAATTTCGAGTGGTAAGCACAAAGTCAACCGTGTGTTGACATAACTAGCCATAAAAAATGGAACTTGCTACAAAACTCAGCACTCAATTCACCTCTAGTAATATAATTGTCTATCCTTAACTTCAATATTTTGCTTCAATAAAGAAGTAAAGTTTGCTTTTTTATATGTACAAAATCATTTTTTTTTTTTTTTTTTCATAAATTCGGTATCATAATCAGGAGTACTTAACCAGTCCAAGAACGTCAGGTTTGCGTTTTGATCTCTACAAAATCGCGGTTTCCATAAATTCACGATCATAATCAGGTACGATTAACCAGGCCAAACTCTGATAATTAATAATTAAATAAACTAATAATTAAATCGGCAAATTCCTTCTTCCTGTTACTCCACTAAATATTTGCATAGCCATCTATACCAGCAGAGACAAACTCTGGTGAGGGTGAGGAGACATTCCTCCTAATCAAGGATGCACAGAGCAAGGCAGCAAACAAACAGGCTTAATTGTGTGCTGTTTTTGTTAGGGAAAAGTGGGGCAGGGAATGACGTACGCTGGTGGCTGGAAATGAGAGTGGAAGGGCGGCGGGAACTATCTATCTATCTGTCTATCTATTGCCAGAAGCCACCATTCCGTAAGGGGTGGCCACTTGACTTTGAGTTATTTGTTTTACGGGGAGGGGCACTAACCCTCCACCAACCCACTTGTTGGCACGTAGGGAGCACGTATGGTTTGGTTATATGGTTACCACCCAGCGTTGTAAATGGTTTCTTGGCTTACAGGAAACCATTTAGCTTGTCACTCAATGTAAAGCCACCCGTAAAGGAAAGAAAAACAATAAGAAGTGACAGGCAAGATGGGAGAAATAGGAAGAGAGGAGGGCAGGCAGAGAAAAAGAATGATAAAGGCTAAGGAAGAAGTAGGCAGCACTACATCAAGTGAGTGGATGATGGTCGCCACCACCATCAAATTACCGTATCATTTATCTCATTTACACACTTCTAATCCCCTACTTTTCCTTTTACTCTATGTATATCTTCCTTCCAAATAATTTACATACTACCTTCATATATCCTTTTGCTTTACTATGCAAAATATCAATCCGTGGTCACCACAACTGCGTGGACAAATCTCTTTTTTTTTTTTTTTTTATAACAACCAGGAATCATTTTTTTCCCATGTGCAAAGAATGAGGCATGAGAGACTGACTAACAGAGCACATATGAGTGATTGGAAGAGGAGAGACGGAGGATCAGATGGAAGAATGAGGTGAACAGGTATCTGTGAGTAGATAGAGTTGGACACAGGACAGAGTGAGATGGTAACGGTAGGGCCATTCCCTTCGTGATCAAGGCGTCTGGCTATTGGCAGATAGACAGAAATCTATTAGGTATGGGTGTCAAATTCTCTTCTCAATATTGCTATATATTTTTCAGTGTAGCCTGCATTCATTTGGCTATCAACTTGTGTTCTAACCTTTTTTGCCAAACACTACATAATGCTGAATTGTTGTATTCCCTTTCCTTTCTCAGCAGTTATGCAACACTCTGTTGCTCGTCTCTTTTTTTTTTTCTTTTTTTTTTCACATCCCTTTGTTTTCATCTTACCTTGTTCTCCTTATTATGTCACTTCATTTTTTTTCACATGCAATTGTTCTTGCAGCACTAGCTTTTATCTTTCATTTCCCTACTCCTACACTCATTTTTATTCCCCCATGATGACGAGCACGATTAATTTGACCATATAAGATGCAAACACGGTCAGGGTGAGAGAGAGAGAGAGAGAGAGAGAGAGAGAGAGAGAGAGAGAGAGAGTAGCAGCAGCAGCAGCAGCAGCATGAAAGAAAATCTGCATCGGTTAGTTATTAGAAAATCAGTTGATAAATAAACTAATAAATAGCTTCATGAATTTCTCTTTCTGCAATTCCAGTAAAATTTCCTTCATGAACTTTAATCCTGTTAAGTGCTTCTTCTTTGCCTTTCCTTCAAAGTTGCTTGCCAGAGAGGTTTTAGGGGGGAGGGAAGATTCTGCTTGGTAATTCTGTTTTTACACTGGTGTTATAATGGCAGAGATTGATGGGAAAAAACTGCAATTACGCAGGAAAAATTAACTATTCTGTCATTACTGTGCCGGGAATCGAACTAGAGTCTGAGATGAAAATCTGACATCTTTCCACTGTACCACGACCAGGAAAAGTTGTCTCACTCTGTCACATTATTGTTAGTAGAGTAACTCCGCCCCCCAACTGTGAGCCTAAGAGTAAGAGACAAGCCCCTGGCATTCGGGCAAGAAGAAGCTTTTAGTTAATTAATCATACTCAGTGCAAACCCGGTATATAAATATGATGAAAGAAACCTATAATTACACCGAAGAAATCAACCAACAATATTGCCATTTCTACGAATATCACATCCTGTGTTGGTACAGGTTTCCCTTATCATACTGTCTTGTCAGATGTGCTTTGGGTCCAATTCTCAGTCACTACGGAGCTACAGTTACTGATGACGTAATGAGTGAATTATATTGAGATAATTTTCTCCCCAAAAGTCATTAACTACAGTTCTGCAAAGCTGAAAATACGGTACATGTTAATATAGTTTTCTTCCTTAAAATCAGTCCTGGGATCATAACGGAAAGGTGTTACGTCAACTCCCATGACACCTTATATATATCTATATCTATCTATCTATATCTATCTATCTATCTATATTATCAACTATTGCAAGTCCATTGCTGAACAAAGGCCTCCTCAGACCTTGTCCACGAATTCCTTGAGGAGCCAATCTCTGCCAGGATTTGTCTCCAAAATTCTCTGCCTCATCTCTCTTGCTCCTGCCTGACCTTTCTCTGCTACGCTTGCAGTCTCTTCAAGTCCAGTCAGTCAGCCTCTTCATCCATCGGTTACCACTTAATCTTGCCACATGATCTGCCCTCCTTTATTTCTGTTCTTTTACAGCTCTTTTAATGTCTTTGCCTTTAATCAACTCTCTCAGTCAAGTTGAGCTCTTCTTGTCTCTTACAGATATTCCCAGCACTGACCTTTCCTTTGCTCTTTGAGAACAGATTAGTTTGTTTGCCTTTAGGTTTTACCAGTTTCCAGGTCTAACAACTATACACCATAACTGGGATTATACCTTCTTTATATTCTTTTCGTTTCATGCACTGGTAAGCTACTTTTCATGATGTCTTTATGTTTACCGGTAAAGCCTTCCATTCAGTTGTAATGCATCTTTTTATTTCGTTTTCATGGTCTTTCTTTAGTTACAGTATTTGCCCATGTAACTGTACTCCTCAACTTCCTTAAGGATATCTTCATTTATTTCGGTGACGCTCTTTGGTGTATTTGGATTAAACATAACTTTAGTTTTATTTTGGTTCATATTTAGCCTAATTTGAGACTTTCTCTGTTTAGGTCATTTAACACTTCTTGCAATATCTCTGCAGTTTCTGAGAGTAGGACAATGTCATCTGCAAATCTCAAATGGTTTATTTTTTTTCCCATTTATGTTTACTCGTTTGTTCTCCCACTGTAGCTTTCTGAAAATACTTTCAAGGCATGCTATAAAATAATTTTGGTGAAATCGTATTTCCTAAAGCATTTCTTTTTCAACAATATGTATATTTTTTCTGAGTCTTCAAGTAGCCTAGCTGTAGCAGTTCCTTCTTTGTAAATGACTTATAGCAGCATTACAATGCCCTAATAAATGTGTTGTTCCCACAGTCAATTTACAATTGCTATGTGCTCCACTGAGTTGAAAGCCTTTTTGTAATCAACAAAAGCTAAGCACAGTGGTTTATTATGTTCTGTAGTTTTCTCTGCAGATTCATTGTTTATAGATGATCAGCAGTTGAATAACCACTTCAGAATCTTGCCTGCTCACTAGACTGGTTTTCTTCTGTTCGTAAGGACAGAGTTTGAAAACAACTGAGAGTAAGATAATAGATCGATAGTTACTAAGATCTTTTAAGTCGCCATTCTTGTAAAGCAAAACAACTATTGCACTACACCATGTATTGGGAATTTTCGTTTCTATACACTGAACTTCTACTCCAGCATCCATCAGTACATATGCTACTATTCCATCTCCTGGGGCCTTTCCTCAATACATTAAAAAGAAAAAAATACTTTGTCTCGTGTTCTCTATGGTGTTTCACCTGTGTCAACTGAAAAGTTAGCTATCAGTGCAATTGTCAGTGATGCATACAATTTTGTAAAATTCTTCAACTCTCTTCATCATCTTTTCTGGGCATTTAATAACTTGACCATTTCCGACTTTCAGTGATATAATTTGGTAGTTTTCAAGTACCGTTTTGTTTCGGCCCCCGTTTCGGGCTTTTTCCTTGTTTGATACTCTGATCTGATCCATGTTTCGCTTTCATTTTTCTTCTCTCTGTTTCTTGTTGATAAGCTTGTTTAATGCTGCATTTTCTATTTGATCTTTCTTTGTTTTTACTTTCATTTCATTTCTTCTTTTTATGAGCTCTAGGGTCGTTTATTATGACTTGTTGGTTTTCATTGTATTAGTTTTCCCTACTGCTTCCACTAATTTCCCTAACATTTTTGTAAATCTCTCATTCAGCTCATCAATTTTACATTTAATATAAATTAGACCCTGAAGTCTATTCTTTATTTCTAATTGAAAGGCAGTTTTATTATTTGCTTACTTTTACTGGGCATACCTTTTTATTTTTTAACAGCTTCGTTCTTTCACTTCTGAAAATGAATTTGGCTGTCAACCAACCACTGGCCACTTTGTTGGCTTTATTGATAACTGTGACATCAGTGATCTTGCTGATCTTATCTGCTATAATGAAATAGATTTCGTTCTTTGTTTCTCCATTTGAGTTTCTCCAGGTATATTTTCTCTCTGCTCTTTTGTGGAAGAATGTATTCATTATTCTCTACATTTCAGCAATATTTATCACCATTTCACCTCGGTCATTCCTCTCTCCTACTTCAGATTTTCTCCATTTTTTGATTTGCCAACTTTTACATTGAAGTCTCCCTTGAACATACAGTAGTATATCTGGTCTTTTCTTCTTCAATAATCTGGGAGGTGTCATCATAGAATGTCTGTATTTCTTCATCTGTGCTTTGACAGGTGGGCATACATAATGGTATTACATGCAGGGTGTATCTTTTGCATATTTTAAGCACAATCCATGCTACTTTGTCAGATGGACTGTTGAATTTAACAATGATTTCTGCAAACTCTGTGTTAATTAGGAATCCTACACTGCCAACTCTTTTAATCTGCCTTCCTGTGTGGTAAAATAGGTGTTTGCTGTCTTTGAGCTGAATTAAATTTTCTTCTTTTCTGTGGATCTCTCTGAGATCTATTATCATATCTACTTATGTTTCCTAATTCAATCATAAAGGCATGAAGTCTGCAATTTTCTGCAAGGCTTCTTCCACTGTACATATAAATATTCATGTATTTCAGTTTGTTTAATGTCTTGGTCACTGATTTCCTGAGACAGTGCCAACTTGCTTTTGGTGGCACGCTGACCGTAAGCACAAGAGGCAGTGCGGTTGGGCCTTTACAATAGTTTACGATGACCCATGAAGAATGCCCTAATATTCATTTCCAGTAGGTTTCATGTTTGGCTGGGGAGACTGTGGCCAATAATCTCACCTCCTTCCCACATAGTTTCTGGTGGGATGTCATTTTATTCAGTATATTCGATGGGGTCCTACGAGTATATATATTTATAAGTGGTCCCATGGTCCGTGCCATCTAAAGACAGTATCTCACGAGTCTATGAGGCATTCCCCCTGAATCTTGTATATGCATAGTTTGTTAAGAGGAGTGGGTATCAAGTCCTTTCGGTTTTCATGGCTTTATTTAGGGACAGACTATGTACAGGTATCGCCTGCGTTGAGCTCTAGAATCTAACTGCCCAGGAACCGGTAGGCTCCCCCACTTTTTTTTTTTTTTTTTTTTTAAATAACAGAACAGAGGAAAGAAAAACAAATGAATAAAAAAAAAATAATCCATACACCAGATTACTGGCGTCCTTCATTCATAAAATATCTGTAGCAATTGGACTTGAACAGCTGTAGGTTGAAGTCTGGGGGGAACAACTACGGGGAAGTGAGCTCCAGAGAGATGCAGTTTGGGGAATAAAAGAATTCTGATAGGCAGAAGTTCTGCAATATGGCTGTGTGACATTCCAGTCATGAGCTCTACTTGATGCCCGTGTAGCATGAGGGAAGGCATGGAGAGGTGGCACAATGGATGCAACTTTGTATAAGCATTTGCCATAAAAGTATCTGTAAAACACTGCAAGGGAGGTAACATTCCTTCTTACCTGTAGGGGAGGTAATTTATTTACAGGATAATAGCAGGGTTATTAGTAATTCCAACAGCTTTGCTCTGAATTTTGTCTAGTTGTTTTAGTGCAACATTTCCACATCCATTACACGGGGGTGAGCAATATTCAAGGTGAGAGTGCATATGACTCTTATAAATTATAGCTTAGCCTCATAGACACAAAATCAGCAGTTCTATGATGATGGCACCGCATAGCTAAGCAATGTGGGCTTGCATTCTAACACGTAGGTCTCCTATGACTGTACATGGCTATACACGACAGTACAAGGCTATACATTACATACACTAACACTTACATAAGAATAAGTAAGGTTTAAAAAATAATCTCTATATAATGTCTGGTTACAAGGAATTACCAAGTCATCTGTAACACTCCATCTACCACATGGGGATGCGCTAAGTAGCAGTGTGTAACTGCCCTTGGTGTGTGTACTGCCAAGGTGGATGGAAAGCTGAAGACAAGGAGAGCTGGAGCTCCCGTTTCATCAGCACTTGGGGCTAGTTCCTGACCATCTCCCTTTGCCGAACTTTTTCAGTGTTTCAGTAACACAGAGAGTGGGCCAGCATACTGTCCATTACAAGTTTCTCTTACTGTCAACACCAAACTACATGCATATTACACATTACACTTGCTATTCACATTTCAACCATATTGGAGTCTCATAATCAAGCCTCAGAGTCCCCAGGAAGGAGGACCACAAATGCCCCCACCATCTGCCCCTCACCTGGTGACGACCCAGTGAGATGCCTAAAACCACTGTCTGACTCACTTCTTCATTCCTCCAACATTTGCAGCATTTCCTCTAACTTTCTCACTGTTGAGCACCACCTCTCGTCCTCCTAACCTCACATTCTCTTCCTAATTGAGACTCAGCTGTCTGAGGCAACTGATAGCAAACCCTTCTCTGTATCCTCCTACTTTCTCTACACTCACTTCAAAGCCAAAGGTGGCTGTTGTGTATAGTAGGCGACGACTTATTTTGCTCTCGTGTTCCTGAACTTGATTCTTCTAAATACTCGACTCTGTGGCTTCGGCTTTCCTGTCATTCTCTGACAAAATATATCTGTGTTGTATATTTATCCCCTAAATCTACTGATAATGAAAATTTCTTCAACTATATTACCTATAAGATGAAACACACCCTATCCATTTCTCCTTTCTCTGAAATCTCCGTTCTAGGAGATTTAAATGTTCACCACTACCATTGTCTCTCCTGTCCTTTTAATGATCCACCTGGTGAACAAGCCTACATCTTTTCTATGCTTGATGACCTAGAGCAGCTTGTAGGATACCCTGCCTGTATCCCCGACCACCTTAGAGAGAGTTCTAACAAACTTGATCTCTTCCTTACAACTAATCCTTCTGCTTATGCTGTTAATCTTTCCTCTCCATTGGGCTCCTCCAACCACAACCTTATCACCTAAACCTGACCTATTGCTACAGTATGGCCTGTGAACCCTCTAAAAAAACACCGGTTGTGGCACCTTGGAACTGCTGATTGGAAGGCCCTCAGGCAGTACTATTTTGATTTTCCCTGGAATGATTATTGCTTCCATGGCTGAGAGCCAGCTGAATGTGCCATGCGCATTACAGAGGTTATCCTCTCACACATGGAAGCATACGTTCCAGTCTCATATCCTTTGACTAATGCATGGAAACTTTGGTTTAACCCCTAACCACTGGCTGACGGGTATAGCCGTCATGATTAAGGGCATGGAGTGCCGCTGGCTGACAGCATATAATGCACTCACCTTTCCGCCACCCTTTGAACTCACGACCATTTTCTATGATACCCACTGGGTAGGTAGGACCCCCAGTACCCCATGGATGCACATTCAATCTGTACACAGCACTGGTGGCATGAGGAGCCACATCATCTTCGTCATCATCCAATTCCGTACCGCTGCGTGCAGGGGCGATAGCCTCATTGACCCTCGCGAAAGTTCTGCCCTTAGTGCCAGGGAAAGGGCTCAGTGCTAGTGCCGTTGGTCATGCCTTGGACGGCACCGTGTCCTCATGGACACTTAGTGAAAGCACATCCTTGGAGGAGAGACGCCGATGAGCTGTTTCACTGTCAAGCTCGCCACCCAAATGCTGATGTCTTGCCCTCCAGTGCTCACCTTCACCTCAGCTGAGCACCTCAAGGGCAGAATCACCACAACCAGGCCCTTCAGGAGTAGAATTTTCCACATTGGCCCCACGTGGTGATATTCAGCACCAAGCGTCTCCCCAGGGAAGGCCCGTGTCAGGTGGGTCATCACCCGCTTACTCCCCCTCCTCCCACACATCTCCCTCTCCTTCCCCCTCACCCCCTGCCCGTGGGCATGCATGCACGCAGAAAAAACGTCCTGCACACGGCAGGCGGCCAGCTTTACCACATGTGGGTAGAGTCTATACCTTTGTGTGGGAAGATGGAGCCGGATTTGAGCCATCTCTGCCGGTATTTGACGAGGAGGGAGCAGGTATGCAGGAGGATGAGCTTCCCCCCGGGCCCTGGACTGTTAGCAATATATTCTGGGTTATTTTCACTATTGCTATAATGCAACACCTGGTGGAGGAAATAAATTTCCACCAGGCCATGTGTGTGAGGTGGCTGGATGTGGCTGCCAGCAAAAGCGCGCACATGCGTGACTGGATACCTGAGGAGATCGGGGAGATGTTTGTGTGGCTAGCCCTTACCAGGTTGATGGCGCACATAAGAAAAAACATGTTCTCCATGACTATTGGTCGCTTGATGAACTCATGGGCACACCTATCTTCGGTAAGTATATGGCCTGTGACAGGTACCTGGCCATCCTAAGGTTCCATCATTTCAATAGAAATTATGGGTCTGGACTGAACGACAGGTTGTGGAAAATTTGACCAAAGCTAACATTGCTCAAGGAGTCATTTTCTAGGGGTTTTCGTCTGTTTCAGAAAGTGGTTATTGATGAGTCGCTGGTGTTATTCAGGGGCAGGCTGGCATTTATTCAGTATGTGACATCCAAGCATCACTGCTTTGGCCTTAAATTCTTAGTCCTTTGCGACTGCCAAGCTGGATAGGTGCTAGATGTGATAGTTTATTTGGCAACAGATGTTGATATACATAGTGCCAATCCTCATGGTTTCTTGGCATCAGTCATGAAAGTGCTCATGGAAAGGTATTTCAACAGGCACTGCATTCTGTATACCGATAATTGTTACACTGCCCCGGCATTGACCAATTATTTACTTGAACATGGTACTGGGTCCAGTTAGAGCCAACAGAAAGAATTTCCCTGTATTTCCAGCAAATACTGAGAATGGAGCCCTTCTTACCAAGAAATGTGGCAACATTTAACCCTTCTCTGGCATGACAAGAGACGGGTTAACATGTTGTCTACAGTATATAAGGGGGTGTTGGAGGAAACTGGAAAAACAGACTACATGACCAGGGAACTTGTGGTAAAGCCATATCCTGTCAGTTATTATAATTTCAACATGTGGCTTGTTGATAAATCAGACAGGCAAATTGGCGAGGTTGATTGCCTACATAAGTCCTGCAGGTGTAAAAGAAGGCATTTTTACGCCTTCTTGATATCGCCGTCCTGAACAGTTTCATACTGTTCAAGGAGCTCGTCAGGAAACCTCTCTCTCTCAATGAGATCTTAAGAGAGAGCTTTCATGCAAACTCCTTGAAGAATATTCAACTGCACAGGTGCTAGGTGGGGGTATAGTGGCTACACCGGATAGGCTAAGTTGTGCCGTATTTCCAGCAGCACAGGCTGGTAGAGATTGGCTGTAACACGACCAAATGCTGTCCCCCAGTACGAAAACAGACAGCCTACCAATTTGCAGAGTGCAAGGTCCCCCAACGCCCTATGTGTTTTTCTGAGTATCAAACCGAGCGTGATTACTAAGCAGGTGTGTGGGAGAGTGTAAATAGTACACAGGAATGCACAAGTGTGTGTTTGTTTTTATAATTAAGTGAAATGTTGGATATTATAAGTGATTTCTGATAAGTGCTATGCCATAAGTATTTTATAAAAGTTCTACAAGTGCAATGTAATAAGTGTTACTGTTTACTGGATATTTTGGTGAAAAAATTATTGGAAATACCTTGAGACAGCCTACCTGTTACCTGAAAGAAAACCACTTATGAGTGGGCCAGAAAGAATATTACCTGGTTGGCTATAACTAAACTTTATCACTCAGTACTCAGGAAAATTGTGCTGAATATAAGCATCAGTGTATTTGTGATGTGAAGTTCAAATAATGTAAGTTGTGTATAACATTTATAAGATTTTCACGATGCCCCAGATTAGTACAAATCAATCTGAATTATAGTACAAGTAATTACCTCACACCTAACCATATTGCATGAAACAGCCACAGCATTTACCTGTCAATGTGCAAGTACCCATAATCGTGATGTCAAGTGCAAGTATAAGTGTCGTTGTAAAGGGAAATTATTATAATTGACGCAAGAAGAGAGTACAGAAAAACAAAGAGCTATTTCCTTTCCCAAACACCTTCGGGGCATAGTGGCACTATGAAATGGGCGGGAAACCCTTAGGGGAGCCACATGGATAGGGTGATGACTCATCCTTATGACGGTGAGTAAGGAGAAGTCAAAAAACGAATGGAACATTACACATTCCAACCAAGGACACTTGGGCAGTGTTACAATCACCACTCCGGTCAGTGCTGCCAATGCTAGCCAGCGAGTCCAAGATCACAGCCAGTGGCGTGCTTGGAATCAGCCCACCAAACTTGTAAAACCGTTCCTCTTCAACTCATCCTTACTCATCGACGGGACCACCTAAAGACTTCGGGGTACCTTCATTGGAAAGACGAAGAGTTGGTGAATCTTATTTGTTTTTATTTTTTTCTCTAGCTATTACAGTTTGGCAGATATCAGGGTTTGAAGCAAGGGTATTTTTGCCAAAACCTTGGAAATCCACCATAAGGAGGAGTGGGTGACGGCTGGAAACCCCCGGTGGCTAAGGGTTAAGCGCGCTTGTTCTAATGCTGTCCACATCAAGGAGAAGGCCTAAAAAAGATACCGGAGCCAACCCACCCCTGACTCCCATCTTTTTTATGTTTCTGTTCAAAATCATGCTTAGTCTGTTCTTCACTCTGCACAAAATGATTTCATCCATACTAAATGCTCGGAACCCTCCAACTCGAATTCTTCCAGTTCCTTCCGGCACCTTGCCAAAAACTTTTTTAACATTTCCTCATCATCCTCCCCCCCCCCCTCTTTTCCACTCTTATTGCTCTGTAGCTATTTTTTCCACAGATAAAGCAGATCTCATAGCTCAGACTTTCTCTTCCAGTTCCACCTTAGACGATTCTGTTGCTGTTCCTTCATCACTTCCCACTTCTGACTTCCTCATGGTGGACATTTAAAGTTTTTTAACTAATGTATTTTCTACCGTCATTGGCCTCAATACTAACAAGGCATATGAACCTAATGGGGTCCCGCCTGTTGTTCTCAAAAACTGTGCTTCTGCGGTTTCACCCTGTCTAGGTACAATCTTTCGCCTTTGTCAGTCAACTTGCACCATTACTTCTTGCTGGAAGTTTACTCTCATTCAGCCTGCTTCAAAGAAGAGTGGCCATTCCCAACCCAATAACTATCATCCAATTGCTTTAACAGCTTGTATCTGAAAAGTTTTTAAGTATTTTCTTAAAAAAAAAAAAGATATTTTAAGGCATCTATCCTAGCACAACCTTCTTTCTGATCGTCAGTATGGGTTCTGTCAGGGACTCTCCACTGACAATCTTCTCACCTACCTTTCAGACACCTGGTCATCCTCCTTTCGAGACTTCATCTAAAGCTTTACCATTGCATTTAGCATCTCAAGGGCTTTCGATCGAGTCTGGAATCAATCTTTAATTTCCAAACTGTCCTCCTATGGTTTCTATCCTTCTGTCTGTGCCTTAATCTATAGCTTCCTTTCTGGTCGTTCTATAGGTGCTGTTGTAGACTGCCACAGTTGTTCTCCTAGATCTATCAATCGTTGTGTTCCTCAAGGCTCTGTCCTATCAAAAACTTTCTTCCTTTTATTCATCAATGATCTTCTAATCTGTACATCTAACCCTATCCACTCATATGCTGATGATTCCACTCTTCACCTTCCCATTCGCTTCCTGCAGCGTCCATCTCAGCAGCTACTTCAACAAACAAGGGATGAGGCTATGGCACACCGAGAGTATGACTTGGCTCATATCTCTGACAGGGGTAAATATACTCTTGTTGTTTTTAATGCATCAGAGACTCAGTTTTTTCACCTATCAATCCATCAAAGTCTTCCACAGGAGTATCCTCCAATGTTTAACAATATCCAGCTCAATCCTGCATCATCTTTAAACATACTTGGGGTTTCATTCTCTCAGGATTTATCTTCGAGAGAACATATTACATCTTTTGTAAAATCAGCTTCCGAGAGATAAGGTGTGCTATGCTGACTCCGTAATTTCTTTACGCCTGCACAGTTGTTGACTTTATACATGGGTTTTAATCACCCCTGTGTAGAGTATAACTCTCACGTGTGGGGAGGCTCCCCACATACCGCTCTTCTCAGCAAGGTGGAGTCGAAGGCTTTTCATCTCTTCAAATCTCCTCTTCTTACTGGCTCCATTCAACATCTGCCTCTTCGCCACACTGTTGCATCTTTATCTGTTTTGTTTTTTATTTTTAATCACTACTTCAATGGTCACTGCTCCACTGAACTGTCTGTTTGCATCCCTGCACCACTATGACGGGTGCTTAGCACCCTTCTAACAACAAACTCTCATCTTTTTTCTGTCCAACTCTCTATTGCAAGAGTTAACCGTTACTCCCGGTCCTTTCTTTATCCGACAGGTCATCTCTGGAACTGTCTCTCTCTGTATCCTTTTCATACTTCCTATGATCCTCAGTCTCTCAAACATAGTGTGTTCCGGCATATCAAAATGAACGGATCTTGAATCTGGCTCTCTGTTGTACTGTTTTGGTTTTATCTTGGAAGGAACGGTTTGCAGGCTCCTAGCTTTTGGTTCCCTCTTCCTTGCATAAATAAATGAATAAATAAATAAAAGAACATCTATCTGTCTATCTATCTATCTACCTACCTACCTATCTATATATACATGGTATCAATCTATATCTATATCTATATATCTATCCATCTATCTGTCTATCTATCTAGACACATATAGATAGATACCGTATATATATATATATATATATATATATATATATACCTAGGCTGCTTCCCCCAAGGAAAGGGAGGTAGCCGAGACGGGACGACACACTCTCCATTTACTCATCCATTCAAACACATTTATTCGCATCTTAGCCCCAAAGGGGAGAACGGACAGATCCTCACCGCACCACACCGCACAAGGGTCAACTGCGCAATGCAATCAGTGACATCCGCAGCAGGGCCCGACAGCAGGACTGGTTTACCCCTGCCACATCATAACAGACCCATCCCCTTACCCGTACCTGACCTGACTAACTGATCAGACCAAATGCGGGAGAATATCCCCTCAGGGCTGCGTCATCACTTATTCACAATTTCTCTCCATTTATTTCTGTCACGCACAGCCACTCTTCCTTGCTCAACAGACATCCCTCTCGCATCCAGCGCTCTCTTCACACTGTCCATCCATCTTATTCGTGGTCTTCCTCTCAGCCTTACACCTCTCACATCAGATCTAGTTATCTTTTTCACCAATCGCTCATTATCCATTCTCTCCATATGCCCAAACCATCGCAACACCCTCTGCTCAACTCTACCAGCCATCTCCCGAACAACTCCAGTTCTCCTTCGCACTTCATCATTTCGCACCCGATCCATATGCGTCATTCCACACATACTCCTCAGACACCTCATCTCCATTACATTCAAACTTTTCCTCTCTGCTACACCCATATTCCATGTTTCAGCCCCATATAATGCAGTCGGTACCACAACACCCTCATACAGCCTTCTCTTTATATCCATTCTAAGCGAACGACATTTAAACACTTTTTTCATTCCTCCCAGCACCTTTCCTACTTCATTTATTCTAAACTTCACTTCTGCATCTATTCTTCCATCCACAGCAACATGTGACCCTAGATATTTAAAACAATCTACCTCCTCAAGCAACTCACCATTCAAAACTATATTCATCCCCCTACCATCTATCAACCTCGTACACTTCATCACTTTACTCTTATTCTCATTTACTTTCAATTTCCTCCTTTCACACACCCTTCCAACCTCCTCTACCAACTGTCTCAATCTCTCCTCTGAATCAGTCACCAGTGCAGTATCATCTGCAAACAGCAGCTGCTTCAGATTCCACTCTCCACCATCAACATTTACCAGACTCAGACCACCTAAAACTCTTGCATTCACCTCCCTTACAACACCATCCATGTAAATATTAAACAACCAAGGCGACATCACACATCCCTGTCTCAGCCCCACTCTCACGGGAAACCAATCACTCACAGCATTTCCCACTCTTACACACGCTCTACTATTTACATAAAAACTTTTCACCCCTTTTAGTAACCTACCATCAAGTCCATACAATCTTAAAACAGTCCACAAAGCCTCCCAGTCAATTCTACCATACGCTTTCTCTAAATCCATAAATGCCCAAAACACATCCTTGCCTTTCGCTAAATACTTTTCACACACTTGTCTCACAGCAAACACCTGATCAATGCATCCCCTCCCTCTCCTAAAGCCACACTGTTCATCACCAATCACTCCCTCTGTACCCTCTCTAACTCTCATAATTAACATTCTACCATACACCTTACCTACAACACTCAACAGACTTATACCTCTAAAGCTAGTACATTCATACTTATCACCCTTGCCTTTATACAACGGGACCACACAAGCACTTGCCCAGTCAATTGGCACCATATCTTTCTCAAAGCACACATTCAACAATCTTACTAACCAGTCAACAATAGTCACTCTACCACCCTTCAGGCATTCCACAGCACACCCATCCATACCTGCAGCTTTCCCTGTTTTCATCTCCTTTACTGCCTTCTCCACTTCCTCCTTCGTGATCAAAGAATCATTCAACTCTCCCAACACATTTATTCCTTGCACCCTTCCATCCGCCACAATCTCAGCCACCTTTCCTCCTCTACATTTAACAATCTTTCAAAATACTCTGCCCATCTCTTCCTTACTGCATATATATATATATATATATATATATATATATATATATATATATATATATATTTATATATATATATATATATATATATATATATATATATATATATATATATATATATATATATATGGAGCCTTTGTGGTTCAGTGGTAAAGTGTACGTTTTCGTACATGGGTGAACGAGGGTTCGCGCCCTGCCAGGGTAATCATCTTTGGGAGTATTCACCTGGCCACGTACTGCTTTGGTGGACAGAAAGGGCGCTGTGGTTGAACCAGTGTCGCATAGGCAACTATAAAGTATGCTTGCACCCAGTTGGCTTGCACGGGCTGACTTCGCTTGGTTCACAGACTACACACACACATAGAAAGTCACTCGAACATTACAGTCACACTTACAAGCACTTCTCACTCTACATACAATCTCTGCCAGACAGCCTAAGCCACCTGGAAGAGATACAGAGGCTGTATTGTCCCCACTTTGGTTTGGATAGGCCGGTCCTGCAGTGGACACTCACACGGTTGATGATGATTCACACCCACACCCACACCCACCCACCACATATATATATATATATATATATATATATATATATATATATATATATATATATATATATATATATATATATATATATATATATATATAAAGAAGATCGCAGCCCATATCGAGGTTTGGGAATCTGTGATCAGAGACCAATGGTGGTGGCTGGCTGATTTTGATTTAGTGCAACGTTGGACCAAAAAAACAATTAAAAAAAATATCATCAGAAGTTAATAACAACAAGATGTGTCACCGATTGGAAGAGACAAGGACGATCATCAACAGTTGGGACTGAGGTTAACATTGGTAAAGCAAATGAGATATTTTGAAGGAGCCCTGGGACTCAGTGCATCAAGGATCTCGTTAGAGTGAACTCTCATGTTATGCAGTTGCTAACATGGAAGCCACATTATGTACTGCAATTGTTTCCTGATGCATGACAGATAAGTGGGATTTGCATTTTTTTTTTTTTTTGGATGGCATGATTACTTGCCAGAAATGTTCATTCAGGCATGGTAGGTGTTTAGGCCCCTGGATTCTTTCCTTGTGTCCAGTGATGGAGATCCAGGAAATGCAGTGGAAGAACATGGCATTGTGGGTTGGATAAGGTTAGAGAGAGGAGATGGCAGTGATGGCTGTGGCTGCAATGGTGGCTGGGAGGCTAATGGTGACCTTTGACCGGGGTCAGGCTTGATGTCACCTGTTGCAGATGCGAAGATAGCAGTGGGATGGGTGTTGGCTGGTATAAGGATAGACTGGCTTGATTTTGTGCTACTTTGTGATCTTATTTGTTGATCCTCCTGTGTTGTGGGTTGGGTTTGATTCGCCATTGGGGTTGGAGGGAGGTGGATGGTGGTGTGACCGGTTTTGGTGATTGTGGGTGGCCATATCTATCAGGTGGTCTTGATTGATTACCTGATATGGTGATGATCGGGATGTGGCTTCACCTGTCTGATAGATGTATTGATGAGATGAGGGGCTATGGGATGATCTAGGGCTTGGAGAAGACGGACATGAGGTTGGGCAAGGTCGTGGTGGTGGTTGTGGTAAGGGTGACTGATAGCTGGGGGTATGAGATTAATGAGAAGGGGTGTGGGAAAACGCACACTGTGGCGGGGTGGCTGAGGGTTGCGGTGGCGAATTTGAGTCTGTGGTGGAAGACGAGAGGGGGGGGGGGATGAGGATGAAGGTTGTCGCTTAGGGGATTGTGAGATGGATGGGCTGGGTGATGGAGATGAGGTTGAGGTCTGGGGAGATAAGGATGGCTGGCTAGGTGCGGTACTGGGTTGTGTTGGACGGGGAGAGAAGTTCATGGGTGAGATGGGGAAGACAGGATAATGAATTTGATGATAGCTGAATAACTGAGGTTGGAGGCAATTAGGGTGATGGAGGACGGAGTTTGGGTTTCCTTGGTCTCAGTGTTGGTTTGGTCGGTTTTGATGGGGTTATATCGATGTACATGTCCGTTGCGGTATACCCTGGTTTCGTTGGGAAAGTCAATGATGGCCTGGTAGCAATGCAACACACGCATGGTTTCGAAGGGATCTAGAAGAAACTTTGGAAGTTGTGGTCTAAGGTCAACCTAGCGACCATGATTTGTTGGCCCACATGGTATAGATTGTCAGGGGTAGTTTCGTTCTTCTGCAGTCTTGGCAGTGTTGCATGTGACAAAGTTGGTTCTTGAGGTGTGAGAGTGGGTCTTATGTGGCTGGTGCGGTTGGTAGTGGTTGGGCGACTAGCCTGGTTCTGAGTTGACTGGCAAAGCTTTGGTGGCTTTTTTCATAAATGGAGTTTCCTCGGGGATGGTAGGGAGACAAGTGGGAATACAGGAATTTATTTTTGTGTCTGTTTGCCAGCTGTCTTGTTAGATTTAACATTGGAGTAGTGGAGTGCTTAATAGTTACCATATCTGTCATCTCCCCTTTATGAACCTGTACAGTGCATTAACTGGTGGTTTTCTACATTATATGCATTATCCTTTTAAGGTGCCTTTCCATTTACCCCCCTGTGATCATTTTTCCCTTTATTTAGTCCTCGTTTACGACTCAGAGGGTACTTGTGTGCAAGGTCAGTTGCTTAATGGTGTACTGTACGTGTCTGAATCATAACAGGATTATTGGCGACCGTGACAGAACGGATCGTGTGTACTGCTTCAAGCATAGTGATTTTCTTGTAGTCTTGAATCTACTAGGAGTTGGTATTACCCATGAACTTGTGTTTTTTTCGGTCATGTGGTTTGAATTTAATATTTTATGAAGCTTTCTGATGTGTTACTGGTGGCACAATAATCTTTTTAGTATGGATCCCATTACCAGTACCCCTGTTAATTTCCCTGCACCAATGTCTGGTGATTATGCAAAAGTCAGTCCTAGAGAGTCTAATGTGAATCCAAGTGTTGTGATGGCGGGTTCCCAAGAATCTCTGTATACCCAGTCGTTGATTAGTCAGGAGGATGAAGTTCCTTCTCAGGCTTGCCTACATCTACATTCCTCCCTCGTGAACCTTTGATCCCCTTGCACCATTCAGTGCCTCCGAATTGGTCATATAGTGATTACTATAAACTGAGAGAGATGAAACTAAATCCTGAACTTGAACAACAAAAAGTGAACCTTGAAGCACAGCAGCTGGCAATTCAAAAGCAGGAGTTGGGGCAATAAAAGCCAACACTTTCGGCCAGTGTAGTAGTAGTAGTAGTTGTTCCCTAGGCAGTCTGGCCGAACAGCCCCGAGTCCCTTAGGAAGGCCATGGCCGAGACCGGGCTTTCCCACAGAGCTCTCAAAGAGTGTATGTTGTGTTGCTGGCATAGGTGATTGTGCGCAATGCAATCTTCCATAATGTGCTTAATTGTATGGGGTGCTGTGTTGCATCCTGGACAGGCATCAGCCACGGAGTCATCCAGCCTCTTTGGTAGCTTAAGAGGGCTGGATGGTAACTACATCTCAGCCTGGCCAGGAGGAACCTGTCCTCACGAGGGAGATAGGATGAGAAAGGTGGATGTCAGGAGGCCGTGCATGCAGCCGTGTGTTGTCTTTAAGTGACTGAATGGAGTGGCGAGTGATCTGGTGTGGATATGCTTCTGGAATCTGATGTGAGGGGGGAGAGATGACAGTATTTGTGTATGGTATCGTGTGCCAGGTGTTGTTTTGATGTTCCTTGATGTGCGTGGATGTGCTGCCATGTAATATAGTGGATGCTGTGGGTTTGTGGAGGCTGCAGCAAGAAACTGGGTGCCTCTCATGTCTAGGTGATCCTTGACTTTGAGGACTTTGGTTTCTTGATGTAGGTGGTCTGTGGGTGTAGTAGCTGTGCAACCTGTGATCATTTTTAGGACCTTGTTCCGTATGGTCTGTAGAGTGTTGTAGTGTGTTTTGGTGAGGTTAGAAGCCCAGGCAGGGCTTGCATAATTCATCACTGAACGTATGTATTGTTTGTATACTGTGGTGGTGGTATCTTTGTTGTGCCCGAATGTTGTATGGGTAAGTGACCTCAAAGCATTGAGTCTTGGTGTTATTTTATTTTTAATGTTTGTGATGTGTTGTTTAAATGACATTGATGTATTGTATGTTACACCAAGGATTTTGTGTGTGTGTGTGTGTGTGTGTGTGTGTGTGTGTGTGTGTGTGTGTGTGTGTGTGTGTGTGTGTGGTAGGGGAGTGCTGTTTATGGTGAGGTATGGGATGTGACTGTTCTGCTGTCCAGTTTGTGAGAAGGGTCACTGTTGATTTGGCTGGGGTTATTTTGAGCCTGTTTGTGGTGAACCATTCGTGTAGTGTGTTGAGGTAAGGTTGAATGATGTGTGCAGCTGTGTTTGCGTTTTGGTGCATACATGTGTTATATCACCTGCATAGGAAGCTTTGTGTATCTGTGGTGTATGGGGTGTGGGTATGTCGCGCATGTATAGGTTAAAGAGTGTAGGGGACAAAACAGATTCTTGGGGGACGCCGTTTGTGAAGTTTCTGATGTTAGAAGACTGACCGGCAAATGTTATGTGTGTACATCGGCCTGCTAAGTAGTTTGCTAGCCATCTTTCTTGTGTTATTGTGAATGTTTGTGCTGAGTATTTTGTTTGTGAGGTTGTGGCGGGGGATGGCATCAAAAGCTTTGCTGATGTCTAGTGTGATTAGGAGTGTTCTGTGTAGTGGCCTAGCTGAATTCATGCCATCGAAAACTCTCTGTGTAAGGTCTGTAAGAAGGGTGTTTGTGGAGTGTAATGGCCTAAAGCCATGTTGTGCCTGGGCTAGGGGAATGTGAGGTGTGACTAGTTGTAATACCAGTCGTTCAGTGACTTTAGAGGGGGTGCAGAGAAGTGTGATGGGGTAGTGTGAGGAGGGTAACATGGGTTCTTTGTTGGGTTTAGAGATAGTGATGATAATGCCATGCTTCCAGATGTTGGGTATTATGTTGTGTGAGTAGCTGTAGTTTGATATGTTGGTGAGTGCTTGTATGCCTTGTGGTCCAAGGTGTTTAAGGTGAATGTTGCTTATGTTGTCTGGTCCACAGGCAGATGAGTGCTTGAGGTTGTTAATGATGTGCTTCATCTGGTTGTAAGTGAAAGGTGCGTAGTCTGGGTCTGTGGGGAACTGTCTCTTACGTCGGATGATACGTCGGTCTTCGGGATGGGGGTTTAGATGGCTGACTTGTGAAAAGTAATTTATGAGAGTGTTTGCTTGTTGCTTGTTTGAGGGTATGGTGTCTGTTGTTGTGATGGCAGTGTGTGATTGTGTGGTGTTGCTGTTGGAAAGTGTGATGCTGTTTAGTGTTTTGTAGAGTTTGCTGATGTTTGTTTTGTGGTCGTGTTCGGAGGTAATTTTTCCAGTTTAGTGTTTGCTGTTCTGATATTTTATTTTTTATTTGAGTGTTGAGTTCTTGTATTTGTTGTATGCTGTCTCGTGTATGGGGTGCTGGGGAGTGTCTCAGTGTGTCCCGTTGTCTGATGAGGCCTTGAATTTCTGGTGTGAAGTTGGGGTTGTGTCTCTTTCTGTTGCCTCTAGGGATGTGTCTTTTGTCTGCATTTTGTATAATTGTAAGTGTGCACAGCGGTGTTGATGTTTGTGATGAGTGTACTGTTTTGTGTTTCGAAATGTTTCTCTGTTTCAGTTACGAAGGCCTCCCAGTTGTCTCTCTTATGATTAGTGTATGTGTGTTTGTGGCCAGCTGGGGTGTTTCTGGGTTTGGTAGTGATGTTGATTGGGAGGTGATCAGAACCTAGGATTTTGACCACTCTCCATGATGTAGTGGGGGCGAGGTTTGGGGAGCAGAAGGTGAAGTCTGGAGATGATGGGAGGAAGAGGGCTTGGTGTGGGATATGGGTATGTTGGTCTAGATTGTTCAATATGAAAAGATGATCTGTCTGGGATCGTAGTACCAGCCCTCTGTCTGTGTCAGAGTTGTTGACATGCCAGGCCGACGACTTGGCGTTGAAATCACCACCCAGGATGATGTTGGGTATGTTAGTGATGTGGTGTATCTGTGGAGAGTAATTGTGAGGTACTGTGGGGGACGATTGGGGGGGAATGTATGTGTTAGCGATTGTTATGTTTGATTTGTTACCAGTGAGTATTTTAACTGATTGTATTTCTGTTGTGGTGTCATGTGGGGGGAGAAGTGACTTTGTGTGTGCACTGGTATCTGCAAAGTTGATGGATTTGTGTACCAGGGTGATGAGTCCACCGCCACCGCCGTCGGCCCGGTCTTGTTGAATAGTGGTGAAGTTATGAAATGTCGGTGTTTTCTGTGTTCTGTGTAGTTTTGTTTCTTGTAAGATGGCAATGTGTATGTTCTGTTTTTTGATGAATTGTGTGAGTTCTTGTTTTTTGGTGTTTATGCCATCTATGTTTAACTGAAAGCCAGTATTAATCAAAGTAAGGAAGGCAAAAGACTTTGCCAACCGTTTTTCTGATCGCTTGAGGACCTTTCCCCCATTTAAATGAAGCAGATGTCCTTGAGTTTTTCTCCTTTTTTGAGAAAATTGCCCAAGGTGTTGAGTGGCCTCAGTCTCAGTGGCCAATAGTAGATCAGACTGCTTTCAACAAGGCTAGGAAAAAGTATGATTATATGTCCTTTGATCAGTGCCAAAATTATTTCCTCTTAAAGGAAGAAGTTTTGAAAGTCTATGAATTACAGTAACCCCTAAGGCCTACCGACAACAATTCAGGAAGCTACAGAAAAAGCCAGAAGAAACCCACTTAGGCTTTGCCAGGGGTTGGAACATGCTTACATTAAGTGGCTTACAGCAATGGGAGTATCGACCAGCTCAAACTGTACGAATTTCATTAAGTTGTATAATATGATGTTACTTGACCAATTATTGAGTAAGCTTGATACACAGACTGTGTTCTACCTGACAGATAAGAAATTTGATCATGGTGATTTGCAGTCAGCAGCCTCCGAAGTTGATGCTTATGTGGTAAACCGGAGAGCTTGTTTGGGCAGTACAGATGGATGGAGTGGTTCTAAGCCTTCTAACTGTCCCTCCCACACTAACCAGACTTAGCATAACCCTCAGTCCATCCCAGAGTCCACTTTCCCAAATCACCAACCCCACAATCCAGAAGTCAAATTCCTTCCTTTATGTCTCACACAGCACCCCAGACCCCTAATCAGGAATTCTTTGGTTCACCTAGCCGTGCTCGTACTTACTGTGGGAAGTCAAACCACATAGAAAGACCTAACCCCATAATAACTCCATTGTTCTCCGTTTCACAGCCACTGATGACCTTGATCGACTTCTTCCCTGTGGGAACCCTACTTCTAAGACTGGAGCAAGGAAGAACGATGTAAAGGAAACCCGGACAAGGCGCTGTCCACAGCAGCCACATGGAAAGGTGTCTGGTGCTGCTAAGTTCCAGAGTGCTAATGTGGTGCTGCCACACATTGCCCCTGACTCCAACGTTTCTGCTTGTCTCCCCTTTATGTTCCCATGTTATGTTTCCCTATGACCACTTTCCACCATTTCACCGTATAGTATTTCTAATGGTTGCCCCGTTATTACATCATGTTACATCATCCCCTCGCTCGTATACAAGCAGTCAAACAGTGCGTAGTTAGTTAATCCCCCCCACACACACACACACACACTTCCCCGGTTTGAACCAGACCCTCGTATTGTCCCTCTATTCCCCACCTTGACTTATGGTATGTCCAGAGCCGAAGTGACTGCCCCCAGAGTTGTGAAACTTGGAGACTGTAAACCATTGGTTTAGGTAGAGTGTCTGGCTTTTTCTCCCCTCGTGTAACTATTTACTTTTGGTAACATTGCCCCTGTAAACTGGTGCATTTTCCCCAGTATAAGTCCCTCAGAACTGGTGTATTTTCCACAGTATAATTCCCTCAGAATATTACTCTGTGAATTGGTGTTAATCCCAGTATTTTACTCCAGTATTGCTCTTGTGCAACCCTTCATGCTTATGCCCAGGCATTATCTTGTGAATCCCAGTGTTAATATTGGAGCATATTTCCGTGTTTGTTTGCCAACTGCCTTTTTAGTGTTAGCATTGGAGTAAAGGAGTGCTTAATAGATATCACATCCGTCATCCTTCCTTCGTGAACCTGTACAATGTATTAATTGATAGTTATCTATAGTACATTATATGCATTACCTTTTAAGGTGATTTTCCATTTACCCCCCTGTGATCATTATTTCCCTCACTGAGTCCTCGTTTATGACTCGGAAGATCCTTGGGTGCACGGTCAGTTAATTAGTGGTGTGCTGTGCCAGTCTGAATTGTAACAATTTATGTATAATGTTAGATCTTATTTACCAACATCCCTCCGCCTGTGTCTCCCTCAGCTCTCCTCTGCTTAGGGAATTTAATCAAGGGAACGAAACACTAAAAGAAAAATGGAGGTAAGAGCAGTAAAGCATACAAATAAGCCTGGAGCCTCTCACTACCACTGATTCTTCTCTCCTTTCCCTCTCCTCCTTTCAGTTTACTCTTATTTCTGTCAGACCTCCCTTTCCGTCCTCCATCTTTAATATTATCTCGTAATGAGTCCGCACTTCCCTCTTTAATATATCCCTATCCCCTTGACTTATCTTTGCCTACTTCGCCCTGGTAATGTCAATCACCGTTTCTCCTTCTCTGTTATGTTTATGACACTACAGGCTCTGGTTTTAGGAAGACCCTGTGCTCTTGTTGGTGTTTTGGCGTTCATTAAGGGAGCATTTTTGCAGTTTTCGATGCATGAACACCAAATCATTTACCCATGTTTTGGAGGTTGCTGTCTGAGGTCGAGTAATGTTGTGACACTTTATCGTTGTATGCTTCTTTTATGCTTGGAAAAGGGAACCAAAGGCCAGAAGCCCGTAAGATTGTTCCCTGCAAGGGGTAAAAACACACGATGACAGCAAATTCAAGATCTGTTCATTTCGAGATACCTGAACACACTGTGTTTGAAAGACTGGAGGTCTTAGACAGATAAAAAAATCACCGGTAAGTCGATTCTCTACCAGTTTTTACCTCGGTCGGACAGAGTCTGGCGAGGTATTGTTTTTGGCCGAGTTTGTTTGTTTGTTTGCTTGTTAACAACATTACGGAAAAACGGCTGCATGATATTATATGAAACTTTCAGGATATGTGGACACTGGTCCCAAAGGAATCCGATTAAATTTAGGAGGTAATGGAGTGACCCAACATACAGGAACTCGTAATATGGGCTTTCAGTTGGCACCAAGACCACTGACCTTGAGTGACCCTGAAAGATCAAACTCAAGGTCACCTAGACCATTGACCTTGAGTGACCCTGAAAGATCAAACCCAAAGTCACGGATATCCAGGGGGCCATAACTCGGAACACGTTGAAGATAGACATATTTACCTCGCCTGGACGGAGTCCGACGAGGTATTGTTTTTGCTCATTTCTTTGTTTCTTTCCTTGTTTGCATGTTTGTTCTGTTGTTAGCAATATTACGGAAAAACGGCTGAATGAAGTTACATGAAACTTTCAGGATATGTGGGCACTTTACCCCAACGAAAATGATAAAAATTTGGAGGTAATCGAGTGATCTTGAAAGGTCAAATCAAGGTCACGAATTTTCAGAGGGCAGTAACTTGAAAACGGTTGAAGATAGAGATGCTGACTATTCGACAGGAACTCGTAATATGGACTTTCATTTGGCATCAATACCTTTAACCTTGAATGACCGTGAAAGGTCAAACTCAAGGTCATGGATATTCAGGGAGATATAACTCGAGACTGGTTGAAGATAGAGATATATTTACTATTCTCAACATAAAGGAAATTCCATATGGGTTTTTAATTGGTATCATGAACTTTGACCATAAGTGACACTGAAAGGTCAAACTCAAGGTCAAGGATATTCAAGGCGCTATAACTCGAAACTCATAGGAGATAAAGATATTTACTATTATCAAGATATAGAAAGTCTAATATGGGCTTTCATTTGGCACAATGACCTTTGACCTTGAGATTAAATGCAAGATCACGGATTATCAGAGGGTGTAACTTGAAAACATTTACGCCATTACCTTTGACTTTAATTGTGTACTGACAATTAAGGGCAGTAACGATTAGGTATTTAACAGCAATAAAATAATTGCTGTTAGGTGAAGGTTGTATTTGGCACCACTTGTTATGATGGTGAGTTTTCTTGAGGGGTCAGGCTCTTGAAAGATAATTTGTGCCTGGAAGGCAGTTTTGCACAAAGAACATAAATAGTCATCCCACCATCATAATGTCGGTGGCATATGGAAATCTCATTAACCTGTTTGCTCCTAGTGTCAGAATAGGACGGTACTGGGCATTTTCTGAAGCTAATGAAGGAAACCCCGGGGTAGGTACTGTACCCATGAGCTTCGCGACTATGAGCCGACAATGGCAGTAAGCTTAGTGCCCTTCCAGCACAATCGCTTACATAGGAACCCTGGGAGATAATGGTGTATTACCCATACCCAGTAACTCTGCAATGATAAGCTCATAACTTTGGTGATGTATTTAGTCTGGTGCCACAAAACATCACTGAAATTAAACCATGTGCCGTCTAAACACTTAATATTGTACGCATGCATAGAATGATTTAAGCCTATAGCACAAGCTGGGAATAAGTGTATTGTAAAGTATTAAGTTCTTTTTTTTTTTCAAATTTCCTGGTCAGTTTTCTTAACATAATGAAAAGAAGCCCTGAATGTGAACATATAAGCATGCCCCTTGCTTGTCCACTCCAATTCGGCATTACTCAGCAACCATACCCCTCACACACCGGCCCACAATGCCCTTCTCCCAACAAAGAGTAAAGGTTTGGTGGTTCAGTCGGTAGAGAGGCGGCTTGTAGTCCTGCTGGGCCCAGGTTCAAATCCCTGCTGGGGCAGGGAACAGTTAAGGATTTGCATTACATTAAATCAGACTTTACTGATCTACCAGAAGACCCGGCGACATTGTCACGAATCAATTCGCGACATTTCCTTTTTGTGAGAAGCCACGAACTATTAGTGGAAAACTCACTGTGTATCGCTCAGTTAACCGTTTCTCTCTCCATTTCGGGGTATACTTTTCAAATCATTCGTCACCGTTTTCGGGGGTGACCGATTTGATGCACGTCACTAAGTGCGCTACTGAGCGATACTATTGTTTCTTTATCGTTCACCTCTGCTTGCCTAAACCGTTAGCCACGCCTTCTGGTAGCTTGTGCGTCCTGCCTGTACATTATTTGAATTGAGTCGAGTGTTTGCTGTGACGGAGACAGGACCTGTGCAGCAGTGCGAGAGGTCAGCTAGTACCCAAACTCCACTTACAGTTTCCCCAAGCTCCCACCTTTAGTTCTCCAGCTTTGGGTGATACATAGCATTCATCGACTGGTATTTCTTTTGTGTATTTTGTAGTTTTAAGAGCTTAGTTAAGGTGTTTTTCCCTAGGCGTAAGTATTTAGCTTCTGTGTGAATGAGCGAGTGCGTCTCATTTAATTGATTTGAATTGCAACGTTAAATTTATTTTTTGTGATTAATAAATTTAACAGTTCCTTTCTTGAGCTTAATGTAAGTAAACTCTTGTTTCATTTAATCCAAATTAAGCTTATTTTCCATATAGCTCCTTAGCTTGCATAAACATTTACGATTCATAACTGGTACTTAGACCAGTCTTGTTGTATTAACTTAAAATCCGTTGTGCCAGGAGTTAATGCATCAGCAAGAACCTGATGTTATTATTATTAGTATTAGTTATTTATTGTCAGGGGTGATGTAACTTTCTCCAGAGGCTAACAGTACAGTAATTCAGCAATTGTGAGTAATTAGTCTCTGCTGTGTACTGTTGAGGAAGTTTATAAATTCTCGTTCTCAGAGAATCGTGCTAAGCCAGCGTAAAGTAATCGTTGCTTGATGTAGCAAGACAATCATTGTCTCTGCTCTTCAATATTATTGAATATTATTATCAATTTAAATAATATTTAAGCATTTATATCAAAATTACCGTGATATTATAAAAACCCCGTGACAATTGGCGACCTCGCCAGGATACTTTTCATAGCATGTACTGACTGCTAGCCAGAGAGAGTAATTGTAACATAATAAGAATTTTGTCTCATTGACACTTTTGATGCTCCACCTTAATTGGTTTTGCAGGTTCAGCAATGGGTGTAGCAGTTTTGCTGTGCGGACCAGCTGATCATCTGCCGCACGCTGCTGCCTCTTCTCCTCTGCCTTCGTCGTCGCCATATTATTTACTGTGTCATTTTACACGTAGGTACAGTTACACTACAACTGTCACACCTACACCGTGTATTACATACACCACGCTACACAACAATTAGTTGTCAGTGTAAATGTAGCGAATTTTCGCTCAGTTTGACCTGAGTACAGGATTTTCACCGTCGTCACGGAGTTTTTCCCTCAAGCTTGCTTCTATTAACGTAAATACGAGGTTTTTTCACTCACTGGCGACTGCGATTTTCTCCTGTAGCAGGATTCTCAGCTCCCCGATACTAATATAAGTATTGTAGGTTAAGGGGGAAGAGAGAAATCTGCAGAGGTGACTTGAGGCTATGGAAGACCCAAGTTTGCACAAGGATTCTCAGCTCCCCGATACTAATATAAGTATTGTAGGTTAAGGGGGAAGTTCGAGAGAGAACTCCGCAGAGGCGACTTGAGGCTATGGAAGACCCAAGTTTGCACAAGGATTCTCAGCTCCCCGATACTAATATAAGTACTGTAGGTTAAGGGGGAAGTTGAGAGGCGACTTGAGGCTATGGAAGACCCAAGTTTGCACAAGGATTCTCAGCTTCCCAATACTAATATAAGTATTGTAGGTTAAGGGGGAAGTTCGAGAGAGAACTCCGCAGAGGCGACTTGAGGCTATGGAAGACCCAAGTTTGCACAAGGATTCTCAGCTTTCCGGTACTAATAGAAGTACTGTAGGTTAAGGGGGAAGTTCGAGAGAGAACTCCGCAGAGGCGACTTGAGGCTATGGAAGACCCAAGTTTGCACAAGGATTCTCAGCTCCCGATACTAATATAAGTATTGTAGGTTAAGGGGGAAGTTCGAGAGAGAACTCCGCAGAGGCGACTTGAGGCTATGGAAGACCCAAGTTTGCACAAGGATTCTCAGCTTCCCGATACTAATATAAGTATTGTAGGTTAAGGGGGAAGTTCGAGAGAGAACTCCGCAGAGGCGACTTGAGGCTATGGAAGACCCAAGTTTGCACAAGGATTCTCAGCTTCCCGGTACTAATATAAGTATTGTATTGTAGGTTAAGGGGGAAGTTCGAGAGAGAATTCCACAGAGGCGACTTGAGGCTATGGAAGACCCAAGTTTGCACAAGGTTTCTCAGCTCTCCGATATTAATATAAGTACTGTAGGTTGAGGCACAGGTTGAGGACCCGTGTGCAGTTCGAGGCTATGGAAGACCCGAGTTTGCACAGGGATTCTCAACTGGCCGACCATAATCGTGTGCTAAAATTAATGGCGACCTCGAGTGTACTTTTCATAGCATGTACTGACTGCTAGCCAGAGAGAGTAATTGTAACATAATAAGAATTTTGTCTCATTGACACTTTTGATGCTCCACCTTAATTGGTTTTGCAGGTTCAGCAATGGGTGTAGCAGTTTTGCTGTGCGGACCAGCTGATCATCTGCCGCACGCTGCTGCCTCTTCTCCTCTGCCTTCGTAGTCGCCATATTATTTACTGTGTCATTTTACACGTAGGTACAGTTACACTACAACTGTCACACCTACACCGTGTATTGCATACACCACGCTACACAACAATTAGTTGTCAGTGTAAATGTAGCGAATTTTCGCTCAGTTTGACCTGAGTACAGGATTTTCACCGTCGTCACGGAGTTTTTCCCTCAAGCTTGCTTCTATTAACGTAAATACGAGGTTTTTTCACTCACTGGCGACTGCGATTTTCTCCTGTAGCAGGATAGCACACACACCACAGTGTGAATCTTGTGTGACTGAGTTAGGATTTATATGTATGTATATTGAAATCATTCTTCTGAAGGAAGAAAGATTTAATTTTCATGGGGCGTAATGTCATGAATCAATTCGCGACATTTCCTTTTTGTGAGAAGCCACGAACTATTAGTGGAAAACTCACTGTGTATCGCTCAGTTAACCGTTTCTCTCTCCATTTCGGGGTATACTTTTCAAATCATTCGTCACCGTTTTCGGGGGTGACCGATTTGATGCACGTCACTAAGTGCGCTACTGAGCGATACTATTGTTTCTTTATCGTTCACCTCTGCTTGCCTAAACCGTTAGCCACGCCTTCTGGTAGCTTGTGCGTCCTGCCTGTACATTATTTGAATTGAGTCGAGTGTTTGCTGTGACGGAGACAGGACCTGTGCAGCAGTGCGAGAGGTCAGCTAGTACCCAAACTCCACTTACAGTTTCCCCAGGCTCCCACCTTTAGTTCTCCAGCTTTGGGTGATACATAGCATTCATCGACTGGTATTTCTTTTGTGTATTTTGTAGTTTTAAGAGCTTAGTTAAGGTGTTTTTCCCTAGGCGTAAGTATTTAGCTTCTGTGTGAATGAGCGAGTGCGTCTCATTTAATTGATTTGAATTGTAACGTTAAATTTATTTTTTGTGATTAATAAATTTAACAGTTCCTTTCTTGAGCTTAATGTAAGTAAACTCTTGTTTCATTTAATCCAAATTAAGCTTATTTTCCATATAGCTCCTTAGCTTGCATAAACATTTACGATTCATAACTGGTACTTAGACCAGTCTTGTTGTATTAACTTAAAATCCGTTGTGCCAGGAGTTAATGCATCAGCAAGAACCTGATGTTATTATTATTAGTATTAGTTATTTATTGTCAGGGGTGATGTAACTTTCTCCAGAGGCTAACAGTACAGTAATTCAGCAATTGTGAGTAATTAGTCTCTGCTGTGTACTGTTGAGGAAGTTTATAAATTCTCGTTCTCAGAGAATCGTGCTAAGCCAGCGTAAAGTAATCGTTGCTTGATGTAGCAAGACAATCATTGTCTCTGCTCTTCAATATTATTGAATATTATTATCAATTTAAATAATATTTAAGCATTTATATCAAAATTACCGTGATATTATAAAAACCCCGTGACAGACATGTCGTAAAAATACCCCCGCTAATACCAATACACCAGTCCTGTATGAGACAGCCCTAGCATATATTCAATATGGACGATGGGTGTTAGCGCCGAAGTGGTGGCATGTAGAGGCGTATGGAATGTAGGAGGACTACTGGGCCTTGATAGCAGGCTGTGAAGCCTATGTCCAGAGTAAAGCACATTAAAAAAAAAAAAAAAACACTTGTGGTTCACACCTTATGAAGAGATTGATATGACAGTGTTGGCTGCACCAAGAGATAGTGTGTGGTGCATGCACGTCACATAAAGGCAATGTTGGCTAATGCAAGCACAGTGAAGGTGTACATCAAAGTTTTGAAGAGCGAGAACTATTACAAGAACAGGAATGTAAAGACGGTCCTCCCTCTTATTCCCAGTTTTTTGTGACGCAGATGTAAAGGGAGTGGAATTCATATAAAGAGTGAAAGAAGCCAAATGCTTTCATTGCTCAGTGGATGTTATCAGAACATGGATAAATAACTCTAACGAGTCATTTTCTCAAAGGTCAGCCCCATCACTTCCCCGTGTCCAATCTCGTCACCCCCTTCAATCCCGCTGTCACACACTGCCAGACAAGGAAGAGAAAAAAATGCACTAACAAAACTCTTCCTGTCCCACAAGAATTCACTTAAACTTTTACGATAAAAATACGAGGCTTTGGGAAGCGTGCAACAATGTTTCAAACAATGTAATCCTGCAAATACTATCTGTGGGTGTAGGAAAGAAATAAATAGTACTGACCTATTCACTACGTGTCATAAGTGAACAAAAGAGGCAAAGTGTTATTATCGTATTTAGGGTGCTCCATGTGGAGTTGGGGTAAGCATACAGCGAATCAAGCTACAACTTTTATTGGAGCTCCAGCCTCATTCCACCTAAAGCACAGTAAAGTGAGTTAAACTGGGATGCCATAACGCAGGACGTTACTCAGTTATCAGTACGTAGAGATGTTGCTTCTTTAGCACTATTTTATCGATATTTTTACCGTAAGTACTCTAACGAACTGGCTTCAATTGTGCCTTCCCTTCACATTTTTTCCCGAAATACTCGGGCAGCTGGGAGCACCCATGAACCCACACACTCTCCCCCACAATGCAGAACCTCTGTTTATCAAAATTCATTTATCTCCAGAACTATTACTCTCTGGAATTCACTTCCTGGGAGTTGCTTCCCACATACATTTAATCCTCTTAATTTTAAATCCAATTGTTATAAGTATTTTATGAATGGAGGATGCCGTTAGGCACATGGACTTATTTTTTTCCTTTGTTTTTCCTTTCTCCATTCATTATATATATATAAAAAAAAAGATGCTTCGTTATGAGTGGTAGAATGAACCTCATTGGTTGGAGTTCGCACACATAACCCAGAAGACTGATGTCTAGACACAACTGTTCGTTTGCTTCATTCTCTTTTCAATTCGTCTTTTACGGCGTAAGCAGTGCTTGCAGGTGCTGCTTTCCATGTTGTGATTATTTCCTGGTTTTCTGTTGATGTGGTAACACGAGGGCGACCTGAGCTATGACCGTTGTCTATTGTGCCTTGCTCCCGAAATCAATTAATCCATCGTTCTTGGGTTCTGCCTACACTGAAATGTTTGCATGTTTGCACTATCTGCTCGGGATTCTCTCCAAGTAAAGGCAGATCTTTCCCTCTCTCATCTCCCTATATATCTGAATGCATGTTGCTTTCCTTCTCCACATCAAGGTACAGTATATACTAGGTCTGTTTGACGATTTGTGGTAAGATGTAAGATGTAACGGCCAGGCGATCATTGCCTGGCCGAATATGGTTCTGAATTCGTCCCTCGTACTTAACAGTTTTGGCGAATCAATGTTAAAGCTTTGGAGTTTCCATCACCTGCAAATACGAAACTTCAGGAAGTCAGGCTATCAAACCACGAATATGTAACTGTGGTAGAGCCCACATATTGTTTAACGTGTTTCACTTAATCTTTGGACGAAATAGCGACACGACTTTTGTTTTTGACCGTACTAATCCTGCCTGATCGTTTGGAACAGTCTGTAGATGATCATCAGACAACCAGCTTTATTGTGGGTACAAAAGAACTCTATTAATTTGGCACAGTATGCATCAAATGTTGTTTCGAAATTTGATTTTTACAAGAGAACCTACTCGTGAAAACTGTTATTTAGTCTGACTCTGAGGTACGCAGTCTTAGCACTGTTTGTTGTAAACCTCTGGTTAGTAACTTCAGATTACCCTCACTAATGAAATCTATATCTATCTACATTACAATATATATATATATCTAAAACACTATATATATATATATATATATATATATATATATATATATATATATATATATATATGTGTGTGTGTGTGTGTGTGTGTGTATAATTACTACGAAAAGAATGTATGTAAAAACCATATTTCGGCTGTTCTTCCAAATCATAATTCTTTTTCTGTTCAATATCCTTGTATGTATACAAGTACTGTATGATGGTGTCCCTGTATGTAGCTGTTAATACACCCGCATCGCTAGTATATCAGTGGCCCCTCTATCTCCAAAAATGTATGTTTCACTCGGAAGCATGCCCCCCAAACACACTGGATGGTTCGTATTCACTCTTAACTGTTATCTAATAAAAATACTGCTTGTCTGCTTGTGGGCCTGCCCAGCCCTAGTAGCGTATATTTAAAGTGCATCATTTAGTGATGGATGTGGGTGCACATCATCCACTCACTCAGTGTTGGGCTACTCCAGTATGGCTGTACTGTACATTACGTGACGACCTCGGAACGGACATGGGACACGATGAGGATGGTAATATGGAATGTGAGGAATGCAAAAGATGAGATGAAAGAGAGACAGAAATTGTTCAGGTGCTTGAGGATGCAAATGCAGACATGCGTGGACTGAGTGAGACCAAATGGAGAGGTGAGAGAGTGGGAGTATGGACTGGGTAAATGTGAGATTGAGTAGGCAGTGGAGGGTGTATATAATGTGTGCGAGATATGGTAGGAGAATGTAAGAGAGAATGGATCAGTTGGTTCACGATTGTGTGGATAAGAAACTAGCAATATAAGAGTGGACGATTGTGTGTGTATCTGCACTGACAGAAGATCGTGCAAGCAGAGTGAAAGAAGAGTTCTGGACAAATGTGGAAACATGCATGGAAAAGTTTGAGAGCGGTGAGAGAGTGTTTTCGATTGGAGATATGAACGGAAAAGTACTGAATGTGAAGGTAAATGGAGCATTTGGTAAGTGGGTTGTTCCTGGAGAAGTGGATGGAAATGGTAGTGCATTGGTGGACATTTGTATGGGGAGGAAACTAGTGATACCCAATACCCTCTTCAGGCACATGGAGAGTGATGAGAAGAGTGGGTGTTGAGGTGGGTGAACGGAAGGCAATGATTTATTATGTGTGTGTGATGTCTCTATGGCTGTTTAATATATATATGGATGGGGTTGTAAAGGAGGTGCAAGGTAGGGCAGTGGATGTGGGGCTGGCCCTAATGAATGAGGGTGAGATTTGGAAGCTTCCTGTGTTGCTGTTTGCTGATGATACAGTATTGTTGAGTGAAGATGAATAGGAGTTGCAAGGATTGGTGAATGAATTTGGGACAGTGTGTAGGAGGAGGAAGCTGAAAGTTAATGTAAACAAAAGTAAAGTTATGGTGTTTGAGAGGAATGAAGTCACAGAGTGTGCAGTGAGGTTGGATGGTGAGGATATGGAGAATGTGAGTGCATTCAAGTACTTGGGTAGTGTGATGAGTAAGGATGGAACTTTGGGGGATGAAGTACGTGAAAGGGTACAGCAGGGAAGAAAGGTTGTTGGTACACTGAAAGCAGTGATGAGAAATTGGGAGGTGAGTATGGAAGTTAAGAAGTCACTGCATGATGGTATTGTAATCCCTACCCTGACGTATGGAAGCGAGGCGTGGACCTTGCAAGAGGGGAACAAGTCAAGAGTGAGAGCAGTGGAAATGAGTTACTTGAGAGGAGCATGTGGGGTGACGTGGAGGGACAGGTTGACGAATGAAGAAGTGAAGGAACGTTGTGGGGTAGATGTGGATGTGGTTGAGAAGATTAGGAGAAATACACTGAGGTGGTTTGGACATGTGGAGAGAATGGAGAATGAAAGACTGACTAAGAGGGTGTATGTAGGTGAGGTGGAGGGAGGGAGAGGGAGGGGTAGACCGAGGATGAGGTGGAGGGATGGAGTTGAGAGGTATATGAGGGAGGGGGGGGTGAGTTGGTGGGAGGGTAGTCAAATGGTGGGTGACAGAGTGACTTGGAGGCGTTTTGTCTGCGGCCACCCTTTGCGGGATTAGGGCGTCGGGTTATAGATAGATAGATAGATAGTGTAGATGAGAGAATGAGAAGTTACCTGCTGGATGCAAGAGTATGCATAGGTTTGGGATGTGGACTCTGACCACTACTTAGTAATGGTGAGAGTCAGGGTACAAACACACTGGATGAATAGATGTGAAAAGGACAGAAGAAAGCAGTCCATCCAAAAAGGGTAGGAAGGTTGCAGAAGGATGAAAAGAAAAGGGAGAAATAAGAGAGAAGCAGAGGAGCAATTGGTAGATATGATCTGGAGTAGGTGGGGGAGGTTGAAGGTGTGTGCACGGTATTCACAAAAGTAACCCTATGCAACATGTGAGGTAGTTTGTGGGGTGAAGAGAAGAAAAAAGGGAGTGCAAGGAACCACATTGTGGAATGAAGAGGTGAGACAAGCTTCATCTCAAAAGAAGAAAGCATACAGTGAGTGGGTAGGAAGCAGAGGCATGGAGGATGTTGAGAGACGGAAGATTGTGTTACATGTAGGGATGAGGATAGGTGTGAAAAGATTAGTAAGAGAGAATAAGGATAGAGTGCATGAGGAGTTTGGTCGGATTTTCGTGTCCGAGTAAGGTGGAGGGAATGTAAGAAAATGTTCTGGAAGGAGTTTAAGAGCGTATGACAGGAAGAAAAAAAGGTAGTAGGGGAGTGAACGATAAAAAATGGTAAGTTGCTGGTGCACAAGGGAGAAAAAGTGTGCAAATGAAGAGAGTACATTATGGAAGTATGAAACACAGAGAATGAAGGTAACCCTTGTTTACTCGTAAGTGACTGGGGAATGGTTGGGAAAAAAGAGATGAGAAGCAAGGAAGAGATTAATAGGATGGAAGTAGTGGTTGCAATGAAGAAAGTCAAGATGGAGAAAGCCCAAGATATTGATGAAGTGTGTGGTGAAATGCTAAAGCACGGGGGAAAGGAAGCAGTAGAATCAATACGGAAGATGTGCAGATTGGCCTGGGAGGAAGGTAGAGTCTTGGAGGACTGGAAGTCAGGTATAATTACTCCTCTGTACAAAGGAAACGGGGAAATAAGTGTGTGTTAACCTGATGAGAATTTGCCTTCTTAGTGTAACAGGAAAAGTATACAGTAGGATAGGCCTACTTATTGACAGGGTTAGGGAAATAATACAGGAATTAGTTGGAGAAGAACAGGGAGGTTTCAGGTAAGGATGAGGGTGTGTAGATCAGATATTCATCCTATGGTGCTTAGTGGACAAGTTTCTAGAAAAGGGAAAGAAGTTGTATGCCGCCCTCATGGATTTGGAGAAAGCATGTGACTGAATGGATAGACAATAAATGTGAAAAATATAACAAAATATATGGAATAAATGGGATGCTGTTAAATTTCATGAAGAGCTAAGGGCGCTTGGCTGTAGTGCGTGTGGCTGGAGAACTGAGTAAATATTTCTATCTGGATGTTGAACTTATACAGGGATGTGTCATGTCTCCATGGCTGTTCAGTTTGTATATGCATGGAATTATAAAAGAAATACAATGTAGGGCAGTGGATACTGGAACGACCCTAATAGAGAGAGAGAGAGAGAGAGAGAGAGAGAGAGAGAGAGAGAGAGAGAGAGAGAGAGAGCAGCATTTGGAAACTTCCTGTTATTTGCACATGATACTGTATTGTTCAGTATAGATGAAGGGTAACTGCATGGCATGGTGAATGAGTCTGGGAGAGTATGTAAGAAACGGAGTCTGAAGGTGAATGTAGGGAGTGTAAAGTTGTAGTCTTCGAGAGAAATGAAATTGCTGAATGCACAGTGAGGCTGGATAGTGAGGAAAAGGGAAATGCGAATGCATTGAAGTGCTTGGGTAGTGTGATCACTAAAGATGCAAGTTTGGAGGATGAAGTGATAGAGGGTAGAGAAAGGGAGAAAGGTTGTTGGTTCATTGAAAACAGCGACAAGAGATAAAGAAGTGAGCATGGAAGCAGAAAAAACTGCTTTATGGCAGTACTGAGATCCCCACTCTAACGTACGGAAATGAAGCTTGGACCTTGTTGGAAAGGCACCAGTCAAGAGTGAGAGCAGTGGAAAAGAATTATTTTAAAGAGACGTGTGGAGTTACATGGACGGAGAGACAGACTGACAGATGAGGAAATGAAGGAGCCTTTTGGTGTGGATGTGGACGTGATAGAAAATGTTAGGAAAAATACACTGAGGTTTGGCAATGTGGAGGGGTAGGGAAATGTGGGACTAACTATATTGTAGTCGTGGCGTGTGACTCTGAGGTTGTTATTACCGTGCCCTGGCAACCTACCATTCAAAAATGCGTCTGATTTCGTTTATGAGACGCATGTGACCTTTGTATAATATGTTCGCGTACAATGATATTCAACTTTCACGCATAATAATATGATTCGTTTATAATGTGATACGAAATCGGACGCACTTTTGAATGGTAGGTTGCCAGCGTAAAAATAGATGAAGTATATTTCAACTTCCACTCAATTAACGCTGGCGTGCCGCAGGGATCAGTTCTTGCGCCGACCCTGTTCCTGGTTCATATTAATGATCACTTTTCTATCACCCACAATCCCATCCATTCACATGCAGGTGACTCAACACTTCATAGTTCATTCACACTCAGACACCCATTTACAAAGTCTGATATCTCTAACTCTCAACTTAGGACAGCCATCTCCATAAATTAAGACTTATCTACAATCAGTGAATGGGGACAAAACAACTTTGCCTCATTTAATGTTAGTAAAACTAAATATATACAATTTACAAATAGACAGGTATTGCCAGATTCGTATATTACCTTCAGTGGTACAAATACTTCCATCTCCAAAAGTATTGAAATTCTCGGTGTCTCACTTAACAGTGCCCTCAGCTGGACCTCTCATGTTAGATTACATGCTAAAACCATCTCAGAGAAACTTGGATTATTGTACAGAGTCCGTAACTTCTTCACTGACGAGCAGTTAGCTATAATTTATGAGTCGTGTGCGCTCTCAGCTTGAATACTGCTCACCCTTGTGGAATGGATGTGGAGAGGTTGCATTAAACAACTAGACAAAATTCAGAACAAAGCTGTTAGAATTGGCAACAATATATAAAAGTCATGTGCGTTCTCAGATCGAATAATGTTCACCACTGTGGAGTGGATGTGGAGCGGTTGCACTGAGGCAGTTGGACAAAATTCAAAATAAAACCATTAGATTAATCAATAATTCTGCCATCACGCAAGACCTTCCTCCATTATCAGTATGTAGAGATGTTGCTTCATTAGCATTATTTTACAGATATTTTTACCGTAAGTGTTCAGACGAACTGGCTCCATTTGTTCCTCCCCTTCACAATTTCTCCCGAAATACTCGGGCAGCTGGGAGCACCCATGAATTCACACTCTCTCCCCCGCAATGCAGAACCTATGCTTATCAAAATTCATTTATCCCAAGAACTACTACTCTCTGGAATTCGCTTCCTGGGAGTTGTTTCCCACAAACATTTAATCCACTTCAGTTCAAGTCCAGTTGTTATGGGTATTTTATGAATGGAGGATTCCTTTAGGCACATGGACTGTTTTTTTTCCCCTTTGTTTTTCCTTCCTCCATTCATTATCTATTTAAAAAAATATTAATAACCCTGCTATTACTTATAAACTACCTCCCTTACAAGTAAGAAGGAATGTTGCCTGCTTGCATTATTTTTCAGATATTTTTATAGCAAATGCTCAGACGAAGTTGCGTCCATTGTGTCACCTCTCCATGCCTTCCCTCGTGCTACACGGGCATCTGGTAGCGCACATGACTGGAATGTCACTCAGCCATATTGCAGAACTTCTGCCTATCAGACTTCTTTCATTCCCCGAACTGCATCTCTCTGGAATTCGCTGTTCAAGTCTAATTGTTACAGATACTTTATGAACAGAGGGCACCAGTAATCTGGTGTATGGATTAGTTTTTTTTTTTTTTTTAAATTCATTTGTCTTGTCTTCCTCTGTTCTATTATATATATAAAAAAAAAAAAACGTACAATAATGACAACCTCAGAGTCGTGCGCCGCGACTATAGTAGAGTGTTGTGAGTGAGGTGGAAGGGAGGGGAGTGGGAAGGGGAGAACGAGGATGAAATGGAAGGATGGAGTAGAGAGGTATATGAGAGAAGGGGGTGAAAGCTGGGAGGAGGGCAGCGAAATGACAGGGGTCAGGGCGACTTTGAGGCTGTTTGTTTGTGGTCACTCCTTACAGGATTATGGATACATGTAGATAGACAAATTTAAAAATTATGAACTTTATTATTTCTTTCATTCATTCTCTGTTATTGCTATTGTTGTAGTGTTTCCTCATTCTTTATATCACTGTGCTCTGTCCGTCATATAGCTATTTATTTACGTGCCACTACCTTGAAGGCTAGCAGATAGGACCAAGCTGTCGCAATATCAAATACAAACACTGTCTAACGTTTCTGTAAGTGTTCCATGTATATCCAGCCCTTCCCATTCACAACTTGTTAAATTTAGAACGAGGTCAGTCAGTTCACCCTGATTCCTTTGATATCCTTGAAGTCCATCATATGCTGAATATCTGTTCACAGCGAGACACCAGCCGCAACCGTTCGCCATGACAACCACGCATGCATGGATTCCTAATGGGGGGAAGGGGGGGGAAGGCTTCAAAGCTTAATTGGGAAGCCTTTCCTGCCATGCTGACTCCGCAATGTTTTTAAATCACCGTATTTGTTGCATTCTACATTGCGGTTATAGAACACTGAGGTTAAAATACAAATTATTTCGAGGACAAGCTTTTTGCACACGCGAATTCAGAGATCAGGCGGTCATAGCTACGGCCTTGAGTGGCATTCCCAGGTGAACGCTTTTATTGATTCTTATTGGAGAAGGATCATCTTAATGAATGTATTAATTTGCTTACAACCTGCATATACCAATAAATAAGTAAAAAATGCTGAACACCTTCCTAGCTTACCTTCATAAACCATGACATATTGTGGGCACCGCAGCTGTCATCCATCCCACCGGACTGCACAGATCCACGCTTGTGTACAGAACTTCCATAATTTACCGTAATTATACTCTGAAAGTTCTCGACACTAAACTATACATGACACAGATTCCGTGTCATTACCTGGGATTTGTTTTCTTCATAATTTAGGACCTACAAGAACACCTTTTACTCATACAGTAATAAACAGGTTTGAAGAATGGTGAATGATATTCTTAACCGTGAGCCAAGGCAAATTTTAACACTGACAGAGTTATTCGTCACGGTGCTAGATTCCACAGCAATACTCAGTAGCAGGAAAATACTGTTACAAGCTATGCAAATGATCAGAAGGTCCATTAGGATAAAAGAACAGACTCACATTTCTGTGTCTTTGGTCTCTCTCTCTCTCTCTCTCTCTCTCTCTCTCTCTCTCTCTCTCTCTCTCTCATCCATCCAGATCTTACTTTCACCCTTGAGCTTTCTCGTCTTTTTCGTCCCTGATACTTTTTTTTTTTTTTAACCTCCTCCAGACTTCTGTCTATACCTCTCCATGAAAGTCTCCAATTTTCCCTTTAACCATTGTATTCACTATCCTCTCCTTTCCTTTCTCCGTCATATTACTTCACTTATCTTTTTCTTCTCACTCTTTTCCTCTGTGATACATCACTCCTTTTGTCCTTGCCTTCCGCTTACTGGTTCTTCCTTCATCTTCCTTCCTCAGCTTCTTGACTTTATTCCTCCCGCGCTCCTTTCTTAATCCAATATCCCTCTCTCTCCTCTCACCACTCCGGCCTCTCTGTCATCTGTCACCTGCTATCACATCGCTCCTCTGTATCATTCTCACTCAATTTGCTGCATCATCTTGTCCTATCTCTTCCAGTAACCTGATTTCCTTCCCTTATGTCCTTGGTTCTACAACCATTGCTCTTCAATCCATTATCTACTTATTCTCACGCTGTATCCCATGTTAAACCCTACACACTTCTTGTTTTTCATGGTAATCTTGCTGGTAATTCTCCCTCTCTTCCCCCTTTTCTCCCCATCCTCTGCCACCATCTGTAATTCAAATATATGACTTCACTACACAGCTGTTTTCATCCATCGCGTATGTGTACTAAGATACGGAAATTATGAATGAAAGAAGTCGAAATGGTAGCGTTAATGAATATTATGAACTATTGTGCACAAAAGTTCCTTCCATCATCCAGGAGACAGGACAGTCTGCAACTAGAGGTCAGGGTAATCGTAGACATCTACCCCCCAAATCCCCCTCCTTACCCCCACTAATGCACGATTTATTAGGCGGATGGATCGGAGATAAGGGCCTTCGCTCACTTTTACGTTTTGCCGCAAGTAATATTACTTTCATTTATCCTACTATCAGGTATATTATCACGAGCATAGATCCATATTCAGTTCCATGGGATGCAATTATATCTAAGTTTTAGCAGATTGCAATAGAATGACCCTAATGTATAGAGTTTGGTTTCCAAATATATATCCTACGTCTTCTAAATGATATACTAAAATCCAAGTAATAGCAACAATTCACATTATTACTAGCCACGTAGTCCCTCTCCTGCCCTGTTATCGGGGGAGCCACATATCCACCCAATCACCCATCCACCTACTCACTCAGCCCATCCAACACAGCCCAGCAACCTCACCCTGGCCACTCAATCCGCCCAGACACCTGGGCGACCCATCCAGCCCACCTATCCCGGCTATCGGCTCTGATAACTCATGAATGCCACCCACGAAGCTCACCCTACACTGCCACCCAAATATTCACCCACTCACCTATCCACCCTGAATCCATCCAGCCTCCCAACCCACCAACCCACCCACCCACCCAGAGTATCCCGGCCATGCAGTCATCTCTGACACCAGCAACCCACCGTGCCCACCCACTCTTGTGAAGCACCGTGCCCATTCATCCAGGTGACCCACCCTGCACACACATTCCGACGACCTTCCTTGCCCATCGACCCCTACCACCCAACCTTCCCACCCAGGAATTCCACCCACCTTGCTCATCCAACAATGCCATCCATCGCATCTACCCACACATCCCTCCCACCTGTCCCTGAACACTCACCAACCCTGCCCACCCAAATCACTCTGCCTACCCACGAATCCTACCCACCCACTCCTCCCACCGACCCATCTGCCCATCCAAATGCCCAAACACCCTTCTTACCCAACCCCATTCACTCCTCCATCCCATTCACCCATTCGGACCCGACTCATCCACTAGACTTATTTCATCCAAACCTAACTCACCTACCCCTCCCCGACCACGTACACCCACGAGCAAAAGTTCGCCAACAGTCCCTGCCAGGCATATGTTTCCAAACATAGCCCATAGAGGGCGCGGCGCTCGTCCACCAGAGTAAGGGAGAAGGGAGGAGACGGAGAGGAGGAAGGGGAGGGAGGTAACGAGACGGAGAGGAGGAGGGGGAGGGAGGTAGCGAGATGGAGAGGAGGAGGGGGAGGGAGGTAGCGAGATGGAGAGGAGGTAGGGGAGGGAGGTAGCGAGACGGGAGGGAGAGAAAGGGAACGAGACAGGGGAGGGAGAGATTGTGGCGATGGTAAATGGCATATATCGAGTGTTTTATTATTATTATTATTAATATTATTATTATCATTATTATTGTTGTTGTTGTTCTTGTTGTTATTATTATTATTATTATTATTATTATTATTATTACTATTATTATTATTATTAATTATTATTATCATTATTATTATTATTATTATTATTATTATTATTATTATTATTATTATTATTATTATTATTATGTATAAGTATAAGAAAGAAGGATGTAATCCAGTGTTAGCCATCAGAGAACGGCTGACATCGTTTGTATTTTTTGGATGGTTCTAGATGATATTATTTGTGTGACGGAAGCACTAGTAATGGCCAAAGGCTAAAGGTTTGATAAAGTCTAGCAAC